>NC_072793.1:187229680-187541180 GCF_028583425.1 Eublepharis macularius
TTCTCCTCCAAGTGAATTCCTTGATGGACAGTAAGTTTTCCACTCCAACTGAAACTTTTCCCACACTCCAGGCATTTATATGGTTTCTCGCCTGTGTGAACTTTTTGGTGGGAAGAAAGGTTGTTACTCCGACTGAAACATTTCCCACACTCCAGGCATTTGTATGGTTTCTCCCCTGAGTGAATTCTTTGATGGAGAGCAAACGTTCCACTCTGACTGAAGTTTTCCCCACACTCCAGGCATTTATATGGTTTCTTCCCTGTGTGAATCCTGGCATGTGATGTAAGGCCTGAACTCAAACGGAAGCTTTTTCCACACTCCCGGCATTTATATGGTTTTTCCCCCGTGTGAATGCTTTGATGGACAGTAAGTTCTGCACTTCGACTGAAACTTTTCCCACACTCCAGGCATTTATATGGCTTCTCTCCTGAGTGAATTCTTTGGTGGAAAGAAAGGCTTCCACTCTGACTGAAGTTTTTCCCGCATTCCAGGCATTTGTATGGTTTCTCCCCTGAGTGAATTCTTTGATGGACAGTAAGTTTTCCACTCCGACTGAAACTTTTCCCACACTCCAGGCATTTATATGGTTTCTCACCTGTGTGAATCCTTTCATGTGAGGTAAGGTATGAACTCGAACGGTAGCTTTTCCCACACTCCAGGCATTTATATGGTTTCTCCCCTGTGTGAATCCTTTGATGTAAGGTAAAGTCTGAACTAAAACGAAAGCTTTTCCCACACTCCAGGCATTTATAGGGTTTCTCCCCTGAGTGAATTCTTTGATGGGAAATCAGGTTATCACTCCGACTGAAACCGTGACCACACTCCAGGCATTTATAGGGTTTCTTCCCTGTATGAATCCTTTCATGTGAAGTGACGTCTGAACTCGAATGAAAGCTTTTCCCACATTTCAGGCATTTGTATGGTTTCTCTCCAGTGTGAATTCTTTGGTGGGAAGAAAGCTTCCTGCTGCAACTGAAGCTTTTTCCACACTCCAGGAATATTTTCTGTTTGTCACATATGTTCCATTGAATATTAATATCTGCTTTGTTGGGAAAATTTTCCCTGCTTGCAGTGAGCTCATTCCTGTTCTCTCCTTTGTTTATTTTTTCCAGGAGAGAGTCATTCTCATTTTCAAGACCAGAAAAATTCTCCCCTTTATAAAGGTGTTTTCCCTCCTCCATCCTCCGGGCATCACAATACTCAGTCTTTTCTTGCACATCTGAATACAGAGCCTCTTTCTCCATCGCTGGATGTTGTTTTGTTTCATTCTCTGACTCCCACACGTGCGCAGCTGAAAGAAAGAGAAACCTGGTGTGAGGTCAGGGTTATGAACGCCCAGGCATTAAACACCAACTGTCTGCAGCCATTTCTCCCGCTGACCTTCTCATTTAGGGCCATCCATACCCATGTCATATGGTCTGAAGAGAGGTGGCCAGCCAGATGGAGAAAAAGGGAATCCAATGTCAAGAAGAACCCCGAGTTATTTCTGCCTCTAAGACCACAGAGGTACGGGTTTCAAGGCAAAACAGGGTATGATTCTACCTTTTTCATTTTCTGTGTGCTCAGGTATCCAGGTGGATGCCCAGCTGGTGTCAGGGAGCTGGGACTCCTGTCACTAATAGGATCCAAACCATATTTTACTAACTTGTCAACAAGAATATCATGTGGAATCTGATCAAAAGCCTTACTGAAAGCAAGATAAACTATGTCTGCCGCATCCCCCTGATATGCTAAAGTAGTAACTCTGTCAAAAACGGAGATAAGGTTAGTCTGGCATGATTTGTTCTTGAGGAACCCATGCTGGCTCTTAGTAATCACCGCTGTCTTTTCTAGATGCTCAAGGACCGACCGTTTGACAAATTCTCCAGGAACTTTCTAGGTGTGGACGTCAAGCGGGTGGGTTGATAATTACCTGGCTCTTCCTTTTCCCCCCTCTTGAAGATGGGGACAACATTTTCCCACCTCCAATTTTCTGGCACCTCATTCTCAAAGATGATAAACGGAGGCTCTGCAATTGCATCAGCAAATTCCTTTAGTACTCCTAGGGTGCATTTCCTCTGGCCCTGAGGTCCTGATTTCATTCAAAGAAGCCAGGTGTTGACGTACCACCCCAACGTCTATCCTAGGCTGCAATTCCGTTTCTTCCTTATGTGTTCTCCTTGCAAGCGAAGACCAAGGCAAAGGAGGAACTGAGCAGTTCTGCCCTCTCTTTACCTTCTGTTAAAACCTCACCTTCCTCTCCCCGCAGTGGGCCTAACCCTAACCCTTATTCATTTTCCTGCTCTGAACCTAACCAAAGAACCCTTTTTTGTTGTGTTTAGCATCTCTCGCTAGCCGAAGCTCATACTGAGCTTTAGCCTTGAATACATGCTCTCTACGAGTACCTACAAGTTGTTTATTTTCAGACTTGGTTATACAGCCCTCCTTCCATTTCATAAATGTCTTTTTTAATTTTCTGACCAGTGCAGGATTCTTTTCTTGTTCTTTCTCTAAATCTCCAGTTGAAATCTGCACACAACCACCCAGTCAAATAAACCATCATGTCATGGCAATATTATTTCTTTCTCCTTTACTTTCACCCAAAGGCTCTCAGCTGGCCTTCCGTGCTCTGGTTCAGGTACTTCCTCACAAGTAGATACAGCCTTGGCCTATAGGGCTACTCGTCCACCCTTCCTTGCTGGTCTATTCCTTTTAAACAAGTTGGGCCCCTCGATCCTAATATTCCAACTGTGTGTCTCATCCCACCAACTGGAATTGTACGACTTGTGTACTATACCCGGAAACAAACCTAAAACATTCTTTGAGTTTTATCTCTTGACAGAAGTTAAATGATTTGGTATTTGAAAGCTCAGTAGACACTTAGGGCTTCTTATGTGCATGTCTATATCTGAATCAGCCTGACCGGAGTCATCCAGGACACCTGCAAGGTGCTAGAACGTTATATTGGCACACCGTCTGGGCCAGGCCCTTCATAATCGCTTGCAGCAGGGCTCTCGGCTGGGTGGGCGGATGTCTGCACTCGAGAGCTCTGTGGGGTTGCTTTGGGTCATGTCTCTGCAATAAAGCACAGGCTTGGCTTTGCAGGATCCAGGATCAACGTGTGACTTCTCCAGGGAAAGGGATCCTGGGGTAACAGGGCGGGTGAACACCCTTGTCGAAAAGTGGACAACGTTTGGCTAGGCTTGGAAGAAGTGATCAGTCTCGGGAGGAGAAAGTGGCCGATTTTTAGGGGTTCCAGATCTCCAGGCACCATTTCAGCATTCAAAACTCAGCCAAGCCCTTCTGAGAACCCACCATAACCCATCAGCCCTTGGAAGGAAGCACAAGCAACACACAGACCCGCAACAGGTGGAAGAACTTACCCGCCAATCCCTCCTCTTCAAATAAGCCTGGGAGAAACAGCTCTTCCTCTTCCAGCCAGGATATGAGTTCAGGTTTGGCAACTTGAGGTCCTTTTTATCAGGGGGGAAAAACAAAATCATAACTTTTCTGGGTGCACATAAATCCAGCAATTCCAAGACAGCTTGACTCTGTCCCTCCAGAAATACAGAACAGACAAGTAATAGGGGTGGGATGGAGTCCAGGACGTGGTCAACTGTCTATCTTTTGTTACTCTTGGTGGGGGACAGAGGTAAGTGGCCATTCACACAAGCACCCCCTATTCTGGGTCTCTTGGGACCTGAGCCTGTGTATACACAGATTGCATATTGGTGGAGTATTTTCCCATGAAAAACATGAGGCCATTGTTTTAAAAGGGTTGACTGTTAACTGCCAAGGGAAAGACTGAAGTCCTAACGCAACGATTACTCAAATCTTTGATCATTAAGGTGTCACAGCTATTCTATGAGAGAGCTGTGCCAAAGTGAGAGAGGGAAAGAGAATGCAAGGAGACGTCTTGGGGACTCGAGAGGGAGAACGATGCCGGAGAGATGGACAGAAAGGAGCTGGGCAGGAGTCAGAGAACCAGAGGATGAAGAGAGGGACATGGGGAGCCTCCGCGCCAGGAACCAGGAGCAGCAATGGAGGAACGGGGAGAAAGCATGGGCTCCGCGGGCCATAGTGAGAGAAGGAGGGAGAATAAGAAAAGGGGAGGGATGAGATCAAAGAGGGAGGTGGGATAGATGGAAAAACCTGCCTTGTATGCCTGAATCCCAGGCCTTAGAAGGGGGGGGGAGTCGTGATATACTGGAGTCAAATTAAGTTGTCTTATTTGCTTGTTTCAGGATTTATTTGTCACAAACAATAACCATTTCTTGCAGCTGCAATCCAAATGATCTCAGCAAGTCAGGACGGTTGGCTTTTAGGATGAGCCGTCTTGCAAAAGGGAACCTGGAAAACTCATTATGCATTCTAACAAATATTTGCAATTATTCCTCTGAGCCTGATCAAACTGCTTCTTCCTCCTTTGCCTTTGGACATCTTTTTTCTGGGAGTGAAAGCAGAGGGGGGGAGTTCAGCTACCGCCATTTCTGTTTTCTGTGGCAGGAAGAGGCCCCGTATGACTACAGGGTGCTGGTGTAATAATGGCGCTGGCAGTTCTCTGCCCTGAACAACTGAGCTGGAAATGCCAGCTGAGAAACAGCCAGTGGCCAAAAAACCAGCTGTGCTCCTTCCTCTGCCACATCTCAGCTCAGGGAAGGTGCAAGGAACCTGAGATGAGGTCTTTGGTAAAAATGGCTAGACTTGGATTCAGGTCTGCAGGTACTGTCAGGTTGTGGCCTGGCTCAGATATGTGGTTACAGAGCTGGTTAGGACTGGAACCCCTGTGGAGCAGTCTCTGAATTCCCTGGAGATTCGACCCTGGGAGGCTGTTCTCAGGGAGCTTTCTGTTGACTCCCTAGTTGTTCACACAGCTGAAATGCCCATTAACAGCTCAGCCCTGACTGGGTCTTGAGCTGCCGGGTGAACGAAATGAAAATATGGCCTCTCAGTTCCACCTCCATTTCTTCCTCTCTGAGCTAGGTTTCTTCGACCAAGCTCAGACCACGAGGGAAGTAGGCCAGAGAGAAGCTGAACGCTGCAGGCTATTCCTCACCTTGGCCTGTCCCTCTGCTGAACCAGCCAGGCAGGGGAGGGGACTCGCAGTCTGACGGATGGGTGAGATACGGACCAAGGGGTGCCAAACAGAGGTGCCTAGGAAGTTAGCTTTCAAGTTATAGATAGGCAGGTTTTATTTATGCTTTTTGCATACACAACTTAAGATAATAAACTTAACTTTTATTTAAGTTGGACACACCAGAACCCCACACCTCAGGGTGTGAGAGAACCTGAAACAAAAAGCAAGCGTGTCCCCCCTGCCTTGACTTCTGGACTGGCTGTGATAGGAGGTGAGGAGGCGGACTCCCATACGTAAGGCAAGGCCCAGAACGGAGCGATGACCAAGCTCCACTCCGCACCTCTTCTGACGCCGCTCACGTGGCCCAGGCCCAGGGCTGACAGGCAGGGGCTCCCCCTCCACAAGGAGAACTCACAACCCCCTCCCACATCAGAGGAGGGACCAGGGAGGGCGGCAGAGATCAGCCACTGGGCCCAGGGGGGGCAGCCTTCCTCGTTAAGGCCCTCGTTACAGTCCCTGCTCACACCAGAAGGAGGCAGCCCAGGAGAAAGGGACCCTTACCCAGAGAGGCCACGATCCCAAAGTTCTCCAGCATGACTTCCTTGTACAGGGCTCTCTGGGCCGGGCGCAGCAGGCTCCACTCCCCCCGGGTGAAACGCACGGCCACCTCTTCGAAGGACACCGGACTCTGGAAGGAGAAGGGGGGAGCATTTCTTTATACCCCTGGAAAGCTGGTCCATGGGACTGGGGAGGGGATAGAGACACAGGGGGATGAATACAGGAAGACCAGCACAAAGAGGAGGGGAGGGGAGAACAGCCCCTTGGGGTCATTTCGCTCCCCACTCCCGGCTCTCCTTGGGGGCACTGGGGGCCCAGAGGGGTGGCCCTCATTGGCAGGGGGCTGGCAGGCTTGTGGGAAGAGGCCAGAGAGGTCTATGTGGCAAAGGACCAAACCCTTTTCCATGGGAAATTCATCGTCCTGCACCTGCCATCCTAGGCAGGGGGTGGCCATTTCCCTGCCTTCTCAGCGGGCAGCCTCATCCTCTCGTTCCTCCACAGCCAAGGGCAAGAAGTATTTGTGCCAGCCCCTGCACAACTACCCAGTAACCACCTCCCTCCGTACCTGAGCTGGCCGCATGGCGGGTCCTTTCCCTTCACCACGTGGAGGAGAGGGCAGAGAAGCCATCAAGGGAGCCTTTTCACTGCTGCCTGGGAGGGAGAAAGAAAGAGGGTGGGAAACCCTTATTGGTACGGGCATGCATTTTCTGCGCCAGTCCCTTCAGGGAACCTCTCTCTGCACTGGCTCTGGGGTGCAACATAAGAAACTGGATTCCCAGTTGGCTCAGAAGGGCCTGGCCCCACATCCCCCCCCCATTCCTCCTTCACCCGTCCCCCTCCCCTCCTTGAAATGCTCCTTCCCAACCTGCAGATCCCTTCTAGGGTGAGGAGCCCCTGGCCCTGCCTAGAGACAAAACCTCTCCCTCGCCCTGTCTGAGGGAAGCCAAGATGTTTTGGGACTCTGCTGGACATGGGGTGGAAGAGCCTCTGAGGTGAAGGGATGGACTGCAGGACTCCCTGCACAGAGAAAACTAGCCCTGCAGGGGAAACGTTTCTCTCCTCTCTGCCTCTCCTGGCTGGGAGGCTTTTCTTCCTGGAAATACAGACCAGGTCTGAGACTCAGATTTCTGCAGGTGCCAGGCAAGTACCACGTCTCTGGCCACTGAGCCTGAAGAAATCCTGCAACTGCAGTTAATAATCCTCAGGGAAAACACCCCTCCAGGCACACCCAGCAGAGCAGGAAAACGGCCCCAAGACTACAGGGGAGGGACCCGGAGGAGGGAGGATGCCAGACGGTGAGGGTGTTTTGCACCTGGGGGAGGCTTGTGTGGTTCCCCCCTTGCTGCTGCCCTGCCGTCCAGGGCCACCGAGGTTCCTGCGCGGGGGGGAGGGGGTTCCCTGCACTCCCCCCCACCCCAGACTCCCAGCAGTGGCCACGGGGGCTTTTTCACTTGGGTTGCAACATCAGTAATTGAATACTGACACATCAGCCTAACCTGGCAGGTGTGTGGCTACAACAATACAAAACATACAGGAAAAAATGGCACCACGCCCTCGTTCCCAAGGGCGAGGGAGGAGCGAAGCGGCAGGGGCAGCCAGGCGACCCAGGGGGCCTGGGGGGAGGGGAGCGGGGAGGGGAGGACCCCCTTCCCCAAGGCATGCAATGCAATATGGGGCTCCGGAGCCGGGAGAGGCCCTCCACCCCCCCCCCGGACTGGGCCCTGGAGAGAGACCCCCCCCCCCCGCTGCTCCCTTTGCGCACAAGCCCCGCCAGGCCCCTCCCCGCCCCTCCCAGCTCCGCCCCGCCCCGGCAGGCCCGCAGGGGCCCAGGAGGGGGGCAGGCGGGGGTCCCTCGGCTCCTGCCAGGGAGGGGGACCCCGCGGCGCGCCCCAGCCCGACCCACCTGCCTGCCTGCCTGCCTGCCTGGCTGCGGGAGGGTCCGGCGGGCGCCCCGGGGATGCTGCGCTCCGGGATTCCGCCGCCTCTGCCGGGGACTGCGGGCCGGCCTGGCTGGAGGGAGGCGGCTGCTCTGGCCGCGGCTCTCCAGTCTCTCTGCCGGCAGCCGGGCACGGCGGAGGTGGGCGCGCCTGCGCGGAGGGGGCGGCTCTTCAGTGGGGGGGGGGGAGCAGAGAGGAGATCCCGCCCCCCCCCCCTGCAAGGGCCCCGAAGCGAGACGCGAGAGAGCCCGAGGACCCTGAAGCCCTTTTCAGCTTCCCTGTCCTGACAGGAATCTCTTGGGCTTTGCTGCCAGTTCCCCCCCCCCTCAGTCTTTGGACCCCTGGCTCTGGCAGAGCCTCGGCCGGTGTGGCTGGGGGGCAGGGCCCGGAGGGGGGGGGTTCCCTTCCCCCCACCACGGAGTCCAGGCCTCTCCCCTCTCACTTGCCAGCCACTTCCAGCCTCCACTGACCTGGGACCCGGAGGCTTCGGTTCTGGCCTGGGCTCTCCGGGGCATCCCAACCCAGAGCCCAGGCCAGGAGGCCCCCTGGTCCTCAGAGGGCACAGCCGATGGCTCACAGCTCAGGGCCTGACTCTGCAGCGCTGCTTCCTTCCACAGCACCTGTCCTACTGGCGCAGAAGGTCCCGACTGTTGATCATATTGTCTTTTGCTCTGTGAATGTCCCACCTATTAACCATAATGGCTGCCCCCCCCCCCAGATATATCCCCTTGTATGGGGCGCCCCTGCAGCCCACCTAGGGTCAAGGAATGGCCCCACCCCACCAATTTTCCCTGGTGGTCACCCCACTCCCACCTGCTGGTGTCCAAGGCAGCCAAGGCAGCCAGGAGGCCCCCTGGTCCTCAGAGGGCACAGCTGATGGCTCACAGCTCAGGGCCTGACTCTGAAGCGCTGCTTCCTTCCACAGCACCTGTCCTACTGGTGCAGAGCAGCCAGGCCGGGGGGGGGGCGCTTGAAGGGCCCCCTCCCTGTCCAGCCCCTGCTGCCCTCTTCCAGTCTCCTGCTCTCCTTCTGTGCCAGCGTCCCCAGCCCACCCACCCCCTCCACCTGGGATTTGGAGGCAGCAGCGGAGTCAAGGCCGGGGATCCCTGTGGATTGGCAAGCGACGCCTCTTCTCCTCCTCCCTCCGGGTCGCCTCCGATCCCCTCTCTGGGCACCTGCTGGCTCCGCTGGCCCTCTCCCGGCTAGCTCTCAAAGCGGGCATTCGAAGGTCCAGGAAACTAGCTACAATACTAACCAATTTTATTGTAGCATAAGCTTTCGAGAATCACGTTCTCTTCGTCAGATGCATGGTACAGAAACTGGTCAAATATAGAAGAGGGGGGGAGGAGGAGAGAAGCCCCTCCTCTTCTATATTTGACCAGTTTCTGTACCATGCATCTGACGAAGAGAACGTGATTCTCGAAAGCTTATGCTACAATAAAATTGGTTAGTCTTAAAAGTGCAACTGGACTCTTTTTGATTTTGCTACCACAGACTAACATGGCTAACTCCTCTGTAGCTACAATACTGTTGTAATTAGCTGGATAGAAGATGGGTGCAAAGTGTGTAAAATTAGCATCTGTAGTATGAGAAAAATCCTATGTATAGCAAGCTTCCTGACACTTCTTTCCAATCCCTTTCCCGCCCTCTGTCTGGATTTCAGAGTCTCCCACCTTTCCCCACTCCGTGTGTCTGACGAAGGGAGCTCTGACTCTCGGAAGTTCCCTCCGTGGAAGTCTAGTTGGTCTCTAACACCAGAGAGCCACACATTGGACTCCACACAGAGGGGTCCCTTCATTAGAGCTAACAGTTTTTCTCCAGAGGTGAACTGAATGGAGGTGAAAGGCAACCTGGCAGAGCGCACCGTAACCGGTTCAAAACCCTCCCTTCTTTCTCACCGTCCGTCCTTTTCCTGTCCTTCTGGCCTGCAGACCCCATTCCAGGCCAGGCTCCCCAGAGGAGATTCAGGCATGCTGGACAGAGAGAGACGACTCCCCAGTGGCACCGCTGGATCGCACCGGAAGCTGGGCAGGACCAGTCCACTTGCCACGTTGAATGAGTGGTGGCCTTCACTCGGGATTGCCCCCCCCCCCCGGTCTCCAGCTCCATGACAGGGGCCATCGATCGAGGCTTTGGGGGAAAGGCTCTACCCACATGGCCAGGTGACCCGGAAGATCTAGAACACACCTTCCCTCCCATCCCCTTAGGTGAGAAAGGAAAAGTAGAAACCACTCAAGTAAATAAATATATAGAAGACCCCCACCATAATATCACTATTATTTCTTTCTCCTATTATTTTTACCCAGAGGCTCTCAGCTGACCTTCCAGGCTCAGATTCAGGCACTTCCTCCCAAGTAGATACAGCCTGGGCCTATAGGGCCACTCCTCCACCCTTCCTTGTTGGCCTATTCCTTTCAAAGAAGTTGTGCCCCTCGATCCTAACATTCCAATTGTGTGTCTCATCCCAACAACTGGAGTTGTATGTCTTGTGTACTATACCCAGAAACAAAACTAGAACATTCTTTGAGCTGTACCTCTCACCAGGAGTTAAATTATTTGTTATTTGAAAGCTCACTAGACACTTAGGGTTTCTTACGGTCAGGGCTGTATCTGAATGAGGCCTACCCAGAGTCCTCCAGCACAGCTGCAAGGTGCTAGAATGTTATATTGGCACACTCTGTGTCAGCCCTTCAGCATCGCATGCAGTACTGCTCTCGGCTGGATGTCTTCACTCGAGAGCTCTGGGGGGTTGATTTGGGTCGTGCCTCTGCAATAAAGCACAGGCTTTGTTTTGCATGCAGAAGGTCCAGGATCAACGTCTGACTTCTCCAGGGAAAGGGATCTTGGGGTAACAGGGCTGGCAAACAACCTTTTCTGGAAACTCTCAAAGGTGGAAATGGTCTTGGGAGAAGGAAGTGGCCTATTTTCAGAGGTTCCAGATCTCCAGGCACCATTTCAGCATTCAAAACTCGGCCCAGCTCTTCTGAGAACCCACCGAAACCCACCAGTCCTTGGAAGGGAGCGCAGGCAACACACAGTCCCACGACAGGTCAAAGCACAATATTAAAATTCTACAGAACCAGATTAATTTATTGCTGACCTAGGTGATCACACAGAACATTAAATTTGCTAAGGCTAACTTGCCTTGTATTCACAGGCCTGCTGTATCCAGAGCGTCTTATCTCTTGTGCTTTGAAGCTCAGTGTCTCTGACCCTGCAAACCTGCTAGTTCTCAGGGGAAAGGAGAATACTCTGTTTCGTTCCTAATCTGTTGCCTCTCTCCTTTGTCTAGACGAAGCATGTAAACTATTCAGGGAGTTCTCAGAACTCAGAGCTCCACAGATTGGTCCAAGGAACATGATAGGATTAAACCTTCTGGGAGGGGAAGGCTGTTTTTGATGTCTCCTGTGCCTCCAGTAGGAGCGCCAAGGATTCCCCCGGTTATGCAGTTTCCAAGAATAGTTGGAGCGGGGAGAGGGACACTTGCTCAGCCTCCCGTAATCGTGACTGCCTCTAATGTGCCACCTTGAGGAGCAGGGGTCGGCCAAGCTGAGAGAGCTCGGCCATTAATCATTCCAATCGCAGTGAACAGGGCAGGGGCACCAATCACCACAACAGGGGTGAGAGTAGCGAGGGACCTACAGGTTCCAGTTTCAACTCCCCCCTAATGATAGCTCCCAATTTACCACCTCAAAGAAGAGTGGGTGGCCCACAAGGGGGAACCACAGCGATGAGCATCCCGCCTACTGGAAGAAGCGCAGGAGCATCGGCCGCTACAACAGGGATGAGAGTCCTCAGGAGCTTTCAGCCTCAGGGAGCCCCTATCGTAGTCCCAACGGGGACAGGATTACAAATGGGCCATCCACCGTTCGGAGGCCTCATAATATACCCCCCTTGGAGAGTGGTGGGGGTCCAAGCACCAGCACCACCACTTCAATGACCTCCCAGGGTAGTGGCTCAACCCACCCCTGTTGTATATGGCGTAAATGTGGCACAGCAAATTCCCTACCTGGTGCAGGGACCTGCTCAGCCACCCCTCAGAGCCGCCCCAGTCCAGCAACCAGTAGGAAATCAGGGAGTAGGAGCCAGGTTTGATGGAAACCCAGAAGACTTGGGATTTTCTATAGTATAAGTGATGGGATTTTTCCAGGACTGGGGACATTTATTCCCAACCAAACATAGTCGGGTGACCCATTTAGGCTCGCAGTTGGGGGGGCCCGCAGCCGCATGGTATGTGACTTTACACAAGGCGGGGGCACCAGAATTGTATGATTTAAGTGCGTTTGTGTATGCTCTAAGAGCTCAATTTGAAGACCCTTTAGCGGAAGAGAGGGCCTGTACAAAGCTAAAGACCATAAGACAAGGGTCCGTATGAGAGTATGCCACGGAATTTAAGCGATATGCCACCAAGGTACATGACTACCATGAGGGGCTCGAAATTGAATTTTTCCGAAATGGACTAAATGCCAACCTATTAGCTAAGGTGCTAATGCAAGATGACCTACAAACCTTGCTAGGATGGATCCAGCTAGCATGCGAGGTCGAAAATCGAAACCAAGTAGTGAAACTGGTGGGAACGCTGCAACACGTGGCAGCAAGGAAGCTGACCACTGAAGAGAGAGGATGTGCCCCGCTGGGTCCAAAACCTCCCGTACTAGGAACTGAGAGGGATTTATGCTGGAGACAGGAACTATGCTTACAACGTGGAGGCGTTGGACATTTTGCCGCACAATGCCCTGCATGGCCAGCCCCAGTGGGAAGGGGCCGCAGTGCACCAAAGCCATTGGGCCCCCCTAAACCACCTTGCCAAAAATTGCCTCCAAAATGTGGGAGGCCTGAGACCAGCTTGGAAGCCAATGAGGGTCCTGGGAATGCCGAGGAACCGGCACCAAGACAGGCAGAGGAGAGCCTCACCCCACCTTCGGGAAACGAGAGAGACCTGCCATAAAAGGGCCCGGTGGCAGGTCCCAACAGAGTCGAAACCACAAGAGGTGAGAGAAAAAGGGGCCCTCCTGTTTATGCCAGTGACTTAACCCGAAAAAAGGGACCCCAAGTGTTAGTAGATTCAGGATGCACTCGGGACTTAATATCATCAGCCCTGGTCACAGGATTAGGGTTGAACGTGGTAGAACTCAAGGACCCCGTAGTGTTTGAGCAAACGGATGCATCCAGCATGAATCCGGCTGGTTATAGAACTGAACCCACCCCGACGGGCATAGAAACAATTGGGAAAATCGAACATATGTAGTCAGGGATGTTGCCAGATATGCCCTAGTGCTGGGGAGCTGTTATCAAATGGTCCACCGGAGAAGTGTATTTCAAAGGAGAACAGTGTGCGAGACATGTGTGGACCCAGAGATGGGGCCGGGAACCACCCTCCCCTTTAGAAACTGTGTTGTTAACCACCGAGGAGGAAAAAGCCATTCCCCTCGAATACTGGGATTTAAAACAAGTGTTTGATGAAAAAGAAGCAGATGAACTTCCCCCTCATAGAGCTACAGACTGTGCTACTGACTTACTTTCAGGGGAGAAGTTGCCTAAAGGAAAATTGTACTCTATGAGCCCAGCAGAAAGAGAGGAACAAGAGTTCATTGACAAAAACTTAGCGCGAGGATTCATACGCCCTGCCAGCTGCCCCCATGCTGCACCTGTGTTCTGCAAAAAGAAGGATGGGGGGGCTAAGGCTGTGTATGGACTATCGTGAAATAAATGATGTGTCTACATAAGAACATAAGAACATAAGCAAAGCCATGTTGGATCAGGCCAGTGGCCCATCCAGTCCAACATTCTGTCACACACAGTGGCTAGAAATCCAGTGCCATCTAAAGGACTGTCAGTGAGGCCAGGACACCAGATGCCCTCCCACTGCCTTCCTTCCAGCACCAAGACAACAGAGCACCACCTCCCCACAAAGAGAATACCATCTATCTCCTGTGGCTAATAGCCACTGATGGACCTCTGCTCCATATATTTGTCCAGTCCCCTCTTGAAGCTGGCAATGCTTGTAGCTGCCACCACCTCCTGTGGCAACGAATTCCATGTGTTTATCACCCTTTGTGTAAAGTAGTATTTTCTTCTATCTGTTCTAACCCGACTGCTCAATAATTTCATAGAGTGCCCACGAGTTCTTGAATTGTGAGAAAGGGAGAAAAACACATCTTTCTCTACCTTCTCTAACCCGTGCATTATCTTGTAAACCTCTATCATGTCTCCCCTCAGTCATCTTTTCTCCAGGCTAAAGAGCCCCAAGCGCCTCAATCTTTCCTCATAGGGAAAGTGTTCCAACCCTTTAATCATTTTAGTTGCCCTTCTCTGTACTTTTTCCAGTGCTATGATATCTTTTTTAAGGTGTGGCGACCAGAACTGTACACAGTACTCCAAATGAGGCCTCACCATCGATTTGTACAGAGGCATTATGATACCGGCTGATTTGTTTTCAATCCCTTTCCTAATAACCCCTAGCATAGCATTAGCTTTTTTTATGGCAGTCGCACACTGTGCTGACGTTTTTAGTGAGTTATCTATCATGACTCCAAGATCTCTCTCTTGGTCAGTCTCCGCCAGTTCAGACCCCATCAACTTGTATTTATATTTTGGATTTTTGGTTCCAATGTGCATTACTTTGCACTTGGCTACATTGAACCTCATTTGCCACATGGATGCCCACTCTTCTAGCCTCGACAGATCCCTTTGGAGTGCCTCACAATCCTCTCTGGCTTTCACCACCCTGAACAATTTCGTGTCATCTGCAAATTTAGCCACTTCACTGCTTAATCCCAATTCCAAATCATTAATAAACAAGTTAAAAAGCATTGGACCCAATACCGACCCCTGTGGCACCCCACTGCTCACCACCCTCCACTGTGAGAAGTGCCCGTTTATACTCACTCTCTGTTTCCTATTAATTAGCCAGTTTTCGATCCACAAGAGGACTTGGCCCTTTATCCCATAGCTACTGAGCTTACTTAGGAGCCTTTGATGAGGAACTTTGTCAAAAGCTTTCTGGAAGTCAAGATAAACAATATCTATCGGGTCTCCCTTGTCCACTTGTTTGTTCACTCCCTCAAAGAACTCTAACAGATTGGTGAGACAAGATCTTCCCTTACAGAACCCATGCTGAGTTTTCCTCATCAGCTTTTGGTCATCAATGTGCCCACTAATTTTATTTTTGATAATAGTTTCCACCAACTTACCCGGTATTGACGTCAGGCTGACTGGCCTGTAATTTCCCGGATCTCCCCTGGAACCTTTTTTAAAGATGGGGACAACATTAGCTACCTTCCAGTCCTCAGGAACTATGTCCAATGTGTACCCCCTCCCTTTGATTAAAGACTTGCTCAGTGTGGTGGCGCAAGGGAAAATTTTCTCAAAGCTGGACTTAAAAGATGCTTACTTTCAAGTGAGAATAAGGGAGGGGGATGAATAGAAAACTGCATTCAATACCCCCCTGGGGTAATTCGAATATCTCATGCCATTCAGATTCCAAGGGGCTCCGGGGGTCTTCACGAACTAAATTAATGAAGTGTTGCATGAATACCTGTACAAAGGGGTGGTCGTGTACCTAGATGACGTGTTGATTTATTCTCCGGATAAAGAATCTCATGTTGACTTGGTCAAAAAGGTGCTGACCACTTTAAAGAACCACAAACTGCCAGTAAAACTATCTAAATGTGAGTTCCACAAAGAGGAGCTAGATTTTTTGGAGTTTCGCACAAGGGAGTTAAAATGGACCCAGCAAAGGTTCAAGCCGTTGTGGGGTGGGAACCCCCCAAAATGAGAAGGCAGTTACAATCTTTTTTAGGTTTTGCTAACTTTTACCCACCATTCATAAAGAACTTTGCTTAAATCACTCTCCCCTTAACAGACTTGTTGAAAACAAAGGGGAGGGGTCTGCAAGGCAAAAAGCCTAGTGCTAAGTTAGATTGGACTGTAGAGTGCCAAGAGGCTTTTGAAAAGTTGAAGATGCAGAGAAGTTAGCCGTGTTAGTCTGTGGTAGCAAAATCAAAAAGAGTCCAGTAGCACCTTTAAGACTAACCAATTTTATTTTAGCATAAGCTTTCGAGAATCAAGTTTTCTTCGTCAGATGCCTGATACAGAGACTGTCTCTGTATCAGGCATCTGACGAAGAGAACTTGATTCTCGAAAGCTTATGCTAAAATAAAATTGGTTAGTCTTAAAGGTGCTACTGGACTCTTTTTGAAAAGTTGAAGAAACTATTTACTTCAGAGCCGGTTCCGCAGCACCCAAATGAGAACTGGAAATCTGTGGTCCAGGTAGACTCTAGTGACATTGCAGTAGGGGGGGGGGGGTCCTCCTACAACTGAATGAGGAGGGAAAGTTATATCCCTGTGCATATATTTCCAAGAAATTCACTGAAACTGAATGCAATCGGACCGTATGGGGAAAGGAAGCTTTTGCTATTAAATTTGCTCTTACTACCTGGCAGCACTGGTTGGAGGGAGCCAAAATTCCTTTTGAAGTGTAGACTGATCACAAAAATTTAGAAGTGTTGTGCACCCCCCGCAGATTAAATGCCAAACAGTTAAGGTGGGCGGAATTCTTTTCCAAGTTCAACTTTACATTGAAGTACCTCCCCAGCCTATCAAATTTCTTAGCGGATGCGCTTTCGCACATGCCCCAACATGACAGCCAAAGGGAGGAGATAATTGATACAGTTTTTTCACCAGCTCAACTGGGAGGAGCGGTGACGACACGCAGCCAAGCTGTGAAACTGCAGAACATCCCAAAACCGGATCTCTCCAAATGGGGAGAGAGAGCTAAAGCTGAAACCGAAAAGGAGGGGGGGAAATACCCAAAGCTGATCTAACACAAGAAGATGGGAATTGGTACCGAATGGACAAATTATACATTCCAGCTAGCCTGAGAAAAGAAATATTACAACAATGCCATGATGCAAAGATTGCTGGACATTTTGGGTACCTCAAAACCCTGTATCTAGTACAGAGACAATTCTGGTGGCCAGCTATGAGAAAAGATGTTTTTCAATATGTAGCTTCATGCCCAGTGTGTATAATGGGGAAATCAAGGAAGGGAAAACCCCCTGGACTGCTGCAACCCTTAGAGACCCCTCCTAGACCATGGGCTGTGATTTCAATTGATTTTATCATAGATCTTCCCCCCTCGAAAGGATATACAGTCATTTTAGTAGTGGTGGAAAACAAGCTAATTTTGTTCTGTGTACTACAATCCCCACAGCTAAGAAACTGGCCAGCCATTTCATGAAACACGTGGTCAAACTGCACTCCTTCCCTAATAAGGTGATATCCGACAGGGGCCCACAGTTCGTTGCCAACTTCTGGCAGGAGCTTTTCAAAATTGCTGGAATTGAATAGGGAATTAGCTCCGCCTATCATCCTGAGAGTGACGGGCAATCAGAAGGCACAAATCAAGTGCTGGAACAGTTCTTAAGATGTCACATCAACTATCAACAAGATGATTGGATTGATTATCTTGATTTTGCGTATAGCAACTCAATACACCGCTCTACAGGAGCTTCTCCTTTTAAAACAGTGCAAGGCTATGAGGGAACAGCCTTACCTTTTGCAACAGCTCCGAACTCCCAACAACCAGGAGATTTTTTGAGAATGGTGGACTCAATTAACTTCCCGATGGGAAATTATACAAAAGACTCTGAACAAAGCAAAAGAGGACTATAAAAAGTTTGCTGACAGTAAACGTTCTGAACAATGGACACGGCAACCAGGAGATTTTGTGTACATCTCCACAAAAAATATAAAAGCAAAAAGGATGGAGATATTTAGGACCATTTCCTATTAAGAAATTAATCAATGAAGTGACTGTTGAAATAGAACTCCCCAAGAACTTAAGACAAATCCATCCTGTATTCCACTTCAGCCTTCTGAAAAAGGCTCCCCCACCTGACCAATGGCACCCAGAATGGGGAGCCCCTCATCCAATCCTAGTGGATGGACAAGTTCACTATGAAGTATCCTAGACTCTAAAATAAAACACAACAAGCTTTATTATTTAGTGAGGTAGAAGGACTTTGATGAATCTTTTAGAGAATGGGTGGAACACTCACACATGAATGCTCCCAGACTCATCTCAAACTTTCAGAAACGCTATCCTGATAAACCTAGACCTGGGTAAAAGGGAGAGGTCTAATTTTGGGGAGGCAGAAATGTCAGGTCTGTCACCCATCCAGGCCATTATTTTCAGCTGATGTGTTGCTATAAACCAGTGTCTTGTGCTGAACCACTGTTCCATGCTGTGTCTTGATATATTGCTGGTGCTATAACTTGCCTTGTATTCACAGGCCTGCTGTATCCAGAGTGTCTTATCTCTTGTGCTTTGAAGCTCAGTGTCTATGCCCTTGCAAACCTGCTAGTTCTCAGGGGAAAGGAGACTACTCCCTCACCCCACAGAGTCCAAGCCTCTCCCCTCTCACTTGCCAGCCACTTCCAGCCTCCACTGACCTGGGACCCGGAGTCTTTGGTTCTGGCCTGGGCTCTCTGGGTCATCGCAAACCAGAGCCCAGGCCAGGAGGCCCCCTGGTCCTCAGAGGGCACAGCTGTCGGCATGGAGCTTGGGGCCTGAGGGTTCCCTGTGGATTGGCCTGCAATGCCTCTTCTCTTCCTCCTTCTGGGTCGCAAAAAAAGTGCAAGTCTGTGATCAGACAGGCAAAAAGGGAATATGAGGAGCATATTGCAAAGAACATAAAGAAAAACAATAAACAATTCTTTAAATATATTAGAAGTAGGAAACCAGCTAGGGAGGCAGTGGGGCCCTTGGATGACCAAGGCGTAAAAGGATTACTAAAGGGTGATAGGGAAATGGCCGAGAAGCTGAATGCATTCTTTGCTTCGGTCTTCACTGTGGAAGATAAGAAGTGCATGCCCACTCTGGAAGCACTGACTTTGGGAGGGGTTTTGAAAGACCTGAGTCACATTGAGGTGACGAGAGAGGAGGTTATGCGACTGCTAGATAATTTAAAAACTGATAAATCACCGGGCCCAGATGGCATACATCCAAGAGTTCTGAAAGAACTCAAGTGTGAACTTGTAGATCTCCTCACAAAAATATGTAATCTGTCATTAAACTCTGCATCTGTTCCTGAGGACTGGAAGGTAGCTAATGTTGTCCCCATCTTTAAAAAAGGTTCCAGGGGAGATCCGGGAAATTACAGGCCAGTCAGCCTGACGTCAATACCGGGTAAGTTGGTGGAAACTATTATCAAAAATAAAATTAGTGGGCACATTGATGACCAAAAGCTGATGAGGAAAACTCAGCATGGGTTCTGTAAGGGAAGATCTTGTCTCACCAATCTGTTAGAGTTCTTTGAGGGAGTGAACAAACAAGTGGACAAGGGAGACCCGATAGATATTGTTTATCTTGACTTCCAGAAAGCTTTTGACAAAGTTCCTCATCAAAGGTTCCTAAGTAAGCTCAGTAGCTTTGGGATAAAGGGCCAAGTCCTCTTGTGGATCGAAAACTGGCTAATTAATAGGAAACAGAGAGTGAGTATAAACGGGCACTTCTCACAGTGGAGGGTGGTGAGCAGTGGGGTGCCACAGGGGTCGGTATTGGGTCCAATGCTTTTTAACTTGTTTATTAATGATTTGGAATTGGGATTAAGCAGTGAAGTGGCTAAATTTGCAGATGACACGAAATTGTTCAGGGTGGTGAAAGCCAGAGAGGATTGTGAGGCACTCCAAAGGGATCTGTCGAGGCTAGAAGAGTGGGCATCCATGTGGCAAATGAGGTTCAATGTAGCCAAGTGCAAAGTAATGCACATTGGAACCAAAAATCCAAAATATAAATACAAGTTGATGGGGTCTGAACTGGCGGAGACTGACCAAGAGAGAGATCTTGGAGTCATGATAGATAACTCACTAAAAACGTCAGCACAGTGTGCGACTGCCATAAAAAAAGCTAATGCTATGCTAGGGGTTATTAGGAAAGGGATTGAAAACAAATCAGCCGGTATCATAATGCCTCTGTATAAATCGATGGTGAGGCCTCATTTGGAGTACTGTGTACAGTTCTGGTCGCCACACCTTAAAAAAGATATCATAGCACTGGAAAAAGTACAGAGAAGGGCAACTAAAATGATTAAAGGGTTGGAACACTTTCCCTATGAGGAAAGATTGAGGCGCTTGGGGCTCTTTAGCCTGGAGAAAAGACGACTGAGGGGAGACATGATAGAGGTTTACAAGATAATGCACGGGTTAGAGAAGGTCGAGAAAGATGTGTTTTTCTCCCTTTCTCACAATACAAGAACTCGTGGGCACTCTATGAAATTATTGAGCAGTCGGGTTAGAACAGATAGAAGAAAATACTACTTTACACAAAGGGTGATAAACACATGGAATTCGTTGCCACAGGAGGTGGTGGCAGCTACAAGCATTGCCAGCTTCAAGAGGGGACTGGACAAATATATGGAGCAGAGGTCCATCAGTGGCTATTAGCCGCAGGAGATAGATGGTATTCTCTTTGTGGGGAGGTGGTGCTCTGTTGTCTTGATGCTGGAAGGAAGGCAGTGGGAGGGCTTCTGGTGTCCTGGCCTCACTGACAGTCCTTTAGATGGCACTGGATTTCTAGCCACTGTGTGTGACAGAATGTTGGACTGGATGGGCCACTGGCCTGATCCAACATGGCTTTGCTTATGTTCTTATGTTCTTATGCCTCCGATCCCGCTTTGGGCACCTGCTGGCTCAGCTGGCCCTCTCCTGGCTATCTCTCAAAGCAAAATATACAATGCAATAAAGTATCATTTTTTATCATTTTAAAGAGTCAATAGTGCAAAAGTGTCTCAAATCTTTTCATACAACTCATACTACAATATATATACAAAATATTTCAGTACCATACAACATATACAAATTCGTCCAAATGGTGGGAGAAATGTATAACAATCCTTAAATTATGGTTGTTGGGGGTTTTCCGGGCTGTATTGCCGTGGTCTTGGCATTGTAGTTCCTGACGTTTCGCCAGCAGCTGTGGCTGGCATCTTCAGAGGTGTAGCACCAAAAGACAGAGATCTCTCAGTGTCACAGTGTGGAAAAGATGTAGGTCATTTGTATCTACTCAGGAGGGGTGGGGTTGAGCTGAGTCATTCTGTAAGAGTTTCCCAGGGTGTGGAATGCTAATGGCGGGAGGCTTCACTGTAACCTGAGGAGGTTCTTTTGCATATGGATTGGTGCTTGATGTGCTAATCTTCTCTGCAGGGCTATTGTCGGGTGTGGAGTGTTTTGTTGGCCTGGTGTTTTTCAGAACTGGAGCCCATGCTCTGTTCATTCTTAAGGTTTCTTCTTTCCTGTTGAAGTTTTGCTTATGCTTGTGAATTTCAATGGCTTCCCTGTGCAGTCTGACAAAGTAGTTGGAAGTGTTGTCCAGTATTTTGGTGTCCTGGAATAAGATACTGTGCCCTGTTTGAGTTAGGCTATGTTCAGCCACTGCTGATTTTTCAGGCTGTCCAAGTCTGCAGTGTCTTTCATGTTCTTTTATTCTTGTCTGGATGCTACGCTTTGTGGTCCCGATGTAAACTTGTCCACAGCTGCAGGGTATACGGTATACTCCTGCAGAGGTGAGGGGGTCTCTGCTGTCTTTTGCTGATCGTAGCATCTGTTGTATTTTTCGGGTGGGTCTGAATACTGCTTGAAGGTTATGCTTTTCCATAAGCTTTCCCATCTGATCAGTAATTCCTTTGATACATCTTTTCCACACTGTGACACTGAGAGATCTCTGTCTTTTGGTGCTACACCTCTGAAGATGCCAGCCACAGCTGCTGGCGAAACGTCAGGAACTACAATGCCAAGACCACGGCAATACAGCCCGGAAAACCCCCAACAACCATCATTCTCCGGCCGTGAAAGCCTTCGACAATACAATCCTTAAATTATCCGTTGTGAATTTTCCGGGCTGTATTGCCGTGATCTTGGCATTGTAGTTCCTGACGTTTCGCCAGCAGCTGTGGCTGGCATCTTCAGAGGTGAAGCACCAAAAGACCTGCTACACCTCTGGTGCTACACCTCTGAAGATGCCAGCCACAGCTGCTGGCGAAACGTCAGGAACTACAATGCCAAGACCACGGCTATACAGCCTGGAAAATCCACAACCACCATCGTTCTCCGGCCGTGAAAGCCTTCTACAATATATCTTAAATTATCTATTCATTCATAAGAGTACATTCACAACGGTGCAAAAGCACTCCAAGCAATGAAATAACCAGTGACACTGAAGCTTCAGAAAGCCAAGATGAAATATGTGAAGCAGCAGAGCTGTGGAACTATGGCTGCCACGCTGAAGCTGTGAACCTGTGAATGGTCATGCCTATGGGTTTCGCTAACGTACTTGTCTGGTCCCGTTTTGCATTATTGCTTCTTCACAGGCATATTTTTTTCTGTTGAATAACATAATATATAACCAGTCCACAATATCCTTAAGGAAGAAACATCATTAAAATGAACTATCCTGAAGAGTTACTTACAGCACAAGCTTCAAAAAATCTCACACCACCATATCGGTATTCTGTGGTCGGTCTGGCGCTGCAGGTGGATCCACAACTTTGATGTAATTTAAGCTTATTGTTTCTTAAAGGAGAACTGCACGTTCTAATAACAAAGCATATTCATAGGTAACAAGTAAGGTCTAATTCATTATTCAAACCATATGGTGCTAAGGTATTTAAGCAAAAAATCCAACAAGATTCTAGATGTAAAACTTTTTGTTTCGCATTTTCAGACCTCATACCATATTTCGTTGTATCCAAAACCTCCAGGACCGACACTTTTAGGTCCTTCTGTGTATCATGGACCAGGATAAAATGATCTACAAGGGGTGCTTCTATTGTTTTATGTCTTATTCTCAACAGATGCTCCTGCAACCGAGTTTTTAAAGGACGAGTAGTACAGCCAATATATAATAGCGGACAGCTACACTGTATTAAATACACTACATAAGGTGTTTTACAAGTTGAAAAGGCTGAGGAATATAATGGTTTGTTTGTGGTAGGATTAATAATCTCTGATAATTTAAGAGCAAGTGGACAAATGTTACAACTTCCACAGGGATAATGTCCTTAAGGTATCTGGCTCACATCAGGGGATTCCTCCATAGCTGAATGGACTAATATGTCTCTCAGATTCTTTGTTCTTCTAAACCCAATAGATAGCAGTATATCACAGCCATCTATACTTGCAACCAAGTGCCAGTGTTTAGGGACAATCCCTGGGGCCACATTAGTGAATTCAATTGCCCATCTGATTCTCTCACTGTCCCTTTTAATTTTGGGAACTAGTAAATCGCTCCATGGCATATAGCAAGCCCGGTGATAAGCTGCCCTAATAACCATTTCTGGGTAGCCTCTACGAGAAAAAGTCCCATCCAGAATCTTACCACCAAAGTCAAAATCGTCCCCTCGAGATGAATTATGTTTAATTCTCAAGTACTGTGAGATGCGTACATTCTTTTTCAGATGAAGCGGATGGCAGGAAGAAAAATGTAGATACGATGGTCTATCTGTAAGCTTTCCGAAGGGTCGAACACCCAATTTAACTGGAGTCAATTTGTAAATTGTGACGTCTAGAAAATCTATACTTTCAGTACTGCCCTTCCATGTAAACGGAGTATCAGAATTAATTTGGTTCATCAACTGTGCCAAGGGTTCTGCATGAGCGCCATGATGTCATCAATAAATCTCCTGTACCATATGATGTTCTTAAAGAAGGTATTATAGATTCAGAGGAGTTAGCCGTGTTAGTCTGTAGTAGCAAAAATAGAAAAGAGTTCAGTAGCAGTATGGTGTTTTATATCACTGCCTGCAAACGTTGAAAGCCAAATTACCTGATGTAAAACCCTTCCATACTTCAAGCACTTCCATGGGTTTCATCCTATGTGAACTCTCTGATGGGAAGTAAGCTTATTGCTCCGAGAGAAACTTTTCCCACACTCCAAGCATTTATATGGTTTCTCCCCTGAATGAATTCTTTGATGGGAAGAAAGGTTATCATTCCAACAGAAACTTTTTCCACACACCAGGCATTTATATGGTTTCTCCCCAGTGTGAATCCTTTCATGTAAGATAAGGACAGAACTAGAACGGAAGCTTTTCCCACACACCAGGCATTTAAATGGTTTCTCCCCAGTGTGAATCCTTTGGTGGGAATTAAGATTTCCCCTCTGACTGAAGCATTTTCCGCACTCCAGGCATTTATATGGTTTCTCCCCTGAGTGAATTCTTTGATGGAGAGCAAGCGTTCCACTCTGACTGTAGCTTTTCCCACACTCCAGGCATTTATATGGTTTCTCCCCTGAATGAATTCTTTGGTGGGAAGAAAGGTTGTCACCCCGACTGAAGCTTTTCCCACATTCCAGGCATTTATAGGGTTTCTCCCCTGAGTGAATTCTTTCATGGACAGTAAGCTTTCCACTCAGACTGAAAGTTTTCCCACACACCAGGCATTTATAGGGTTTCTCCCCAGTGTGAATCCTTTCATGTGAGGTAAGGCCTGAACTCGAACAGAAACTTTTCCCACACTCCAGGCATTTATATGGTTTCTCCCCAGTGTGAATCCTTTGATGAAAAGAAAGGCTTCCACGGTGAGTGAAGCTTTTCCCACACTCCAGGCATGTATATGGTTTCTCCCCAGTGTGAATCCTTTCGTGTGAGATAAGGTCTGAACTCTTACGGAAGCTTTTCCCGCACTCCAGGCATTTATATGGTTTCTCGCCAGTGTGAATCCTTTGATGAGAAGAAAGGCTTCCACGGTGACTGAAACTTTCCCCACATTCCAGGCATTTATAGGGTTTCTCCCCTGTGTGAATCCTTTGATGAGAAGAAAGGCTTCCACTCTGACTAAAACTTTTCCCACACTCTTGCCATTTATATGGTGTCTCCCCTGAATGAATTCTTTGGTGGGAAGAAAGACTGTCACCCCGACTGAAGCTTTTTCCACATTCCAGGCATTTATAGGGTTTCTCCCCAGTGTGAAGTCTTTCATGGACAGTAAGCTTTCCACTCTGACGGAAGCTTTTCCCACACTCCAGGCATGTATATGGTTTCTCCCCAGTGTGAATCCTTCCATGTGAGATAAGATCTGAACTCTTACGGAAACTTTTCCCACACTCCAGGCATGTATATGGTTTTTCCCCAGTGTGAATCCTTTGATGAGAAGAAAGGCTGTCACCCCGACCAAAACTTTCCCCACATTCCAGGCATTTATAGGGTTTCTCCCCTGTGTGAATCCTTTTATGAGAAGAAAGGCTTCCACTCTGACTAAAACTTTTCCCACACTCCAGGCATTTATACTGTTTCTCCCCTGAGTGAATTCTTTGCTGGGAAGAAAGCATTACGCTGCAACTGAAGCTTTTTCCACCCTCCAGGAACTGAAATATTTTCTTTTTGTTATGTGTGCTCCATTGAATATTAATATCTGATTTGTTGGAGAAATTTTCCCTGCTTGCAGTGAGTTCATTACTGTTCTTGCCTGAGTATAGGTTTTCCTGTACGTCACTCCACTCTAATAGACCGGAAGAATTCCCCCCTTCATTCGGATCTTTTCCCTCCTCCTTCTTCAGTCCATCAAAATATTCAGCCTTTTCTTTCCCATCTGAATACAATTCCTCTTTCACCATCACTGGATGCTTCTTCATTTCATTTGCAGACTCCCACACACCTCCTGCTGAAGAAAGAGAAACCGGGTGTGATTGTGGGGTTATGAATGCTGAGGCATTAAACTCCAACCGCCTGCAGCCATTTCTCCCCCTAACCTTTTAATTTCTTTCTAAATTTCAAGAGGGGCAGAGTAGCCGTTTGCATGGTAATGAATGTAGCCCAGGAGACAAAAGAGAGAGAACATGCAATAGAGATCTTCCATCATAAATTGAACCAGTAGTTTTATCTTTTTCTGCCAGGGTGAATTTATAGGGGCGACTGATGGCACATGGCAGACGGTCTGAAGAGAGGAGGCCAGACAGATGGAGAAGAACGTACTCCAATGTTGACAAGAACCCTGAGTTATTTCTGCCTCTCTCTTTAACACCACAGAGGTAGGGCTTCAAAGCAAAAGAGGGTATGAGTCTTACCTTTTTCATTTTCTGTCTGCTCGGATGTCCTAGTGGGTGGCCAACGGACTAGGGGGCACACCCACTGGATGTGCAATCCCTGTGCCAGCTGACCCTTCTGCCTGGAGTGTGGTTGCCCACTAACCTGAGCCTGCTTGCAGGGATGGCGGAATACAAATATGATAAAATAATAAAATAAATAAAACAAACTGTAGTTCTCCTTTGAGCTAGACGGTGGCCATAAAATGCCAACCCCAGTTGTAAAAGGGAAGGGGAAGGAAAAGGCAGAAAAAAGGATGAACTAATTGTGGTCTAGTAACTTAAAACCAGGCACCACAGAGTAAATCTCTCATTCCCCAGGGTAAAAATAAGGGACATGAGCACTCAGAAAAAAGCTGTAAGTATGAGCAGAACTGATTGGGAGCCTCTCCTTGGGAGGGGCTCCTGGACAGCTTATCTTTTGATAAAAAACTTTCTTGGACTCACCATGTTTTAATAAAGTCTTAGAATGGAAGGAAAGATTCTATAAGCACACACAGAGGAAAGAAGCTGGAAGGGACCCCAAGGGTCATCAAGTCTAGCCCCCTACACAACACAGGAAATCCACAGCTTTCTCCCTCCCCCCAACCTCCCTCTATGCCTCTTCTCTATGCCCAGAGGATGGCAAAAAAAAAAACACCCTCCGTGATAGGTGGTGAATCTGTCCTGGAGGAAAATTCCACCCTGACCCCAGAGTGGCGGGTGGCATTACCCCGGACATGTAAGAAAGGGCCACGAGAGCCCAGCACCAGGATCTGTGTCCATTCCTATTGAGTCAGAGAACCATCATAGCTGCAAGACGACACTGGAAAGTTGTTTATAGTCATCCATGGTTACGCAGCCCTCCTCTCATTTCCTAAATGTGACTTTTTAAATTTTCAGACCAGCGCGGCATTCATTTCTTCTTCTTCCTCTAAAGTTCCAGCTGAAATCTGATCATGGGAACTGTCAAATAAACCATCATGTCATGTTGATATTATTTCTTTCTCCTTTTATTTTCACCCAGAGGCTCTCAGCTGACCTTCCATGCTCAGGTTCAGGCACTTCCTCGCAAGTAGATACAGCCTTGGCATATAGGGCCACTCCTCCACCCTTCCTTGTGGGTCTATTCCTTTCAAACAAGTTGTGCCCCTCGATCCCAATATTCCAATTGTGTGTCTCATCCTAACAACTGGAACTGCATGTCTTGTGTACTAAAGCTGGAAACAAACCTAAAACGTTCTTTGAGCTGTACGTCTTGCCAGGAGTTAAATAATTTATTATTTGAAAGCTCACTAGACACTTAGGGCTTCTTACGCTCATGGCTGTATCTGAATGAGGCCTGACTGGAGTCCTCCAACACATCACAGCACTGCTCTCGGCAGCGGGGGGGGGGGGCGGGGGCGGGGGGCGGATGTCTTCACTCGAGAGCTCTGGGGGGTTGCTTTGGGTTGTGCCTCTGCAATAAAGCACAGGCTTGGCTTTGCAGGCACAGGGTCCAGGATCAATCCCTGACTGCTCCAGGGAAAGGGATCTTGGGGTAACAGGGCTGCTAAACAACCTTGCCTGGAAACCTCTCAAAGGTGGGCAGTCCTTGGCTAGGCTTGGCATCGGTCTTGGGAGGAGGAAGTGGCCTATTTTCAGAGGTTCTAGATCTCCAGGCACCATTTCAGCATTCAAAACTCAGCCAAGCTCTTCTGAGAACCCACCGAAACCCACCAGCCCTGGGAAGGAAGCGCAGGCAACACGCAGTCCCAAGACAGGTCGAAGCACTTACCTGCCAACTCCTCCTCTTCATCAGAGATCAGGAGAAACAGCTCTTCCTCCTCCTCCTCCTCCAGCCGGGATATGAGTTCAGGTTTGGCAACTTGAGGTCCTTTTTATCAGGGGGGGAAAACAAAATCATAACTCTTCTGGGTGCAAATAAATCCAGCAATTTCAAGGTGGCTTGACTTTGTCCTTCCAGAAATGCAGAAGAGACAAGTAACATGGGTGAGGCGGAGTGCAGTATTGGGTCAAGAACCATCTACCAAGATGGGCGTGTCTGTGTGTGGCACATGTATTTTTGCATTCACACAAGCACCTGCAACTCTGGGTCTCTTGGGACCTGAGCCTTTGCATACACACATTGCATATAGGTGGGGTATTTTCCCATGCAATAATGAGGCCATCGTTTTAAAAGGGTTGACTATCATTAACAGCCAAGGGCGAGACAGGAGGCAAGCCAGACAGGAAAATGCAAAAGGCAGCCAGCAATCAGAACTTTTGGTAGGACAAAATCCTTTAAGTATCTACTAAATTAGTCCTGATTCAAGAATTACTCAAACCTTTCATCAATACGGTGTTATGGCCAGTCTATAATAGCTGTGCTGAATGAGAGAGGGAAGGAGAATCCGAGATGATGTATTGGAAATCCAAGAGGGAGAACGATGCCGGAGAGATGGACAGAAAGGGGGTTGGCAGGAGCCAGAGAACCAGGGGATGAAGAGAGGGACGTGGGGAGCCTCCATGGCAGGGAACCAGCGATGGAGCAATGGGGAGAAAGTGTGAGCCCCGCGGGCCATAGTGAGAGAAGGAGGGAGAATAAGAAAGGGGGGGAATTAGATCACACCCCACCGATCCTGAAGAGTAGCAAAAGGATATTTCAACATGTATATGGCAAGGGGAAAAAACAAGAGTTAAATATAAAATTTTGTAAGATACGAAGGTACAGATGGCTGAGGTTTACCAGGTTTGAAGCGCTATTACGTTGCCTCATGTCTAATGTGGATGAAGGAATGGATGCTTCTGAGAAATGAGAGGACTTTGGAAGGTCATGACCGGAGATTTGGACGGCGTGTTAATTTGTGGTATGGTAAAGGTCAACGAAGGCTTCAAAAATCATTATATTAGGAGAACCATCTTGAGAATTTGGAATAAATACAAACTGAGATTATCACAGAAGACACCGCTTTGGATTTCAACACAGGGTCCCCTCTCACATAAAATGATAACTAAACAGGGATGGTTGATTTATAGAGACTAACTAGAATTCTCACAAGGAGACTGTAAAGAGAAGACAAGGGAGAATTTAATAGCTAAATGTTACAAATGTTAATGGTTTTTCTATGCTCAACTCCTAGAAAGGTTTAAATCAGATTAAAAAATATGGGGCTTTGGTTATGTAAAGACAGAGTTTTTTTTAAAAAAGTGCTTTGTACAAATGATGAACACGTTATTTCCAAAATGTACAAACTTCTGTTGCAATTTGAAACGGAAGAAGAATGTGTGAAAGATTGTGTGGCAAAAAGGGGATAAAAATTTTGGGTATAAAATACAAATGGACCAGTAGGAAAATGGCCGGGTAAAGGGGCTCAAATTCACTTTGAGTTCCACACTTCAAGAAAATTTCTACAAAAAGATGTATTGGTGGTATCTCTCTCCTGACAAATTGGCAAAAATGAGTAAAAGTATGTTAAAAAATTTGTCGGAAACGTGAACAACATGAAGGAACATTTTATCATCTTTGGTGGACTTAACCTAAATCAAAAACATTTTGGTCACAAATACATATGGTAATACAAAAACGTTGAAGATCAATATACAATTTAAACAAGAAACCTTTTTGTTGGGACTAATGGACAAACAGTTGGAAAATAAACACGGCTTAAACACAGTAGCTCCATTCCTTCCTCTCTGAGCTAGCTTCCTTCGACCAAGCTCAGACCACGACGGAAGTAGGCCAGAGAGAAGCTGAAAGCTGCAGGCTATTCCTCACCTTGGCATGTCCCCCCTCTGCCGAAGCAGCCAGGCAGGGGAGGGGGCTCGCAGTCTGACGGAGTGGGTGAGAAAAGCGACAACGGATGCCAAACAGAGGTGCCTGGGGAGCCAGCTCTCAAGTTGTGGACAGGCTGGTTTTATCATATAGCAACGGAAAGATTTTCTTATTTTAATGCTTTTGGCCTGGGTAAGAGTGATTTATGCTTTTAGCAAACACTAAATAAGCTAATACATTTATCTTTTCTTTAAACTGAGTCTGGAATAGATGACTTGGGTGTGAGTACACACCAGAATGAACCCAGAGATTGGAAAGCAAAGGCCTTGGGAAAGGGAGAGCTGTGAGCCTCACAAACAAAAAGGAAGCCGGATGGCTAGAGGGGCTGTGATAGGAGGTGAGGAGGCGGACTCCCATACGTAAGGCAAGGCCCAGAACGGAGCGATGACCAAGCCTTACTCTGCACCTCTTCTGACGCCGCTCACGTGGCCCAGGCCCAGGGCTGCCAGGCAGGGGCTCCCCCTCCACAAGGAGAGCCAGGACTCCTCCCACATCAGGGGAGGGTGGCCGAGATCAGCCACTGGGCCCAGGGGAGACAGCCGGCTTACAGCCTTCCTCATTCAGGTCTTCCTCAGAGTCACTCCTCCCACCAGAAGGAGGCAGCCCAGGAGAAAGGGACCCTTACCCAGAGAGGCCACGATCCCAAAGTTCTCCAGCATGACTTCCTTGTACAGGGCTCTCTGGGCCGGGCGCAGCAGGCTCCACTCCCCCCGGGTGAAACGCATAGCCACCTCTTCAAAGGACACCGGACTCTGGAAGGAGAAGGAGGAGGAAGATCTTTACACCACTGGAAAGCTGGTCCATGGGACCGGGGAGGGGATAGAGACACAGGGGGATGAATACAGAAAGGCCAACACAAAGAGGAGGGGAGCCCCTTGGGGGCATTTCGCTCCCCACTCCCGGCTCTCCTTGGGGGCACTGGGGGCCCAGAGGGGTGGCCCTCCTTGGCAGGGGGCTGGCAGGCTTGTGGGAAGAGGCCGGAGATGCCCATGGGGCAAAGGACCAAACCCTTTTCCATCGTCCTGCACCTGCCATCCTAGGCAGGGGGTGGCCATTTTCCTGCCTTCTCAGGGGGCAGCCTCGGCCTCTCGTATCGCCACAGCCAAGGGCAAGAAGTATTTATGCCAGCCCCTGCACAACTCCCCAGTAACCACCTCCCTCCGTACCTGAGCTGGCCGCATGGCTGGTCTTTTCCCTTCACCAAATGGAGGAGACGGTGGAGAAGCCATCAAGGGAGCCTTTTCATGGCTGCCTGGGAGGGAGAGAAAGAAAGAGGGTGGGAAACCCTTTTTAGTACACACACGTATCTCCTGCGCCAGTCCCTTCAGGGAACCTCTCTCTGCATTGCCTTTAGGGCACAGCACGAGAAACTGGGTTCCCTGTTGGCTCAGAAGGGTTTGGCCCCACATCCCCTCCCCCCGTTCCTCCTTCACCCGTCCCCCTCCCCTCCTTGAAATGCTCCTTCCCAAACTGCAGGTCCCTTCCAGGGAGAGGAGCCCCTGGCCCTGCCTGGAGACAAAATCTCTCCCTCGTCCCCTCTGAGGGAAGCCAAGACCATCTGGGACTCTGCTGGTCAGGGGGTGGAAGAGCCTCTGAGGTGATGGACTGCTGGACTCCCTGCACAGAGAAAACTAGCCCTGCAGGGGAAACGTTTCTCTCCTCTCTGCCTCTCCTGTCTGGGAGGCTTTCCCTCCTGGAAATACAGACCAGGTCTGAGACTCCGATTTATACATGCGCCAGTCAAGTACCACGTCTCTGGCCACTGAGCCCGAAATAAATAAATAAATCATATTTAACTGTTAATTTAAAAAACGAAAAGAAAAAAAGAGACACATTCACAAGGGAGAAGGAGAAAGGGGTGCCCTTGGGGCGGGCGCATGGAAGGCGAAGCGGCAGCCAGGCGGGCTTGATTGCAAACTTCACAACAGAGGAGGTTTGGGGAGATGGGAGGAAAGCCGGGGGGGGGGGGAACTGGGAGGGGGAAACCCCCTTCCCGAAGGCATGAACTGAGGGGCTAAGGACCCATGCGGAAAAGGCCCTCCCCCTCTACCTGGGTGGCCCTTCCTGGGCCTGGGGCCACAGTCCACGTCCCCCACTCTACGCCCCCCTTCTCAGCTCCCTCGATCTGCCCCAGGCTTCCCCCCTGCCGAGTCCCCCCTGCATCCGCTCCCCAAATCTAAACCTTAGCGCGCCCCCGCAGCTGCCCCACTGGCCTCCCTGGCCCCCCTCCCCTCCCCAAGGCTCCTTTGTGCCCGCAGGTCACCCCACAGGCATCTCCAAGGCTGCGGCTCCCCTTCCACCCTCTCAACCCTTCGCGGGAATTTCTCCCCTCAGACACTCCCTTTGAAAAAAAGCCCCACCAGGCCCTCCCCTCCCCCTCTGATGCGGCCACGTGGGGGGCAGAGGTGGGGGGGCTTCTGCCCCTACAGCCGGACCCTCCTCTGCACTCCCCCCCCCTGCAGGAGGCCAAAGTGGGGCTGGATCCTGCCCTGGCAGAGGCAATTACCCAGGAAGGGCAAGGGACTTAGAAGCAGGAGGTTGGCCTGAAAACTCCACAGAGTCTGTCCACATCCTCAGACTGAATAAACAGAAAGGCATCCCAAACAGCTGGATGAGTTGCCCCCCCCCCTCGGCCCCATCTGGCCCTGTCACTGCTCATGCGCAGTCCATGTTGGAACGGATGCCAGAGGTCTTATCTGCAAAGTGCTGAGCAAAAAGGTCACAGAGGACCCCCGAGCTGCCGACTTCCTTCCTCCTGCAGGCCAGACCCCAGCAGGCCGCTGACCACCGGAACAGCACCACTGGCCCCCCCTGCGCAGACCAAACGGTGGCCTAAATGCGTCCGTGGCCGCCATCACCGCCGGAGAGCAGGCTTGGCGAAGAGCTTCTGCCCTCTCCCTTGTCCTGTTAGGTGAGAGCAGGGCGCTCGCCTGGGTCATTTCCTCACTCCAGAGGTCAACCAGGGCGTGGCCAGTCGACCAGACCAGCAGGAGAATCCACGTTCCCAGACTGAAAAATCCCCCAGTGACACCTGAAAACCAGTCGGACCCATCCAGCTTTAGGGGCAGACTGTCTTAATCGGCCCCTCAGCCCTGCGCAGTCTTGGTCTCCCTGTGAGCTGAAATCCCACCCAGCAGTGATCTCCCCTCAAGAAAGGGGGTGTCTTCATACCACCCCCCTCAGATCTCCTTCCTCCTGCTCAGAGGGAAACACCAGATCGAGGGTCTGCCCTGCGCAGGAGGTGGGGCCTGCTATTACCTGAGATGGGCCCCTCAGGTGTGATGGATGCCATGAAACCCAGAACTGCTCCCAGCAAGGCAGCCTCGGCCTGGATGCTGAAGACCCCCAGAACCACCAGCCTGCGTTACCACGCCAAAATGTGTCCTCAAGGGTTATCATTTTATCGCTCTTCCTTTTGGCCCAAAGTGCCATCTGCCCAATTTTTAACATTATTTGCACTAATAGTCAGTTTTTGCGTTTGGTGGCAGCTTTGTTCTCACACCCGTCCTGCTGGCACCAGAGGGGAGGTCCTGTGGCCGCTCTGAGAGGCCCAAGTCCGACACGTGACTTCCCAGGGCTTGCTGAGGCATTCAGAAGGGGTCAGGGGCCCCCAGGAGTCCATGAATTCAAGACGGGGGGGCGATTTCTGAAAGCCAAAGATCCTACCTTAGCAAAGGCAACGGAAGTGAGCCGGGCTGCAGAAGCCACACAGAAGACAGCAGATTTGCGGGCAAGGAAGAGCCGTGCTGAGTCTGTGGGCAGAATTGGACCTTCAGTGCACAACAGAGTGAAGAGGGGAACCCTCCCGAAGCCCAAGTTTGCGATCCCAGAACTGCAAGGAAGAACAGGGCTGCCTCTGTCCCACCACGGCAGCTTCACTCATCCAAACAGGCCCTCCTGCAGGGGCCGCCCTGAGAATGAGCCCAACCAACCTCTGGCCACACCTGGGCATTCTCTGGGGGACCCCCCACCTCCTGGAAAGGCCTGCCTGGGGAGGTCAGGGAAGCCCCCACTCTGCTATGCGAGACTGATGTATTGAAGAGGGCTTTCTACGCAGATTACAGGACTAGGTCATAAGAAATGGATTGATCAGATGCTGTGGGAAAGGGACTGGGGCTATACACTATTCTACTGCGTACTGTCTATTGGTAGTGATGTGCTCCTAATGCGAGTTTCCGTATCAATTAGTATGTTCATGTCAAAGTACTTAGGTTTTGTTTCAGCAGTATTTATTCAGATTTATGCTTGCTTTGAAAGGTCTGCAACCCTACCCTGCTTGATTGTATTGGCTCACACTGTGCAACCCGAGTCTTGAGTCTCAGCGAGAAAAGTGGAGTATAAATAACGCAAATTAAAAAATAAAAAAATAAACGGATGCCGAAAGAGAAGCCATTGTGCTAGAGATTGCAGAGAGCAGCTGAAAAGCCCCTTGGGGTCCACGCAGCCCCCTGGCCGAGCCTGGGAGCAACAAAGGGGCGCTTTGCAGAGGGGGGATCATTGCAGGACTTACCCCTTTTGCAGAAAGTCCTCCAGCGCCGCCTGCTCTCCCCTCCGCCCCACAACACACAATGGGGACCCTGGGACAGGAAGTGAGGGCGGCCTCCCCTCACCAGGCCCCTCTAGGAATGGCGGCTCCTTCCCGTTAACCCTTCGGAGGACTCAACCAGAAAGCGAAAAGGACCCGCTTCTGCCTTCGCCCTGCCAGAGGCTGCAGCACTTGTGCGTTGAAACAAAAGAAAACCACCGTCTCTCCCCCCCCCCCCGTTGGAGGTCCTTTCTCAGCCTGGAGGCATCACCGTGGCAATCGCGCACCCCTCACTTCGGGGCGCTGTCACAGCACAAAAACATTCATTCAAGGCGCTCTTTATGCAACCTCGGGATTTTTGCGTGGCTGTGGGGGACCCCAACTCACCATCCAATCACATATTATGACCACAGCAACAGATTGCACCACAAAAATCACGCACCTACTGCTTCATGGCCCGGCCACGGTGCAAACATGTGATTCCAAAGCATAGTCAAGGAAAACATAAATGAAAATAGATCCTCAGGATTTTTATATGGGATTACACAAAACTCTCCATTGAACCACATGTCGTGTTCATAGCCATAGGATGTACCAGAAAAATCATTCATTCACTGCTTTGGGGCACTGCAAGAGCACAACAATTTGATTCCAAAGCGCAGATCCTCGTGAATCCCAAGGAATTTTCCAGCAGGTCCCCCCAAACTCATGTGGCTGAGGACGAGTCGAGTGAGACCACGAAGAGTTTGCAGGGTCCACCATGTCAAAATCCTGAGGAAGGAGGATTCACAGGTCTCCATGTTTTTACTGCATGGTGGTGCCACAAAGCAGCGGACATGGCATTTGGGGGGGGGGGTGCCTCCTCTTGACCACGGCACGAGGTGCCGCAGCCTGCTGGTCTCGTTTAGTTCCAGAGGGGAAATTATGTGATTTCACGGGGGTCCCTGCCTTGGAGCCACGTCTTTGCACCCCGAAGGCACCCCGAAGGGCCGGATCCATGTTTTATAAGGTGATTTGATGCTGGGTTTGGGGGTGTTCTCTTCAGAAAACCAGGGGATCCATATTGATCTTTCTTTTTACGTTTTCCCATGGAGGTACATGGTCCCCTGCTTCAGCAGTATAAAACAGCATATTCTTCCTCTGCACAACTGGCATTTCCTTCGCTGATTCGGGGGGGGGGGGTGTTTCCACTTTCATGGTGTCCAAAGCTCCTCGCCTCTCTTGCTCCTTTCCCTTGTCTTTACAACAGCCCTGCAAGGCAGGCCTAACAACAGCCCTGGAAGGCAGGCCAGGGTCACCATGGCTGAGTTCAGCAGAGAGTGACTTGCCCAAAGCCACCTGGTGGAGGTTATGGAAGAGACTCCAAGCCCAGGATTTTGTGGCTTTTAATTTGGGCTCTTAGGACATGCGCATCACTGACTTTTTGTTAGCTAATAAATTTTGTTTTCTTAATGAGTCTGGTCTTGGGCAGGGCTAAACAGAAGTGCTGGCTAAAGAGCTCCTCTTTATGGCGCTTGCAACCACATAGCCATGTTTGGGTTAGGGTCTATTGCAGGCAAAAGAAATAAAAGTCGGGGGGGGGGGCTTTAAAGCCAAAAAGACAAATAAGTGGGTATTAGATCAAATTAAGCCTGAATTCTTCTTAGAAACTAAATTGACAAGGGGCTAAATGTATTTTATGATCGTGGTGGCACAGCCTGGAGGGGGGGCCATCTGGTCTCTTTGGTTGGTGGCCCTGCAATATCGATGGTGCCGGCTGTGCGGGTACTGTATCTGCACCCCTCAGCGGGGCAGCAGGAGCTCCTGGTAGCCCACCCCCAACCAGCTCGGGGTCATCGGGCATTCGCACCGGGGGCCAGTACTGCATCAAGTCCATCTCCCTCCTCGGCTTGGGCACTTGCTTTGGTCTCCAGCTGTGTAGTTTGGTCTTGGGGGGTGGTTCCGTACAAGGCAGCACTCAGTCCAGCCAGGGCCCGTAAATCATATCTCACTTCCGCCAGTTCCTGATGGAGGGATGATAACGGGCTGGCCTCCTCTTTGCTTGATTCTGGGCCACCAGCCTCCTCCGAGGACTCTCTACCCAGGAACAAAGTCCCCTAGCAGATGCTTTCCCAATGCCTTCTTCGACGCCTTCCTATCTCTCTCCCCTTTCCTCCAAACGCTTGTATCTCCGAGGGGGGGAGTGACATTGCCCCATGACAGGCAACTGTCTCTGGGAAACAGTGAGCAAACATGGTGGTTCACCCTCGCTGCCCACTCTAAGATCGCTTCATCCTCCATCGGTGCAGCAAGCTCATGCAGTTCTACGGGGTCCTATGCATAACTAGATTCCTGACACTAATTTCCAATCCCTTTCCCGCCCTCTGCCTGGATTTTAGAGACTCCCACCTTTCCCCACTCCATGTGTCTGAGGAAGGGAGTTCTGACTCTCGGAAGTTCCCTCCCTGAAAGTCTAGTTGGTCTCTAACACCAGAGAGCCACACATTGGACTCCACACAGAGGGGTCCCTTCATTAGAGGTGAACTGAATGGAGGTGAAAGGCAACCTGGCAGAGCGCACCGTAACCGGTTCAAAACCCTCCCTTCTTTCTCACCGTCCGTCCTTTTCCTGTCCTTCTGGCCTGCAGACCCCATTCCAGGCCAGGCTCCCCAGAGGAGATTCAGGCATGCTGGACAGAGAGAGACGACTCCCCAGTGGCACCGCTGGATCGCACCGGAAGCTGGGCAGGACCAGTCCACTTGCCACGTTGAATGAGTGGTGGCCTTCACTCGGGATTGCCCCCCCCCCCGGTCTCCAGCTCCATGACAGGGGCCATCGATCGAGGCTTTGGGGGAAAGGCTCTACCCACATGGCCAGGTGACCCGGAAGATCTAGAACACACCTTCCCTCCCATCCCCTTAGGTGAGAAAGGAAAAGTAGAAACCACTCAAGTAAATAAATATATAGAAGACCCCCACCATAATATCACTATTATTTCTTTCTCCTATTATTTTTACCCAGAGGCTCTCAACTGACCTTCCAGGCTCAGGTTCAGGCACTTCCTCGCAAGTAGATACAGCCTTGGCATATAGGGCCACTCCTCCACCCTTCCTTGTTGGCCTATTCCTTTCAAAGAAGTTGTGCCCCTCGATCCTAATATTCCAATTGTGTGTCTCATCCCAACAACTGGAGTTGTATGTCTTGTGTACTATACCCAGAAACAAAACTAGAACATTCTTTGAGGTGTACCTCTCACCAGGAGTTAAATTATTTGTTATTTGAAAGCTCACTAGACACTTAGGGTTTCTTACGGTCAGGGCTGTATCTGAATGAGGCCTACCCAGAGTCCTCCAGCACAGCTGCAAGGTGCTAGAATGTTATATTGGCACACTCTGTGTCAGCCCTTCGGCATCGCATGCAGTACTGCTCTCGGCTGGATGTCTTCACTCGAGAGCTCTGGGGGGTTGATTTGGGTCGTGCCTCTGCAATAAAGCACAGGCTTTGTTTTGCATGCAGAAGGTCCAGGATCAACATCTGACTTCTCCAGGGAAAGGGATCTTGGGGTAACAGGGCTGGCAAACAACCTGGAAACTCTCAAAGGTGGAAATGGTCGTGGGAGAAGGAAGCGGCCTATTTTCAGAGGTTCCAGATCTCCAGGCACCATTTCAGCAGTCAGAACTCGGCCCAGCTCTTCTGAGAACCCACCGAAACCCACCAGCCCTTGGAAGGGAGCGCAGGCAACACGCAGTCCCACGACAGGTCAAAGCACAATATTAAAATTCTACAGAACCAAATTAACTTATTGCTGACCTAGGTGATGATCACACAGAACATTAAATTTGCTAAGGCTAACTTGCCTTGTATTCACAGGCCTGCTGTATCCAGAGCGTCTCATCTCTTGTGCTTTGAAGCTCGGTGTCTCTGACCCTGCAAACCTGCTAGTTCTCAGGGGAAAGGAGAATACTCTGTTTCGTTCCTAATCTGTTGCCTCTCTCCTTTGTCTAGACGGAGCATGTAAACTATTTAGGGAGTTCTCAGAACTCAGAGCTCCACAGATTGGTCCAAGGAACATGATAGGATTAAACCTTCTGGGAGGGGAAGGCTGTTTTTGATGTCTCCTGTGCCTCCAGTAGGAGCACCAAGGATTCCCCCGGTCATGCAGTTTCCAAGAATAGTTGGAGCGGGGAGAGGGAGACATGCTCAGCCTCCCGTAACCGTGACTGCCTCTAATGTGCCACCTTGAGGAGCAGGGGTCGGCCAAGCTGAGAGAGCTCAGCCATTAATCATCCCAACGGCAGTGAACAGGGCAGGGGCACCAGTCACCACAACAGGGGTGAGAGTAGCGAGGGACCTACAGGTTCCAGTTTCAACCCCCCCCCTAATGATAGCTCCCAATTTACCACCTCACAGAAGAATGTGTGACTCCACACAGAGGGGTCCGTTCATTAGAGCTAACAGTTTTTCTCCAGAGGTGAACTGAATGGATGTGAAAGGCAACCTGGCAGAGCGCACCATAACCGGTTCAAAACCCTCCCTTCTTTCTCACCGTCCGTCCTTTTCCTGTCCTTCTGGCCTGCAGACCCCATTCCAGGCCAGGCTCCGCAGAGGAGATTCAGGCATGCTGGACAGAGACACGACTCCCCAGTGGCACCGCTGGATCGCACCGGAAGTTGGGCAAGCCCAGTCCACTTGCCACGTTGAATGAGTGGTGGCCTTCACTCGGGATTGCCCCCCCCCCGGTCTCCAGCTCCATGACAGGGGCCATCGGTTGATGCTTTTGGGAAAGGCTCTCCCCACATGGCCAGGTGACCCAGGAGAACTAGAATCAGAACACACCTTCCCTCCCGTCCCCTAAGGTGAGAAAGGCAAAGTATAAACAAAGGTAAAGGTAGTCCCCTGTGCAAGCACCGAGTCATTACTGACCCATGGGGGACATCGCAGACTTTGTTATGGGGTGGTTTGCCGTTGCCCTCCCCAGTTATCTACAGCCCCAGGAAACCGGGTATTCATTTTTCCAACCTAGGAAGGATGGAAGGCTGAGTCAACCTTGAGTCGGCTACCTGAACCCGGCTGCCACCAGGATCGAACTCAGCTGGTGGGCAGAGCTTGGGCTGAAGTACTGCAGCTTACCACTCTGCGCCACGGGACTCTTGTCGTAAACAACTTAATAAATAATTTTTAAAAATTCTCAGCCATCGCAAGGATTAGCTAGTGTGACACAACTCAGACATAATCTTACACCGGATAACCCCTTCAGACTTCCATCTGATGCCCAGTTTTATCAGCATCTTGTTCTTTGCTTTTCTTCTGCAGGTTCTTTGGAGAGTAGCCACACTATGGAGAAAGGGGAAAGGACCCAGTTTTGCGTGAGTTCTATCATCCGTCGCCAGCAGCAACAGCTCCCTTCCCTTCTTTAAGTGGCAGCCTTTTAAATGTTTCAAGACAGCAACCTTGTCTCCCCTCAGCCTCCGCTTCTCCGAAGTGAATGTTCCCATATCCTTCAAGTTTTCCTCATAGGGCTTGGTCTCCAGGCCCCTGACCATCCTGGTTGCTCTCCTCTGCACCCGCTCTACTTGTCCACATCCGTTTTGAAGGATGTGGGGAAGAGCTCAGGGAAGAGCCCTGGGGTGGTGGGTGTGAGTGAGGAGTGATGATGTGGAGTGAGAGCAGTAACGTGCAAGGGTGGAGGCGAGTTCTGGAAGGAGGAGATGGAGGATGCAGAGGGTAAGCAGGCCAGGTTGAGCAGCCCAGCGAGTGGACTGAGAGGGAGTCTGGGTGAGGTATACCACCCCTCCTTCCACAGAGCAGGGTCCTGCAGAATCCCTGGCCCCCCTATGATGTCAGGAGCAGACCGTCCAGTGCCACGCCCAGCGGCAGTGGCGGCAGGCCCTGACACCATCTAGTCCAACCCCTTCCCAATGCAGGAACAGCCTAAAGCATCCCCAACAAGCATTCGTCCAGCTGCTCCTTGAAGACTGCCACTGGGGGAGAACCCACCACACCCCAAGGCAGCCGATTCCACTGCTGGATTACTCTTAACGTGAAGAAGTTTCTCCTAACATCCAGCCGGTTCCTTCCCTCCTCTAGTTTAAACGCACTGTTTCGAGTCCTATCCTCTGCTGCCCTCCCCTTCCCTAAGTGACAGCCTTTTAAATACTTCAAGAGAGCAAGCTTGTCTCCCCTCAGCCTCCTCTTCTCCGAAGTGAATGTTCCCATATCCCTTGGGTTTTCCTCGTAGGACTTGGTCTCCAGGCCCCTGATCATCCTGGTTACTGTCCTCTGCACCCGTTCTAGTTGTCCACATCCTTTTTGAAGTGAGGCCTCCAGAACGGCACACTATACTCCAGGAAAGGCCTGACCAACATGGTGCATAGTTGGACAATGACATTCTGTGATTTGGATGTTCTGCCTGTAATACACCCAAGATTGTGTTTCCTTTTTTTGTTCCTGAATAATCCTATAACATAATTGTGTTGGCGGGTTTCCGACGACTCACACTGATTCCACTGTGCAGGTGTGCTCTCCCCTGCCCCTAGCGGGGAAAAGGCTGGGGGGAGGGTAGTTTACCTGCTGTTCCGCAGTCCGGATTGGGGGGGGGCGAGGTGGCTTCACACCTGTCAAGCCCCCGCCTGGCTGCAGGAAGAAGAGTCGCTCCGCTGGCAGCGGCCATCCAGGAGGGGGGGCGGAGGGCAAGCCTCGCTGGGCGTCCCTCCCCGCCAAGCCACGCTATCGCCGCAGCCCTGACTGAGCCGGGGAAGGGGCGGGAAGGGCGAGCCGCCCTCCCCAGCCCACCTTGCCTGCAAGCCCCCCAAACCTCTGCGGCCTCAGAAGACCCACAGCAGGTCGGCTCAGCCCTTCCCAGCCCGATTCGGCCGGGCCACAGGGGGAAGGACGGCCCGACTTCGAAGCTCTCGCCAGCTGCGATGAGGTGGGCGCCAAGGTGGCAATGCCCAGCCCGCCTGCCTGGCCTCTCCATCCCAATCAGGGCGCAGCACTGGCGGGCAAGCTCGGCTGCCCAACTGCAAGCCTCCCCCCAGCCCACTGTCTCCCCCCGATTCAGGTGTGGCAGCGGCTGGCATGCTTGGCCACACACCTGCCGCCACCCCCCAGCCTGCCCGCCTGCTCTGCCCACTCTGATTCGGCGCTGCCCCACATTATGAACGCCCCTTTGCCCCTCCTTGGCATGAACTCTCGAAAGGGCCAGGGCTCAAACCAGCCAGACTCCTCGGAAAGCGGGGGCTGCCCGGGAGGCGAGGGAAAGCGCTCTGCACACGATGGGACTTCAGCTCTTGCCGCTGGCAACGAAGCTCCAGAGGGAGGGGGCTGAGCAGGCGCAGGCTTGGCCGGGGGCGGCTCTCTGGCCCCCAGGGGCTCCTGGCGCAGCTGGGGGGCGCTCCTGAGCCCCCGCCCTGCCTGCCCCACCGCTGCCTGTCACTTCCCCTTCCTTGCACCGCCCGTCTATGATCCGGCTCCAGGCTAGAGCACCGCGCCTCCTGGCTGTCCCTCGCAGTGGCTGCAGCCGGTGCACGTTGGCCCCTGCTGCCCTGGGCCAGCCGACGTGGCAGCGACCCTGAGCTGGGTGATTGTCAGTCCCCCTGCCCGCCCTGGGAGCCCCTCTCCACGCGCACCCCCGCCTCTGGCAGCCCGCTTGGCATCTTCGTTGGGACCTGGGCACTTTTCCTGCTTGCCCGGCAGTGCCTCCCCGGTGCCTTTGGCGCCTTTCCTCCGGTGCTCCTGCTCGCTGCTTCCTTCTCCGTGCCCCTGGCAGCCTTTTCCTGAGCTTGCCACCCTTTGCCGCCGGCTGCTTGGTAGCTTTGCTCTTGCATGTAGCCCCCCTCCTCACCCCTGCCCCTCTCCCCGCCCTTCTCCGATATCCTCGCTGGCCGCGATCTCCGCTTCTGCACGGCCGATACCCCCCTCAAAACTCTCTCAGGCACTGAATCCCCCTGCCCACCTTGGGCACCCCTCTCCTCACGCGCCCCCGCCTCTGGCAGCTCTGCGGTGCCTCCCCAGTCCCATCGGGCGCCTTTCCTCCGGTGCTCCTGCTCGCTGCTTCCTTCTCCATACCCCTGGCAGCCCCTTCCTGCGCTTAACACCCTTTCCGCCTGGCTGCTTTTGGTAGCTTCGCTCTTGCATCAGCCCCCCTCCTTCGAGGTTAACCCAGAAGTTACCTTTCTCCCCTGGAGCCCCCTTCCACTTCCTGCCCTTTGGAAAGAATGTGGCCTTATGCGTGAAAATAGGGTAACCTGCAAGTGGGGAGACTCAAAGAGTTGCGATCTCTAGAAGTTTTAAAATGTGCATGCAATGAAGTGGCCTTGGGGCTTAGGAAACCTGCTGCCGCAGAGCGCTGGTTACGCTGGCAGGAGCCACATCGTTCTTTGTGCTTTAGCTGGGGAGCGGCTGCCCGTCAGAGTCTGGGCTTGATCCTTGCATCCATCCGATCGGGCGCAGTGGGAGCCGGCATGCTCTGCCTCCTGCCAGCTACCCCCCTGCCTGCCAGCCTCAGCTTTCTAGAGCCCGTTGTATTTTTCCCCACAATGGGCTTTGTTGCTAGTAATAATAATAGTAACAATACATCTTATTTTCCATAGCAATTTTCACCGATAAGATCCAAAGGGGAGCAAACCCATCTCTTATTAATTCACTCTGTTGGCATGAAGGAAGGTGTGCAATGCTCGTGAGTGCATCTCTTTTCCCCATGGCTGCCCAGGCAGTGGTATTGGCTCCTTGTCAATCGGGGGAGTCCTCCCAAGGAGGGACCCCTCCCCACCCATTGGCTTTGGAAACATTCAGAAAGTGGAATATGCAGACTTCAATCCTAGGCTGCAATCTGAAGAAACATCCGTGGGACTAAGCACCATTGAATAACAGGGGACTTACATCTGAGTAGGCCTATAGAGGACTTCTATGCCCCTATCCTGCTACTCATTTGCCTACTCTGCCCTTTCAAAAACAATCCAGCCAATGCAAAACTTAAGGGAAAAACACACATCTTTTTAGGTGGGCAGGGAGGGGTGGATTCAGATAATCAATCTGGGACCCTACGGGACCCTGGCGCCTCAACCCAGCTGAGGGGAAGAGCCAACAGTGCCCTATAGACTGGTTCACACAAATTACAAAACTGGCGAGGGAAAGTCCCCCAAATGCCCTACAAGTCTGCCACCAGTCCCTCAGGGTTTCCTCAAAGCCTACGAGGGGAGGGACACCACTCCAAGCCTGTAAGGGAACTAAACAAATGAAGTCTAGCTTGCAAGAATGGTTTTGCAAGTGGAGATCACAACAAAATGATTTTTATGGTAGGAGGTTTATGAGAGTTTGCAAAAGTGAGTTCAGCAGAATGCTTTAGAGCTTTGAGACTCCAAAGTCAACAATCCCACACAAAAATATAATTATTTTATTTAAGGTGCAAGGTCACAATAAAATACACGAGACAGAATGTGAGGATTAAAATAACAAAAACCTATAACTTTGTCAGCTCTAACTTATACATACCAATATCACAGCAGAAGACAAATCACAAAGTTGTCAAGAATGCAGGAGGCAGAGTCTCTGGTCGAGAAGCCAAGAGTGGCCAGGCTTCACTGCAAAACAAAACAGGTAGGCGCTTGGACTCCCATCCAGTCAGAGCCAGATTTGAGATTATAGGAGCTCACTGCGACCCACTGAAGGTCTGAGTCTCCATGGTAAGTTTTAAAGTTGTTATTGGAGAATTTCAGAAGTAAATGTTCCTTTTTCTTCCGGAAGAAAAAGGAACATTTACTTTTGAAATATAACAACTTTAAAACTTACCTGGTTGATTTTCATCTGCCTGTACACTCCCGGGTCCTCAGGCGGGGACTCTGTTATAAGCATACGTATTATTCTTGTGATATCAACAAGCAATTCACATATAGTGATGTATGAACTGCATATGTATTAATTACATGTGTTATTAGACCTACCAGTCTTCATAAGAGATTCATGAATTCTTGAACAAGAGTGTTGTCGAATACTTCATTTGCCCTCTGGCTACCTATTATTCTTGACTCCGCTCCTAATACCAGCTGAGTTAAGATGGGGGTGGGCATTACCACCTGCTCTGCTCCTAATATCAGCTGGGTTAAGGCAGGGGTGAGCATTGCCACCTGCTCTGCTCCTAATATTAGATGGGTTAAGGTGAGGGGGTGGGTATTACCACCTGTTCCGCTCCTAAGACCAGCTGGGTGAAGACAGGGGGCGGGCATTGTGACCTGCTCTGCTCGTAATACCAGCCAGGTTAAGGCATTGGACGGGCATTGCTACCTACTCCGCTCCTAATACCAGCTGGGTTAAAGTAGGGGGCTTGTATTGCCACCTGTTCTCCCCAATCCTGGCCTGGTCTTCCTGCCACAGCATGTTTTCTGGAGGGCATGGTGCCTTACCTGGGCTTCCCTCTGCGGCAGTGCCCTCTGGTGGTGCACCATGGTATAAAGTGAGTTGTCTGAAACACGCTTACTCAGTTATATAATAGGATGATAGAACACATTACTACAGTGTATTATTTCACAGATTGCAAATGTTGAAAGCCAGATTACCTGGTGTAACATCCTTCCATACTTCAAGCACTCCCATGGTTTTCATTTTATGTGAACTCTTTGATGGGTTGTAAGATTATTGCTCCAAGAGAAACTTTTCCCACACTCCAGGCATTTATATGGTTTCTCCCCTGAATGAATTCTTTGATGGGAAGAAAGGTTACTATTCCGGCTGAAACTTTTCCCACACTCCAAGCATTTATATGGTTTCTCCCCTGAATGAATTCTTTGATGGGAAGAAAGGTGAACATTCCGACTGAAACTTTTCCCACACTCCAGGCATTTATATGGTTTCTCCCAGGTGTGAATCCTTTCATGTAAGATAAGGACAGAACTGGAACGGAAGTCTTTCCCACACTCCAAGCATTTATATGGTTTCTCCCCTGAATGAATTCTTTGATGGGAAGAAAGGTGATCATTCCGAATGAAACTTTTCCCACACAGCAGGCATTTATATGGTTTCTCCCCTGAATGAATTTTTTGATGGGAAGCAAGGTTATCATTCCGACTGAAACTTTTCCCACACTCCAGGCATTTATATGGTTTCTCCCCAGTGTGAATCCTTTCATGTAAGATAAGGACAGAACTGGAACAGAAGCTTTTCCCACACTCGAGGCATTTATATGGATTCTCCCCTGAATGAAGTTTTTGGTGGGAAGAAAGGGTGTTACCCCGACTGAAGCTTTTCCCACATTCCAGGCATTTATATGGTTTCTCTCCTGAGTGAATTCTTTCATGTAAGAGAAGGACAGAACTGGAACGGAAGCTTTTCCCACACTCCAGGCATTTATATGGTTTCTCCCCAGTGTGAATCCTTTCATGTGAGCGAAGGACAGAACTGGAACGGAAGCTTTTCCCACACTCCAGGCATTTATATGGTTTCTCCCCAGTGTGAATCCTTTCATGTGAGCGAAGGACAGAACTGGAACGGAAGCTTTTCCCACACTCCAGGCATTTATATGGTTTCTCGCCAGTGTGAATCCTTTCATGTGAGCGAAGGACAGAACTGGAACGGAAGCTTTTCCCACACTCCAGGCATTTATATGGATTCTCCCCCGTGTGAATCCTTTGATGAAAAGAAAGGTTTCCACGCTGACTGAAACGTTTCCCACATTCCAGACATTTATATGGTTTCTCTCCTGAGTGAATTCTTTGATGGACAGTAAGCATTCCACTCTGACGGAAGCTTTGGCCACACTCCAGACATTTATATGGTTTCTCCCCTGTGTGAATTCTTTGATGGAGAGCAAGCGTTCCACTCTGACTGTAGCTTTTCCCACACTCCAGGCATTTATATGGTTTCTCCCCTGTGTGAATCCTTTGATGAGAAGAAAGGCTTCCACGGTGATTGAAACTTTTCCCACACTCCAGGCATTTATATGGTTTCTCACCTGAGTGAATTCTTTGGTGGGAAGAAAGCATTACACTGCAACTGAAGCTTTTTCCACCCTCCAGGAACGGAAATATTTCCTTTATGTTACATGTGCTCCATTGAATATTAATATCTGATTTGTTGGGAAAATTTTCCCTGCTTGCAGTGAGCTCATTCCTGTTCATCGTGCCTGGGTGTAGGTTTTCCTGTATAGAGTCACTCCACTCTAATAGACCGGAAGAATTCCCCCCTTCATAAGGATCTTTTCCCTCCTCCTTCTTCAGTCCATCACTATATTCAGCCTTTTCTTTCCCATTTGAATACATTTCCTCTTTCTCCATCACTGGATGTTCTTTTGTGTCATTTGCTGACTCCCACACGGCACCTGCTGAAAGAAAGAGAAACCGGGTGTGATTGTGGGGTTGTGAATGCTGAGGCATTAAACTCCCACCGCCTGCAGCCATTTCTCCCCCTAACCTTTTCGTTGCCTTCTAAATTTCAAGAGGGGCAGAGTAGCCATTTGCGTGGTAATGAACGTAGCCCAAGAGACAAAAGAGAGCGCGTGGGCAATGGAGGTCTTCCGTCGGCCAGGGTGAGTTTACAGGGGGGACTTATGGGGGGCCATGGGGGGAGAAAAGGAACAGCTATTCATGCACATGGCAGACGGTCTGAAGAGAGGTGGCCAGACACATTGAGAAAAAGGTACTCCAATGTTGACAAGAACCCTGAGTTATTTCTGCCTCTCCCTTTAACACCACAGAGGTAGAGTTTCAAAGCCAAAGGGGGTATGAGTCTACCTTTTTCATTTTCTGTCTGCACAGATATCCAGATGGATGCCAAGCCAATGGCAGGGTGGCTGGGCAGAACTTGGGAGGAGGGGGGAGCTGCCTGGTCCTATTCCACACGGCTTACTTGAAGCTGGGCCGTTGCGCAACATTGCGGATCATGCTGGAAAAAACGCGGAAAATCGCGTTTTCTTGCGCAAGTTTTGCACGACATTGTGCAAAACTCACACGAGAAAACACAATCTTCTGCATTTTTTCTGGCATGATCTGCAACGTTGCACAACGGCCCGGCTTCAGGTAAGCCATGTGGAATCGGCCCTGGTGCCCCCCTGCCACTGGCACCTTAGGAAATGGAGTAGGGGGCACCCAGTGGATGTGCAACCCCTGTGCCAGCTGATCCGTCTGCTTGGAGTGTGGTTGCCCACTGACAAACTCTAGTTCTCCTTTGAGCTGGACGGTGGCCATAAAATGCCATCCCCACTTGTAAGGGGAAGGAAAAGGCAGGAAAAGGGATGAACTCACTGTGGTCTAGTAACTTAAAACCAGGCACCACAGAGTAAATCCCTCATTCCCCAGGGTAAAAATAAGGGGTGGTGGGATTGTTTCGCCATACCTGGCATGGGCACTCAACAAAAAACGCTATAAATATGAGCAAAACTGATCGAGAGCCTCTCCTTGGGAGGGGCTCCTGGCCTGCTTATCTTTGGGTAAGAAACTTTCTTGGACTCACCACGTTTTAATAAAGTCTTAGAATGGAAGGAAAGATTCTATAAGCACAAACAGAGGAAAGAAGCTGGAAGGGACCCCAAGGGTCATCAAGTCCAGCCCCCTACACAACACAAGAAATGCACAGCTTTCTCCCTCCCCCCAACCTCCCTCTATGCCTCTTCTCTATGCCCAGAGGATGGCAAAAAAACCCACCCTCCGTGATAGGTGGGGAATCTGGCCTGGAGGAAAATTCCACCCTGAGCCCAGAGTGGCAAGCAGCATTACCCCGGACATGTAAGAAAGGGCCACGAGAGCCTGGCACCAGGATCTGTGTCCATTCCTATTGAGTCAGAGAACCATCAGAGCTGCAAGAGGACCATCCAGCCTCTTTTTAAATACCTCCCAAGAAGGAGAGCCCACCACCTCCCAACAAAGCCTGCTCCACTGAGGAACCGCTCTAACTGTTGGGGAGTTCATCTTAATGATTAGCCAAAAACTCCTTCGCTTTAAATTTAATCCGTTGTTTCCGGTCCAGCCTGCTGGGGCAACAGAAAACAACTCTGCTCCATCCTCTTATGTGACAGCCCTTCAAATACTTGAAGAGGGCTCTCATATCACGTCTCAGTCGCCTCCTCTCCAGGCTAAACGCTCCAAGCTCTCCTTCAGCCTTTCCCCACAGGACAGGGTCTCCAGCCCTCTCTCCACCTTTGTTGTCCTTCTTTGGATACGTTCCAGCGTGCTAACATCTGTCTTCAACTGCGCTACCCAAAACTCAACACAGTACTCCAAGTGAAGTCTAACTGGAGCAGAGTAAAGGGATACCGCCCATTCACATGATCTCGACGCTATACTTTTCTTGATGCAACCCAAAAGTTGCATTTGCCTTTTTAGCTAACGCATCACATTGCTGACTCGTGTTCAGTGGATGGTCTACTAACACCCCTAGACCCTTTTCACACGTACTACAGCCAAGTCTCTGCATATTTCAAGAGCGTCCCCTCTATTCCTTCCTCCAAGAAATTTTTAAAAATGTTGAACAGATCCCTGAGGCACTGGACTTTCACCTCATCAACCAGTCCTTTCCCGTAGATGAGAATCAAATCCAAGATTCAATCCAAGCTTGTTAGAACTAGCTTTTCTAAAATCCATCCTATGTATCTGACGATGTTCCGCTTTTCCCTTACCCAAGATCTTAAACCTCATCAACCAGTTCTTCCCCGTTGGTGAGAATCAAGTCCAAGAGAGCAGAGCCCCTTCTTTCCTTCTCTGCTTGCTAGAAGATGAAGTTGTCAGCAAGACAAGTCAGGAATTCATTAGACCGTCTGTTTTTAGCAGAGTTTGACATCCAACAGGTATCAGGCAGGCCCCTGCCCTGTGGAACGACCTGCCTGAGGAGGCCAGGAAAGCCCCCGCTCACCTAGCTTTCCGCAAACGATGCAAAACCAAATTATTCAAAAAGGCTTTTATATTGTTGGGAGGGGCTCTCAGATGCTTCGCTAATGAGTTAAGGATCGTAGACTTCACCACTATGTTGCCTTACGAAATATCTGTTGTCTTAAATATGTGCTCCTACGAGCTACTCGTGCTTCACGTGGTCGAATGTCAGCCCTAGAGTTACTTGTGTTCTGTTTCAGCATTCCTTCCACTCTGTATTGGATTCTTGCTAATGCCATGTCTTTGTAAACTTGTGTTTATTTACTGTATGGCATTGTTTATGGAAATGTAATTGACCTTATTTGCCATTTATAGTCCTTGAAAGCTGGACTATAAATGACAAATAAATATCAGGGTAATGGAAATCTCCCATGACGACTTCGTTCCGTTTCTTTGAAGATGTTGGAATCTGGCCTAGGAGTGCCTCATCCAAGTCCTCTGCCTGGCCTGGGGGTGTCTATAGAAGACCCCCGGCATAATAGCACTGTTATTTCTTTCTCCTCTCAACTGACCTTCCAGGCTCAGGTTCAGGCACTTCCTCGCAAGTAGATACAGCCTTGGCCTATAGGGCTACTCGTCCACCCTTCCTTGTTGGCCTATTCCTTTCAAACAAGTTGTGCCCCTCGATCCTAACATTCCACTTGTGTCTCTCATCCCAACAACTGGAGTTGTATGTCTTGTGTACGAAACCTGGAAACAAAACTAGAACATTCTTTGAGCTGTACCTCTCACCAGGAGTTAAATTATTTGTTATTTGAAAGCTCACTAGACACTTAGGGCTTCTTACGCTCATGGCTGTATCTGAATGAGGCCTGACCGGAGTCCTCCAGGACATCACAGCACTGCTCTCGGCGGGGGCGGGGATGTCTTCACTCAAGAGCTCTGTGGGGTTGCTTTGGGTCGTGCCTCTGCAATAAAGCACAGGCTTGGCTTTGCATGCAGAGGGTCCAGGATCAAGGCCTGACTGCTCCAGGGAAAGGGATCTTGGGGTCACAGGGCTGGCCAACAACCTTGCCTGGAAACCTCTCAAAGGTGGGCAGTCTTTGGCTAGGCTTGGCGTCGGTCTTGGGAGGAGGAAGTGGCCTATTTTCAGAGGTTCCAGATCTCCAGGCACCATTTCAGCATTCAGAACTCAGCCAAGCTCTTCTGAGAACCCACCGAAACCCACCAGCCCTTGGAAGGAAGCGCAGGCAACACGCAGTCCCAAGACAGGTCGAAGCACTTACCTGCCAACTCCTCCTCTTCATCAGAGATCAGGAGAAACAGCTCTTCCTCCTCCTCCTCCTCCAGCCGGGATATGAGTTCAGGTTTGGCAACCTGAGGTCCTTTTTACAAGGGGGAAAAAACACAAAATCATAACTCTTCTGGGTGCAAATAAATCCAGCGATTCCAAGACGGCTTGACTCCGTCCCTCCAGAAAGGCAGTACAGACAAGTAAATAGGGGTGGGTCGGAGTACAGTAAGGGCTCAAGAACCATCCATCTTTTGTTACCCTTGGATCGGGGTGGGGGACAGAGGTAAGTGGCCATTCACACAAGCACCCCCCTACTCTGGGTCTCTTGGGACCTGAGCCTGTGTATACACACACTGCATATAGGTGGGGTATTTTCCCATGAAATAACGAGGCCATTGTTTTAAAAGGGTTGACTGCTATTAACTGCAAAGGGCAAGACAGGAGGCAAGCCAGACAGAAAAATGCAAAAGGCGGCCAGCGATCAAAACTTTTGGTAGGACAAAATCCTTTAAGTATCTACTAAATTAGTCCTAATTCAAGAATTACTCAAACCTTTGCTGAATGAGAGAGGGAAAGAGAATCCAAGGAGACGTCTTGGGGACTCGAGAGGGAGAACGATGCCGGAGAGGTGGACAGAAAGGGGGTTGGCAGGAGTCAGAGATCCGGAGGATGAGGAGAGGGACATGGGGAGCCTCCATGGATATTGGGAGCAGCGATGGAGCAATGGGGAGCAAGCGTGGGCCCCACAGGCCACAGTGAGAAAAGGAGGGAGACTAAGAAAAGGGGAGGAATTAGATCACACCCCACGGATCCTGAACAGCGCATGCTGTCTTTTTAGTGGGGGAGGTGGGATATGATGAAAAAACCTCACCTGCCTTGTATGGCTGAATCTCAAGTCTTATGTTGATGTTTATGTTTTATTCAATTTATGTTTTATTCAATTTACATCCTGCCCTCCTCGTGAGTGGGCTCAGGGTGGGTTACATGAAGGATAAATTACAGTTTAAAATCAATATTAAAACCACCCTACTGCATAAAAGATTAAGCATGTTCTAGACAACTCATTTCCTACCCTGGTGCACCACTAGAGGGTGCTGCCACGGCAGGAAACCCAGGCCAGGAAGAGAAGCAGAGCAGTTGGCAGTGCCCACGCCCCGCCTTCGCCCAGAACACACCAGAAGCGGAGGAGGCGGCAATGTACCTTGGAATGCGTGACTTGGGTGTAGGAGCACCCCGGAACCCCAAACGGCAGGGTGTGGGAGCACCTCAAACAGAAGTTTTGGGAGAATGGTGGACTGACTTAACTTCCCAGTGGAGAATCATACAGAAAACTTTAGACAAAGCAAAAGAGGACTATAAAACTATAAAAAACTATAAAAAGTTTGCTGACAGAAAACGTTCTGAACAACGGAAACTACAGCCACGAGATTTTGTGTACATCGCCACTAAAAACATTAAAGGGGAGCCACCCAGCAAAAAACTAGGATGGAGATATTTGGGATCTTTTCCTGGAAAGAAATGGATCAGTGAAGTTAACTGTTGAAACAGAGATCCCCAAGAACTTAAGACAAATCCCTCCTGCCTTCCACTGCAGCCTTCTGAAAAAGGCTCCCCCACCTGACCAATGGCATCCAGAATGGGGAGCCCCACATCCAATGCTAGTAGATGGACAAATCCATTATGAAGCAGAAGAAAGATTGGACTCTAAAACACAATAAACTTTTCTTTTTAGTGAGGTGGAAAGATTCTGATGAATCTTATAAAGAATGGGAGAAAAATCTCGTATGAATGCTCACAGACTCGTATGCTCCCAAATCTCAGAGTTTCACAAACGCTATCCTGAGAAACCTGGCCCTTAAAGGAAAGGCCCATCTTGGGCAGGGGCAGGAAATGTCGTGTCTGTACCCCATCCATGCCATTAGGTTAAGCTGAGCTGTTACTATGAACCATTGCTGATGCTGTACCTTGATGTCATATTGCCAGTGCCATAACTTGCCTTGCTTTCTCAGGCCTGCTGAAGCCACAGGTGCCTTATCTAACTGCTGACCTTGTACGCTGTCTGTTCTCATGAGTAACTGTGTTTCAGTTTTAATCTTATGCCTTCCTAGTGTCTAGACTTGATATGTAAACTATGCAGAGGAGCTCTCTGCTTTGTGCCAAAAGTTATGTTTTACTGTTGGGAGGGGGAAAGAGTAATTGTGATCTATAAGAAGAATGGTTTTCCACACATTTAGTTATTCCTGTCGTTTGCTTTTGCTTGCTTTTCTTCTGAGCATCCTATGAGCATATCTACGAGTATGATTTGATTCCTGAATAAAGCCTTTCAACCAAGATAATGGATTTCTTGCTGTGTGGGTACAGGGGTCTATCTGTCATAGCCTGTCAGCCATAGAACTGACAGCACCTTTTCTGACGCCGGTCACGTGGCCCAGTCCCAGGGCAGCCAGGCAGGGGCTCCCCCTCCACAAGGAGAACTCACAACCCCCTCCCACATCAGAGGAGGGACCAGGGAGGGCGGCAGAGCTCAGCCACTGGGCCCAGGGGAGACAGCCTGGCCACGGCCTTCCCCATTCAGGTCTTCCTCAGAGTCACTCCTCCCACCAGAAGGAGGCAGCCCAGGAGAAAGGGACCCTTACCCAGAGAGGCCACGTTCCCAAAGTTCTCCAGCATGACTTCCTTGTACAGGGCTCTCTGGGCCGGGCGCAGCAGGCTCCACTCCCCCCGGGTGAAACGCACAGCCACCTCTTCGAAGGACACCGGACTCTGGAAGGAAAATGTGTTTCTGTGTATCACTGGAGAGCTGGTCCATAAGGGCCGGGAGGCAAAAAGAGAGGCAGAAAATTAATACTGGAAGACCAGCACAAAGCGCAAGATGAGGGGAGGGGACAAGAGCCCCTTGGGGTCATTTCGCTCCCCACTCCCGGCTCTCCTTGGGGGCACTGGGGGCCCAGAGGGGTGGCCCTCACTGGCAGGGGGCTGGCAGGCTTGTGGGAAGAGGCCGGATATGTCCTTTTCCATCGTCCCGCACTCTTCGTCCCAGACAGGGGGCGGCCATTTTCCTGCCTTCTCAGGGGGCGGCCTCGGCCTCTCCTATCGCCACAGCCAAGGCCAAAGAGGCCGATCCTCTGAGCCCCCAAGGACCCCTCCCCGTACCTGAGCTGGCCGCATGGCTGGCCTTTTCCCTTCACAACATGGAGGAGACGGTGGAGAAGCCATCAAGGGAGCCTTTTCACTGCTGCCTGGGAGGGAGAAAGAAAGCGGGTGGGAAGCACTTTTAGTACGCACACATCTCCTGCGTATTCTCAGACTGAATAAACAGAAAGGCATCCCAAACAGCTGGATGAGTTGCCCCCCCTCAGCCCCATCTGGCCCTGTCACTGCTCATGCGCAGTCCATGTTGGAACGGATGCCAGAGGTCTTATCTGCCAAGTGCTGAGCAAAAAGGTCACAGAGGACCCCCGAGCTGCCGACTTCCTTCCTCCTGCAGGCCAGACCCCAGCAGGCCGCTGACCACCGGAACAGCTCCACTGGCCCAGCCTGGCAGCAGCAGCAGGGGGGCGCTTTGCAGAGGGGGGGTCATTGCAGGACTTACCCCTTTTGCAGAAGGTCCTCCGGCGCCGCCTCCTCTCCCCTCCGCCCCACTACACACAATGGGGACCCCGGGACAGGAAGTGAGTTCTCCCCTCTCCTGGCCCCTCTAGGAACGGAGGCTCCTTCCCTTTAACCCTTCGGAGGACTCACCCAGAAAGAGAAAAGGACCCGCTTCTGCCTTCGCCCTGCCAGAGGGAGGATTTCGACATTGAAACAAAAGAAAACCGCCGTCCCCCGTTGCAGGTCCTTTCTCAGCCTGGAGGCATCACCGTGGCAATCGCGCACGCACCACTTGGGGGCGCTGTCACAGCACAAAAACGTGCACCCAAGGCGCGAGTCCTCATGGAGCCTCCGGATTTCAGTCCCCATCCAGTCACAGATCATGCCCAGAGCCATGAAATAGAAGTGGGGGTGGGGGGGCACCTTAAAGCCTAACAAGGAGGGTTGCCAGATGATTTCCACAGAAGAGCAGCAGTGAGGGAGCCAGAGACGGTCCTCGGCGCCAAAGATGACTTTCTGGGGACCAAGATAATCCAAACTCTTCTCCATTACTATGTCTGGACGTAAAAGTTGGACGGTGAAGAAAGCTGGCGGGAAGAACATTGATCCGTTTGAAACGTGGTGCTGGAGGAGAGTTTTGAGGATACCATGGACGGCCAAAAGGACAAATAATTGGGCACTAAATCAAATCAACCCAGAATTCTCCCTGGAAGCTAAAATGACAAAACTGAGGCTATCGTACTTTGGTCACCTCATGAAAAGACAGACAAGACTCTCTGGAAAAGCCAATAATGCTAGGAAAAGTGGAGGGCAGCAGGAAAAGAGGAAGGCCTAAAACGAGATGGCCGGGCTCAAGAAGAGAAGCCCCGTCCTCCAGTTTGCAGGATCTGAGCAAGTCAGCTTGGAGGTCTTTCATTCATATAGTCACCATAGGTCAGAGCAACTTAATGGCACATAACACACACAACACGCTGGACACACCCTTGATAAAAATCTGTTGACCAACACACACACACAATAATGAAGAAAAATGTCCTGTCCCTTCAATAGAGGCTTCTGTGTGGAAATGTTCCTTTAATGGGACAAGACACTTTTCTCCAGGCAGCTGGCAACCCAAACCAGGATCTACCCAGCCCAGTCTGCGCTCTTTACGCTTTAATCCAGAAAGGGTTCATTTATGCATGTGGCTCCCATACCCCGTTGTATCTGTTTTCATCGAAGGTCCCGACTGTTGATCATATTGTCTTTTGCTCTGTGAATGTCCCACCTATTAACCATAATGGCTGCCCCCCCCCAGATATATCCCCTTGTATGGGGCGCCCCTGCAGCCCACCTAGGGTCAAGGAATGGCCCCACCCCACCAATTTTCCCTGGTGGTCACCCCACTCCCACCTGCTGGTGTCCAAGGCAGCCAAGGCAGCCAGGAGGCCCCCTGGTCCTCAGAGGGCACAGCTGATGGCTCACAGCTCAGGGCCTGACTCTGAAGCGCTGCTTCCTTCCACAGCACCTGTCCTACTGGTGCAGAGCAGCCAGGCCGGGGGGGGGGGGCGCTTGAAGGGCCCCCTCCCTGTCCAGCCCCTGCTGCCCTCTTCCAGTCTCCTGCTCTCCTTCTGTGCCAGCGTCCCCAGCCCACCCACCCCCTCCACCTGGGATTTAGGGGCAGCAGCGGAGTCAAGGCCGGGGATCCCTGTGGATTGGCAAGCGACGCCTCTTCTCCTCCTCCCTCCGGGTCGCCTCCGATCCCCTCTTTGGGCACCTGCTGGCTCCGCTGGCCCTCTCCCGGCTAGCTCTCAAAGCGGGCATTCGAAGGTCCAGGAAACTAGCTACAATAACTGGTGTAATTGGCTGGATAGAAGACAGGTGCAAAGTGTGTAAAATTAGCATCTGTAGTATGAGAAAAATCCTATGTATAGCTAGCTTCCTGACACTTCTTTCCAATCCCTTTCCCGCCCTCTGTCTGGATTTTAGAGTCTCCCACCTTTCCCCACTCCATGTGTCTGCCGAAGGGAGCTCTGACTCTCGAAAGTTCCCTCCCTGAAAGTCTAGTTGGTCTCTAACACCAGAGAGCCACACATTGGACTCCACACAGAGGGGTCCCTTCATTAGAGCTAACAGTTTTTCTCCAGAGGTGAACTGAATGGATGTGAAAGGCAACCCGGCAGAGCGCACCATAACCGGATCAAAACCCTCCCTCCTTTCTCACCGTCCGTCCTTTTCCTGTATTCTGGCCTGCAGACCCCATTCCAAGCTGGACTCCGCAGAGGAGATTCAGGCATGCTGGACAGAGAGAGATGACTGTCCAGTGGCACCGCTGGATCGCACCAGAAGGTGGGCAAGCCCAGTCCACTTGCCACGTTGCATGAGTGGTGGTCTTCACTCGGGATTGCCCCCCTGGTCTCCAGCTCCATGACAGGGGCCATCGGTTGAGGCTTTTGGGAAAGGCTCTACCTACATGGCCAGACAACCCAGGAGAACTGGAATCAGAACACACCTTCCCTCCCATCCCCTAAGGTGAGAAAGGCAAAGTATAAACAAAGGTAAAGGTAGCCCCCCTGTGCAAGCACCGAGTCATTACTGACCCATGGGGGACATCGCAGACTTTGTTATGGGGTGGTTTGCCATTGCCTTCCCCAGTTATCTACAGCCCCAGGAAACCGGGTATTCATTTTTCCAAGGATGGAAGGCTGAGTCAACCTTGAGTCGGCTATCTGAACCCGGCTGCCGCCAGGATCGAACTCAGCTGGTGGGCAGAGCTTGGGCTGAAGTACTGCAGCTTACCACTCTGTGCCACGGGGCTCTTGTCATAAACAACTTAATACTTTTTAAAAATTCTCGGCCATCGCAAGGATTAGCTAGTGTGACACAACTCAGACATAATCTTACACTGAATAGCCCCTTCAGACTTCCATCTGTTTGTCAGTTTACCAGCACTGTGTTCTTTGCTTTTCTCTTATAGGTTCCTTGGAGAATAGCCACAACAAGGAGAAACCCCAGGAAGGAGCAAGGAAAACGGACCCTGTTTGGCAACAAAATGTGCGAAACAGCAGAGACCCCTTGGGCAAAAAAGCAGGATCCCTTCGCCTCTCCTTGCCGGGACCAGTCATTCCAAACGCTCTTTTCATTCGGGTTCATGGTGTATTCTATGTTTGTCTCCAAGAGGCCCCAGAGTGGATCTTGAGGCCCAAGTGTTTCCTTCCATCGTTTTTTCCCACTCTGAGCAGGTCTTCTGGGTATGGAGTGGGACATGTTAGGTGAACCAGAGAACCAACATCTTCCTCTAAATGATGGATCAACCCCAAAAATGATGCCTTACAGATGAGAACTGCAGGGGCTGCGATATCCCCACTGCAGAGGAATGTGTGCAAAACGAAACAAGAGAGACAGAAATCACTTTTTGGTAAAGCAGCTTCCAGAACTGTGAACCAAATCCAGGAAACAAAATCACAGTGATACTCTCCCACAAGAAAGTTTGTGTGTTTCTTTTTAGAATCATAAAATCAAAGAAATGGACGGGGTCTTACACACCATCTAGTCCAACCCCTTCCCAATGCAGGAACAGCCTAAAGCATCCCCAACAAGGATTCGTCCAGCTGCTCCTTGAAGACTGCTACTGGGGGAGAACCCACCATACCCTAAGGCAGCTGGTTTCACTGCTGGATTACTCTTAACGTGAAGAAGTTTCTCCTAACATCCAGCCGGTTCCTTCCCTCCTCTAGTTTAAACGCACTGTTTCGAGTCCTATCCTCTGCTGCCCTCCCCTTCCCTAAGTGACAGCCTTTTAAATACTTCAAGAGAGCAAGCTTGTCTCCCCTCAGCCTCCTCTTCTCCTAAGTGAATGTTCCCATATCCCTTGGGTTTTCCTTGTAGGGCTTGGTCTCCTGGCACGTGATCATCCTGGTTACTGTCCTCTGCACCCGTTCTAGTTGCCCACATCCTTTTTGAAGTGAGGCCTCCAGAACTGCACACAATACTCCAGGAACGGCCTGACCAACGTGGTGCACAGTCGGACAATGACATCCTGTGATTGGAAAACACACATCTTTTTAGGTGGGCAGGGAGGGGCGGATTCAGATAATCAATCTGGGACCCTACGGGACCCTGGCGCCTCAACCCAGCTGAGGGGAAGAGCCAACAGTGCCCTATAGACCGGTTCACACAAATTACAAAACTGGCGAGGGGAAGTCCCCCAAACGCCCTACAAGTCTGCCACCAGTCCCTCAGGGTTTCCCCAAAGCCTACGAGGGGAGGGACACCACTCCAAGTGGTTTTGCAAGTGTAGTTCACAACAAAATGATTTTTATGGTAGGAGGTTTATGAGAGTTTGCAAAAGTGAGTTCAGCAGAATGCTTTAGAGCTTTGAGACTCCAAAGTCAACAAACCCACACAAAAATATAATTTATTTTATTTAAGGTGCAAGGTCACAATAAAATACATGAGACAGAATGTGAGGATTAAAATAACAAAAGCCTATAGCTTTGTCAGCTCTAACTTATACATACCAATATCACAGCGGAAGGCAAACCACAAAGTTGTCAAGAATCCAGGAGGCACAGTCTCTGGTCGAGAAGCCAAGAGTGGCCAGGCTTCACTGCAAAACAAAACAGGTGGGCGCCTGGACTCCCATCCAGTCAGAGCCCGATTTGAGACGATGGGAGCTCACTGCGACCCACCGAAGGTCTGAGTCTCCATGTTGGGTAATTGGTTTATATGCTAAGTTGCCAGCTCAGTGGTGCAGGCCCTGCAGCCAATCAGGTGGCAAAATGCTGATGACATCGGCATCAGGAGACAACGTGCAAAAGGGCATGGGTGCAGTCCCCGGCACCAGCTCCCCATCACACAGGTGCAAATTGGTTCTCAAAATCAAGACTGTTGATTGGTTCACCTGACTGTCCACGGAAGCTCAGTTGCTCACAACGTTCTCAATACGTTCTCTTATCTCCAAGGTCAGCCCCAGAGACAGCTTTGTTCTCAGGAAGCTGCTAACAAGAGGGAAAAGGGGCGGGGGGAGTTGGGCTTAAGAAATTTCTTAGCAAAACAGCAAAGCTTCTTGACCAAAGTTTCGGGAGACATGGCCTCCGTAAAGGTAGATAGAAAAGCCTTTTTTCTCTACAGTGCTGCCTGCCTGCCTGCCCCTGGGCAGTGGAGATTCATGGCAATTCATGCAAGAACAGCCCTTATCATGGGGAAAAAACTGCAGACCCCAAGGAAACATGACTCTGACAGGCAACAGCAGTATGCAAATGCCTGTGTGGGGCATACCACATGGTCGCTGACATCACAACCATCTGTTGTCCTCTCAGCCCCTAAAGTCCACCCCTTACAGCCCCACACAAACCCAATTCCCCCCCAGCTGCCACACACAGACCCAAATCCCCACATTAGCCCCTCACAGACCCAAATCCACCCCCACCTGCCCCACACCCATAACCCCAGGAACAGGCTGGCAAAGGCCAGCCCTCTCCCTTTGTTCCCTATGCTGGGAACTTCTAAACTCTCTTTCCCTGGGCAATTCTGCACAGCCCAGGGGTGCCACAATGGTGGGCACACTTCTGAGTGCCAGCTGGTCCCTGTGAAAGAGCACCTGAACCACAGACACCCTCCCTCAAATTCCCCCACCACCTACAGAGATGGCTGGCCAGCCAGCCCCATTGTTCCCTATGATGAGAACCAACTGCACAACAAAGAATAAAACACGAACAACACAAAATAAAGTTTTTTAAAAATTATTTTCTCCCTTTCAAAGTACAAGTAGGCAAAGCATTATGACACATTACGTCAGCAGTCCCCCACACAGAAAAATTAACACAACTCACTTAACATCAGAGAATCACAAAACACGATTCCTGTCAAAAACACTTTATTTCTTGAACAGCTTTAGGTTACACAGCAGGGGGGCACACCAAAGGGGAGCTCCCCCCAAGTGGGAGCAGTCTGAGCCTTGGTGGGGGGTGGGAGGAGGGGTGGGAGAAGGGCCCCAGAGGGTTGGGGGGCATTTTGCATGCAAAATGCCACCCCTGGCAAGACAAGCCTCCCCCAGCTGTCAGTGGTAGAGATTAGAGCACCTACTTGGGGAGGCCATGAAATGGCCCCCCCAAGTGGGAGCAGGCTGAGCCTTGGTGGGGGGTGGGAGGAGGGGTGGGAGAAGGGCCCCTGAGGGTAAGGGGGCATTTTGCATGCAAAATGCCACCCCTGGCAAAGGAAGCCTGCCTCTTCATTTTTCCCCATAGGAAATAATGAAGAAGATGAGCAGCAGCATGCTAACAATATGCTGCTCCTTCGCTTTCTTATGGGAGGATAGGGGGACCTGATTTGGGGGGCCATAACATAGCCCCCCAAAGTCCAATCGGTCTGAAACTTGGGGGAGGGGGTTTAGAGAGGGGTTAGAGGAAGGTCCCCACCAATTTTGGGCTGATTCGGTGGGAAAATGCCTCCCCCAGACGTCCGGGAAGACGGAGGCATTTTCCCATTGAAAAGCTGAAAGCCGAAAGCCGAAAGAAGCCGAAACGTTTCGGCTTTTCTTTCGGCTAGCCGAAACGTTTCGGCTTTCTCCTAAACGTTTCGGCTAACCCAAAAGTGTTTCGGCTAACCCAAAAGTGTTTCGGCTTTCTTTCGGCATTCAGAAAGCCGAAACACACATCCCTAGTCAAGAATAATAGATAGCCAGAGGGCAAATGAAGTATTCGACAACACTCTTGTTCAAGAATTCATGAATCTCTTATTAAGACCGGTAGGTCTAATAACACATGCAATTAATACATATGCAATTAATACATTTCTTCCGGAAGAAAAAGGAACATTTACTTTTGAAATATAACAACTTTAAAACTTACCTGGTTGATTTTCATCTGCCTGTACACTCCCGGGTCCTCAGGCGGGGACTCTGTTATAAGCATATGTATTATTCTTGTGATATCAACAAGCAATTCACATATAGTGATGTATGAACTGCATATGTATTAATTGCATGTGTTATTAGACCTACCAGTCTTAATAAGAGATTCATGAATTCTTGAACAAGAGTGTTGTCGAATACTTCATTTGCCCTCTGGCTACCTATTATTCTTGACTCCGCTCCTTATACCAGCCGAGTTAAGATGGGTGTGGGCATTACCACCTGCTCTGCTCCTAATTATCAGCTGGGTTAAGGCAGGGTTGAGCATTGCCACCTGCTCTGCTCCTAATATTAGATGGGTTAAGGTGAGGGGGTGGGCATTTCCACCTGCTCCGCTCGTAATACCAGCTGGGTTAAAGCAGGGGGCTTGTATTGCCACCTGTTCCCATCCCGATCCCGGCCTGGCCTTTCTGCCACAGCATGTTTTCTGGAGGGTCATGGTGCCTTACCTGGGCTTCCCTCCGCGGCAGTGCCCTCTGGTGGTGCACCATGGTATAAAGTGAGTTCTCTGAAACACACTCATTTATACAGTAGGATGATGGAACACATTACTACAGTGTTTTATTTCACTGATTGCAAATGTTGAAAGCCAGATTATCTGGTGTAACATCCTTCCATACTTCAAGCACTCCCATGGTTTTCATTTTATGTGAACTCTTTGATGGGTTGTAAGATTATTGCTCCGAGAGAAACTTTTCCCACACTCCAAGCATTTATATGGTTTCTCCCCTGAATGAATTCTTTGATGGGAAGAAAGGTTACTATTCCGGCTGAAACTTTTCCCACACTCCAAGCATTTATATGGTTTCTCCCCTGAATGAATTCTTTGATGGGAAGAAAGGTGAACATTCCGACTGAAACTTTTCCCACACTCCAGGCATTTATATGGTTTCTCCCTGGTGTGAATCCTTTCATGTAAGATAAGGACAGAACTGGAACGGAAGCCTTTCCCACACTCCAAGCATTTATATGGTTTCTCCCCTGAATGAATTCTTTGATGGGAAGAAAGGTGATCATTCCGAATGAAACTTTTCCCACACAGCAGGCATTTATATGGTTTCTCCCCTGAATGAATTTTTTGATGGGAAGAAAGGTTATCATTCCGACTGAAACTTTTCCCACACTCCAGGCATTTATATGGTTTCTCACCAGTGTGAATCCTTTCATGTAAGATAAGGACAGAACTGGAACAGAAGCTTTTCCCACACTCCAGGCATTTATATGGATTCTCCCCTGAATGAAGTTTTTGGTGGGAAGAAAGGGTGTTACCCCGACTGAAGCTTTTCCCACATTCCAGGCATTTATATGGTTTCTCTCCTGAGTGAATTCTTTCATGGACAGTAAGCATTCCACTCAGATGGAAAATTTTCCCACACTCCAGGCATTTATATGGTTTCTCCCCCGTGTGAATCCTTTCATGTGAGCGAAGGACAGAACTGGAATGGAAGGTTTTCCCACACACCAGGCATTTATATGGTTTCTCGCCAGTGTGATTCCTTTCATGTGAGCTAAGGACAGAACTGGAACGGAAGCTTTTCCCACACACGAGGCAGTTATATGGTTTCTCCCCAGTGTGAATCCTTTCATGTAAGAGAAGGACAGAACTGGAACGGAAGCTTTTCCCACACTCCAGGCATTTATATGGATTCTCCCCCGTGTGAATCCTTTGATGAAAAGAAAGGTTTCCACGCTGACTGAAACGTTTCCCACATTCCAGACATTTATATGGTTTCTCTCCTGAGTGAATTCTTTGATGGACAGCAAGCATTCCACTCTGACGGAAGCTTTTCCCACACTCCAGGCATTTATATGGTTTCTCCCCTGAGTGAATTCTTTGATGGAGAGCAAGCGTTCCACTCTGACTGTAGCTTTTCCCACACTCCAGGCATTTATATGGTTTCTCCCCTGTGTGAATCCTTTGATGAGAAGAAAGGCTTCCACGGTGATTGAAACTTTTCCCACACTCCAGGCATTTATATGGTTTCTCCCCTGAGTGAATTCTTTGATGGACAGCAAGTGTTCCACTCTGACTGAAGCTTTTCCCACATTCCAGGCATTTATACGGTTTCTCCACTGTGTGAATCCATTGATGAGAAGAAAGGCTTCCACGGTGACTGAAACTTTTCCCACACTCCAGGCATTTATATGGTTTCTCCCCTGAGTGAATTCTTTGATGGACAGCAAGTGTTCCACTCTGACTGAAGCTTTTCCCACATTCCAGGCATTTATACGGTTTCTCCCCTGTGTGAATCCTTTGATGAGAAGAAAGGCTTCCACGGTGACTGAAACTTTTCCCACACTCCAGGCATTTATACGGTTTCTCCCCAGTGTGAAGTCTTTGCTGGGAAGAAAGCATTACGCTGCAACTGAAGCTTTTTCCACCCTCCAGGAACTGAAATATTTTCTTTTTGTTACATGTGCTCCATTGAATATTAATATCTGATTTGTTGGAGAAATTTTCCCTGCTTGCAGTGAGCTCATTACTGTTCTTGCCTGAGTATAGGTTTTCCTGTACGTCACTCCACTCTAATAGACCGGAAGAATTCCCCCCTTCATAAGGATCTTTTCCCTCCTCCTTCTTCAGTCCATCACTATATTCAGCCTTTTCTTTCCCATCTGAACACATTTCCTCTTTCTCCATCACTGGATGTTCTTTCGTGTCATTCACTGACTCCCACACGCCTCCTGCTGAAAGAAAGAGAAACCGGGTGTGATTGTGGGGTTGTGAATGCTGAGGCATTAAACTCCCACCGCCTGCAGCCATTTCTCCCCCTAACCTTTTCGTTGCCTTCTAAACTTCAAGAGGGGCCGAGTAGCCGTTTGCGTGGTAATGAACGTAGCCCAAGAGGCAAAAGAGAGCGCGTGGGCAATGGAGGTCTTCCGTCTGCCAGGGTGAATTTACAGGGGGGACTTATGGGGGGCCATGGGGGGAGAAAAGGAACAGCTATTCATGCACATGGCAGACGGTCTGGAGAGGTGGCCAGACACATTGAGAAAAAGGTACTTCAATGTTAACAACAACCCTGAGTTATTTTTGCCTCTCTCTTTAACACCACAGAGGTAGAGTTTCAAAGCCAAAGAGGGTATGAGTCTACCTTTTTCATTTTCTGTCTGCACAGATATCCAGATGGATGCCAAGCCAATGGCAGGGTGGCTGGGCAGAACTTGGGAGGAGGGGGGAGCTGCCTGGTCCTATTCCACACGGCTTACTTGAAGCTGGGCCGTTGCGCAACATTGCGGATCATGCTGGAAAAAACGCGGAAAATCGCGTTTTCTTGCGCAAGTTTTGCACGACATTGTGCAAAACTCACACGAGAAAACACAATCTTCTGCATTTTTTCTGGCATGATCTGCAACGTTGCACAACGGCCCGGCTTCAGGTAAGCCATGTGGAATCGGCCCTGATGCCCCCCTGCCACTGGCACCTTAGGAAATGGAGTAGGGGCCACCCAGTGGATGTGCAACCCCTGTGCCATCTGATCCATCTGCCTGCAGTGTGGTTGCCCACTGACAAACTCTAGTTCTCCTTTGAGCTGGACGGTGGCCATAAAATGCCAACCCCACTTGTAAAGGGGAAGGAAAAGGCAGAAAAAGGGATGAACTCACTGTGGTCTACTAACTTAAAACCAGGCGCCACAGAGTAAATCGCTCATTCCCCAGGGTAAAAATAAGGGGTGGTGGGATTGTTTCGCCATACCTGGCATGAGCACTCAACAAAAAATGCTATAAATATGAGCAAAACTGATCGAGAGCCTCTCCTTGGGAGGGGCTCCTGGCCTGCTTATCTTTGGGTAAGAAACTTTCTTGGACTCACCATGTTTTAATAAAGTCTTAGAATGGAAGGAAAGATTCTATAAGCACAAACAGAGGAAAGAAGCTGGAAGGGACCCCAAGGGTCATCAAGTCCAGCCCCCTGCACAACACAGGAAATCCACAGCTTTCTCCCTCCCCCCAACCTCCCTCTATGCCTCTTCTCTATGCCCAGAGGATGGCAAAAAAAACACCCTCCGTGATAGGTGGGGAATCTGTCCTGGAGGAAAATTCCACCCTGACCCCAGAGCGGCAAGCAGCATTACCCCGGACATGTAAGAAAGGGCCAGGAGAGCCCAGCACCAGGATCTGTGTCCCTTCCTATTGAGTCAGAGAACCATCAGAGCTGCAAGAGGACCATCCAGCCTCTTTTTAAATACCTCCCAAGAAGGAGAGCCCACCACCTCCCAACAAAGCCTGCTCCACTGAGGAACCGCTCTAACTGTCGGGGAGTTCATCTTAATGATTAGCCAAAAACTCCTTCGCTTTAAATTTAATCTGTTGTTTCCGGTCCAGCCTGCTGGGGCAACAGAAAACAACTCTGCTCCATCCTCTTATGTGACAGCCCTTCAAATACTTGAAGAGGGCTCTCATATCACGTCTCAGTCGCCTCCTCTCCAGGCTAAACGCTCCAAGCTCTCCTTCAGCCTTTCCCCACAGGACAGAGTCTCCAGCCCTCTCTCCACCTTTGTTGTCCTTCTTTGGATACGTTCCAGCGTGCTAACATCTGTCTTCAACTGCGCTACCCAAAACTCAACACAGTACTCCAAGTGAAGTCTAACTGGAGCAGAGTAAAGGGATACCGCCCATTCACATGATCTCGACGCTATACTTTTCTTGATGCAACCCAAAAGTTGCATTTGCCTTTTTAGCTAACGCATCACATTGCTGACTCGTGTTCAGTGGATGGTCTACTAACACCCCTAGACCCTTTTCACACGTACTACAGCCAAGTCTCTGCATATTTCAAGAGCGTCCCCTCTATTCCTTTCTCCAAGAAATTTTTAAAAATGTTGAACAGATCCCTGAGGCACTGGACTTTCACCTCATCAACCAGTCCTTTCCCGTAGATGAGAATCAAATCCAAGATTCAATCCAAGCTTGTTAGAACTAGCTTTTCTAAAATCCATCCTATGTATCTGACGATGTTCCGCTTTTCCCTTACCCAAGATCTTAAACTCCAAACATGGCCGCTGCTACCCAGGGTGCCCTCTACTTTCGCCTCATCAACCAGTTCTTCCCCGTTGGTGAGAATCAAGTCCAAGATGGCAGAGCCCCTTCTTTCCTTCTCTGCTTGCTAGAAGATGAAGTTGTCAGCAAGACAAGTCAGGAATTCATTGGACCGTCTGTTTTTAGCAGAGTTTGACATCCAACAGGTATCAGGCAGGCCCCTGCCCTGTGGAACGACCTGCCTGAGGAGGCCAGGAAAGCCCCCGCTCACCTAGCTTTCCGCAAACGATGCAAAACCAAATTATTCAAAAAGGCTTTTATATTGTTGGGAGGGGCTCTCAGATGCTTCGCTAATGAGTTAAGGATCGTAGACTTCACCACTATGTTGCCTTATGTAATATCTGTTGTCTTAAATATGTGCTCCTACGAGCTACTCGTGCTTCACGTGGTCGAATGTCAGCCCTAGACTTGCTTCTGTTCTGTTTCAGCATTCCTTCCACTCTGTATTGGATTCTTGCTAATGCCATGTCTTTGTAAACTTGTGTTTATTTACTGTATGGCATTGTTTATGGAAATGTAATTGACCTTATTTGCCATTTATAGTCCTTGAAAGCTGGACTATAAATGACAAATAAATATCAGGGTAATGGAAATCTCCCATGACGACTTCGTTCCGTTTCTTTGAAGATGTTGGAATCTGGCCTAGGAGTGCCTCATCCAAGTCCTCTGCCTGGCCTGGGGGTGTCTATAGAAGACCCCCGGCATAATATCACTGTTATTTCTTTCTCCTCTCAACTGACCTTCCAGGCTCAGGTTCAGGCACTTCCTCGCAAGTAGATACAGCCTTGGCCTATAGGGCTACTCGTCCACCCTCCCTTGTTGGCCTATTCCTTTCAAACAAGTTGTGCCCTTTGATCCTAACATTCCACTTGTGTCTCTCATCCCAACAACTGGAGTTGTATGTCTTGTGTACGAAACCTGGAAACAAAACTAGAACATTCTTTGAGCTGTACCTCTCACCAGGAGTTAAATTATTTGTTATTTGAAAGCTCACTAGACACTTAGGGCTTCTTACGCTCATGGCTGTATCTGAATGAGGCCTGACCGGAGTCCTCCAGGACATCACAGCACTGCTCTCGGCGGGGGCGGGGATGTCTTCACTCAAGAGCTCTGTGGGGTTGCTTTGGGTCGTGCCTCTGCAATAAAGCACAGGCTTGGCTTTGCATGCAGAGGGTCCAGGATCAAGGCCTGACTGCTCCAGGGAAAGGGATCTTGGGGTCACAGGGCTGGCCAACAACCTTGCCTGGAAACCTCTCAAAGGTGGGCAGTCCTTGGCTAGGCTTGGCATCGGTCTTGGGAGGAGGAAGTGGCCTATTTTCAGAGGTTCTAGATCTCCAGGCACCATTTCAGCATTCAAAACTCAGCCAAGCTCTTCTGAGAACCCACCGAAACCCACCAGCCCTTGGAAGGAAGCGCAGGCAACACGCAGTCCCAAGACAGGTCGAAGCACTTACCTGCCAACTCCTCCTCTTCATCAGAGATCAGGAGAAACAGCTCTTCCTCCTCCTCCTCCTCCAGCCGGGATATGAGTTCAGGTTTGGCAACCTGAGGTCCTTTTTACAAGGGGGAAAAAACACAAAATCATAACTCTTCTGGGTGCAAATAAATCCAGCGATTCCAAGACGGCTTGACTCCGTCCCTCCAGAAAGGCAGTACAGACAAGTAAATAGGGGTGGGTCGGAGTACAGTAAGGGCTCAAGAACCATCCATCTTTTGTTACCCTTGGATCGGGGTGGGGGACAGAGGTAAGTGGCCATTCACACAAGCACCCCCCTACTCTGGGTCTCTTGGGACCTGAGCCTGTGTATACACACACTGCATATAGGTGGGGTATTTTCCCATGAAATAACGAGGCCATTGTTTTAAAAGGGTTGACTGCTATTAACTGCAAAGGGCGAGACAGGAGGCAAGCCAGACAGAAAAATGCAAAAGGCGGCCAGCGATCAAAACTTTTGGTAGGACAAAATCCTTTAAGTATCTACTAAATTAGTCCTAATTCAAGCATTACTCAAACATTTGCTGAATGAGAGAGGGAAAGAGAATCCAAGGAGACGTCTTGGGGACTCAAGAGGGAGAACGATGCCGGAGAGGTGGACAGAAAGGGGGTTGGCAGGAGTCAGAGATCCGGAGGATGAGGAGAGGGGCGTTGGGAGCCTCCATGGATATTGGGAGCAGCGATGGAGCAATGGGGAGCAAGCGTGGGCCCCACAGGCCACAGTGAGAAAAGGAGGGAGACTAAGAAAAGGGGAGGAATTAGATCACACCCCACGGATCCTGAACAGTGCATGCTGTCTCTTTAGTGGGGGAAGTGGGATATGATGAAAAAACCTCACCTGCCTTGTATGGCTGAATCTCAAGTCTTATGTTGATGTTTATGTTTTATTCAATTTATGTTTTATTCAATTTACATCCCGCCCTCCTCGTGAGTGGGCTCAGGGTGGGTTACATGAAGGATAAATTACAGTTTAAAATCAATATTAAAACCACCCTACTGCATAAAAGATTAAGCATGTTCTAGACAACTCATTTCCTACCCTGGTGCACCACTAGAGGGTGCTGCCACAGCAGGAAACCCAGGCCAGGAAGAGCAGCAGAGCAGTTGGCAGTGCCCACGCCCCGCCTTCGCCCAGAACACACCAGAAGCGGAGGAGGCGGCAATGTACCTTGGAATGCGTGACTTGGGTGTAGGAGCACCCCAAAACCCCAAATGGCAGGCCGTGGGAGCACCTCAAACAGAAGTTTTGGGAGAATGGTGGACTGACTTAACTTCCCAGTGGAGAATCATACAGAAAACTTTAGACAAAGCAAAAGAGGACTATAAAACTATAAAAAACTATAAAAAGTTTGCTGACAGAAAATGTTCGGAACAACGGAAACTACAGCCAGGAGATTTTGTGTACATCTCCACTAAAAACATTAAAGGGGAGCCACCCAGCAAAAAACTAGGATGGAGAGATTTGGGACCTTTTCCTGGAAAGAAATGGATCAGTGAAGTAACTGTTGAAATGGAGCCCCCCAAGAACTTAAGACAACTCCCTCCTGCCTTCAGCCTTCTGAAAAAGGCTCCCCCACCTGACCGATGGCATCCAGAATGGGGAGCCCCACATCCAATGCTAGCAGGACAAATCCATTATGAAGTGGAAGACAGTTTGGACTCTAAAGTAAAACACAATAAACTTCTCTTTTTAGTGAGGTGGAAAAATTCTGATGAATCTTATAAAGAATGGGAGAAAAATCTCGTATGAATGCTCACAGACTCGTATGCTCCCAAATCTCAGAGTTTGACAAACGCTATCCTGAGAAACCCGGCCCTTAAAGGAAAGGCCCATCTTGGGCAGGGGCAGGAAATGTCGTGTCTGTACCCCATCCATGCCATTAGGTTAAGCTGAACTGTTACTATGAACCATTGCTGATGCTGTACCTTGATGTCATATTGCCAGTGCCATAACTTGCCTTGCTTTCTCAGGCCTGCTGAAGCCACAGGTGCCTTATCTAACTGCTGACCTTGTACACTGTCTGTTCTCATGAGTAACTGTGTTTCAGTTTTAATCTTATGCCTTCCTAGTGTCTAGACTTGATATGTAAACTACGCAGAGGAGCTCTCTGCTTTGTGCCAAAAGTTATGTTTTACTGTTGGGAGGGGGAAAGAGTAATTGTGATCTATAAGAAGAAAGGTTTTCCACACATTTAGTTATTCCTGTCGCTTGCTTTTGCTTGCTTTTCTTCTGAGCATCCTATGAGCATATCTATGAGTATGATTTGATTCCTGAATAAAGCCTTTCAACCAAGATCATGGATTTCTTGCTGTGTGGGTACAGGGGTCTATCTGTCATAGCCTGTCAGCCATAGAACTGACAGCACCTTTTCTGACGCCAGTCACGTGGCCCAGTCCCAGGGCAGCCAGGCAGGGGCTCCCCCTCCACAAGGAGAACTCACAACCCCCTCCCACATCAGAGGAGGGACCAGGGAGGGCGGCAGAGCTCAGCCACTGGGCCCAGGGGAGACAGCCTGGCCACGGCCTTCCCCATTCAGGTCTTCCTCAGAGTCACTCCTCCCACCAGAAGGAGGCAGCCCAGGAGAAAGGGACCCTTACCCAGAGAGGCCACGATCCCGAAGATCTCCAGCATGACTTCCTTGTACAGGGCTCTCTGGGCCGGCCGCAGCAGGCTCCACTCCCCCCGGGTGAAACGCACAGCCACCTCTTCGAAGGACACTGGATTCTGGAAGAAAAAAGTGTTTCTGTGTATCACTGGAGAGCTGGTCCATAAGGGCGGGGAGGCAAAAAGAGAGGCAGAAAATTAATACTGGAAGACCAGCACAAAGCGCAAGATGAGGGGAGGGGACAAGAGCCCCTTGGGGTCATTTCGCTCCCCACTCCCGGCTCTCCTTGGGGGCACTGGGGGCCCAGAGGGGTGGCCCTCCTTGGCAGGGGGCTGGCAGGCTTGTGGGAAGAGGCCGGATATGTCCTTTTCCATCGTCCCGCACTCTTCGTCCCAGACAGGGGGCGGCCATTTTCCTGCCTTCTCAGGGGGCGGCCTCGGCCTCTCCTATCGCCACAGCCAAGGCCAAAGAGGCCGATCCTCTGAGCCCCCAAGGACCCCTCCCCGTACCTGAGCTGGCCGCATGGCTGGCCTTTTCCCTTCACCAAATGGAGGAGACGGTGGAGAAGCCATCAAGGGAGCCTTTTCACTGCTGCCTGGGAGGGAGAAAGAAAGCGGGTGGGAAGCACTTTTAGTACGCACACATCTCCTGCGTATTCTCAGACTGAATAAACAGAAAGGCATCCCAAACAGCTGGATGAGTTGCCCCCCCTCAGCCCCATCTGGCCCTGTCACTGCTCATGCGCAGTCCATGTTGGAACGGATGCCAGAGGTCTTATCTGCCAAGTGCTGAGCAAAAAGGTCACAGAGGACCCCCGAGCTGCCGACTTCCTTCCTCCTGCAGGCCAGACCCCAGCAGGCCGCTGACCACCGGAACAGCTCCACTGGCCCAGCCTGGCAGCAGCAGCAGGGGGGCGCTTTGCAGAGGGGGGGTCATTGCAGGACTTACCCCTTTTGCAGAAGGTCCTCCGGCGCCGCCTCCTCTCCCCTCCGCCCCACTACACACAATGGGGACCCCGGGACAGGAAGTGAGTTCTCCCCTCTCCTGGCCCCTCTAGGAACGGAGGCTCCTTCCCTTTAACCCTTCGGAGGACTCACCCAGAAAGAGAAAAGGACCCGCTTCTGCCTTCGCCCTGCCAGAAGCTGCGGCATTTGTGCATCGAAACAAAAGAAAACCGCCGTCCCCCGTTGCAGGTCCTTTCTCAGCCTGGAGGCATCACCGTGGCAATCGCGCACGCACCACTTGGGGGCGCTGTCACAGCACAAAAACGTGCACCCAAGGCGCGAGTCCTCATGGAGCCTCCGGATTTCAGTCCCCATCCAGTCACAGATCATGTCCAGAGCCATGAAATAGAAGTCGGGGGGGGGGGCACCTTAAAGCCTAACAAGGAGGGTTGCCAGATGACTTCCACAGAAGAGCAGCAGTGAGGGAGCCAGAGACGGTCCTCGGCGCCAAAGATGTCTCTCTGGGGACCAAGATAATCCAAACTCTTCTCCATTACTATGTCTGGACGTAAAAGTTGGACGGTGAAGAAAGCTGGCGGGAAGAACATTGATCCGTTTGAAATGTGGTGCTGGAGGAGAGTTTAGCGGATACCATGGACGGCCAAAATGACAAATAATTGGGCACTAAATCAAATCAACCCACAATTCCCCCTGGAAGCCAAAATGACAAAACTGAGGCTATCGTACTTTGGTCACCTCATGAAAAGACAGACAAGACTCTCTGGAAAAGCCAATAATGCCAGGAAAAGTGGAGGGCAGCAGGAAAAGAGGAAGACCTAAAACGAGATGGCCGGGCTCAAGAAGAGAAGCCCCGTCCTCCAGTTTGCAGGATCTGAGCAAGTCAGCTTGGAGGTCTTTCATTCATATAGTCACCATAGGTCAGAGCAACTTAATGGCACATAACACACAAAACACGCTGGACACACCCTTGATAAAGATCTGTAGACCAACACACACACAATAATGAAGAAAAATATCCTGTCTCTTCAATAAAGGCTTCTTTGTAGAAATTATCTATTAATGGGACAAGACACTTGTTTCCAGGCAACTGGCAACATGAACCAGGATCTACCCAGCCCAGTCTGCGCTCTTTACGCTTTAATCCAGAAAGGGTTCATTTATGCATGTGGCTCCCATACCCCGTTGTATCTGTTTTCATCGAAGGTCCCGACTGTTGATCATATTGTCTTTTGCTCTGTGAATGTCCCACCTATTAACCATAATGGCTGCCCCCCCCCAGATATATCCCCTTGTATGGGGCGCCCCTGCAGCCCTCAGGGCACCCACCTAGGGTCAAGGAATGGCCCCACCCCACCAATTTTCCCTGGTGGTCACCCCGCTCCCACCTGCTGGTGTCCAAGGCAGCCAGGACGCTCCCTGGTCCTCAGAGGGCACAGCTGTCAGTAAGGAGCTCAGGGCCTGACTCTGAAGCACTGCTTCCTTCCACAGCACCTGTCCTACTGGTGCAGAGCAGCCAGGCCGGGGGGGGGCACTTGAAGGCCCCCCTCCCTGTCCAGCCCCTGCTGCCCTCTTCCAGTCTTTTGCTCTCCTTCTCTGTAAGTGTCCCCAGCCCACCCTTAAATGCCTGGGATTTGGAGGCAGCAGCGGAGTCAAGGCCAGGGATCCCTGTGGATTGGCAAGCGACACCTCTTCTCCTCCTCCCTCCGGGTCGCCTCCGATCCCCTCTTTGGGCACCTGCTGGCTCCGCTGGCCCTCTCCCGGCTAGCTCTCAAAGCAGGCATTCAAAGGTCCAGGAAACTAGCTACAATAACTGGTGTAATTAGCTTGATAGAAGACGGGTGCAAAGTGCGTAAAATTAGCATCTGTAGTATGAGAAAAATCCTATGTACAGCTAGCTTCTTGGGACTCTGATTTTCAATCCCTTTCCCGCCCTCTGCCTGGATTTTAGAGACTCCCACCTTTCCCCACTCCGTGTATCTGACGAAGGGAGCTCTGACTCTCGGAAGTTCCCTCCGTGGAAGTCTAGTTGGTCTCTAACACCAGAGAGCCACACATTGGACTCCACACAGAGGGGTCCCTTCATTAGAGCTAACAGGTTTTCTCCAGAGATGAAATGGATGGAGGTGAAAAGCAACCTGGCAGAGCGCACCATAACCGGTTCGGCCCCCTCCCTTCTTTCTCACCATCCGTCCTTTTCCTGTCCTTCTGGCCTGCAGACCCCATTCCAGGCCAGGCTCCGCAGAGGAGATTCAGGCATGCTGGACAGAGAGAGATGACTGTCCAGTGGCACCACTGAATCGCACCAGAAGCTGGGCAGGACCAGTCCACTTGCCATGTTGCATGAGTGGTGGCCTTCACTCGGGATTGCCCCCCCGGTCTCCAGCTCCATGACAGGGGCCATCGATCGAGGCTTTGGGGAAAGGCTCTACCTACATGGCCAGGTGACCCAGGAGAACTAGAATCAGATCACACCTTCCCTCCCATCTCCTAAGGTGAGAAAGGCAAAGTAGAAACAAAGGTAAAGGTAGCCCCCCTATGCAAGCACCGAGTCATTACTGACCCATGGGGGTTGTCGCAGACTTAGTTATTGGGTGGTTTGCCATTGCCTTCCCCAGTTATCTACAGCCCCAGGAAACCGGGTATTCATTTTTCCAACCTAGGAAGGATGGAACGCTGAGTCAACCTTGAGTCAGCTACCTGAACCCGGCTGCCACCAGGATCAAACTCAGCTGGTGAGCAGAGCTTGGGCTGAAGTACTGCAGCTTACCACTCTGCGCCACGGGCTCTTGTCGTAAACAACTTAATACATTTTAAAAATTCTCGGCCATCGCAAGGATTAGCTAGTGTGACACGACTCAGACATAATCTTACACCGAATAGCCCCTTCAGACTTCCATCTGTTTGTCAGTTTACCAGCACTGTGTTCTTTGCTTTTCTCTTATAGGTTCCTTGGAGAGTAGCCACAACATGGAGAAACCCCAGGAAGGAGCAAGGAAAACGGACCCTGTTTGGCAACAAAATGTGCGAGAAACCAGAGACCCCTTGGGCAAAAAAGCAGGATCCCTTCGCCTCTCCTTGCCGGGACCAGTCATTCCAAACGCTCTTTTCATTCGGGTTCGTGGTGTATTCTATGTTTGTCTCCAAGAGGCCCCAGAGTGGATCTTGAGGCCCAAGTGTTTCCTTCCATCATTTTTTCCCACTCTGAGCAGGTCTTCTGGGTATGGACTGGGACATGTTTGGTGAACCAGAGAACCAACATCTTCCTCTAAATGATGGATCAACCCCAAAAATGATGCCTTACAGATGAGGACTGCAGGGGCTGCGATATCCCCACTGCAGAGGAATGTGTGCAAAACGAAACAAGAGAGCCAGAAATCACTTTTTGGTAAAGCAGCTTCCAGAACTGTGAACCAAATCCAGGAAACAAAATCACAGTGATACCCTCCCACAAGAAAGTTTGTGTGTTTCTTTTTAGAATCATAAAATCAAAGAAATGGAAGGGGTCTTACACACCATCTGTCCGGGGTCTGGGTCCCAGCCCCCAGACTTGGTAGGAGGGAACAGCAGGTCACCCGGGCTGATGAGCAGACAGAGGGGGCAGCCAGCAGGTCAACTGGTCAGCCAGCAGGTCAACTGGTCAGCCAGCAGACAGTAGGCCAACCGGTCTGACTGGCAAGCAGAGGGGGCAGCCGGGGGACAGCAGGTCAGCCCCTCCCACAGGCAAATGGAGCCAGAACCTGCCGGTGCCAGGGGCAAAAGCCCAGGGCCTCAGGAGGCAGGGGGAGACAGAGAGAGGCCAGTGAGTCCCACTCCCCTGGGGAAGGAAAGGGGACTAAGCAAGGCGGAAGGGGGCAAGGGCAGAGGGATTGGGGGCCCAGCAGTCACCCACCCAAAGACCTTACCTGAGGAGGAGAAGCAGCAGCAGCCCCAACAACCCAAAGCCACGCCCCAGCTAGAGAATAGTAGCCTGGCCCAGGAGTTGCCAAAAGCCAAGCCACTCCAGGTGCGGCTATTGGAGGCACTCTGCAGGAAGCCCTGGGCAACCAGCCAAGGAGCCGCAGCTGGACCCACCTTCAGACATCAGCTCAGCCAGGGAGGCCGGGCTGCTAGCCAGGGGACTGCAGCTGGACAGGCCTTCAGCAATCAGCCAAGGCAGGGAGGCTGGGCAGCCAGGGAACAAGGCACAGCTGGTGCTGGTCAGTGGGGCCAGATCAGCTACCCCAGCTGCAACTGCTTGGTGCAGCCCAAGACCAGGCTGGAAGAGGGGTGGGACAGTAGAAGGAAGCCCTATAAAAGCTGGCTGGGAAGAGCCCTGGGGTGGTGGGTGTGAGTGAGGAGTGATGATGTGGAGTGAGAGCAGTAAGGTGCAAGGGTGGAGGCTTGGAGGAGAGTTCTGGAAGGAGGAGACGGAGGATGCAGAGGGTAAGCAGGCCAGGTTGAGCAGCCCAGCGAGTGGACTGAGAGGGAGTCTGGGTGAGGTATACCGCCCCTCCTTCCACAGAGCAGGGTCCTGCAGAATCCCTGGCCCCCCTATGATGTCAGGAGCAGACCGCCCAGTGCCACGCCCAGCGGCAGTGGCGGCAGGCCCTGACACCATCTAGTCCAACCCCTTCCCAATGCAGGAACTGCCTAAAGTGTCCCCAACAAGGATTCGTCCAGCTGCTCCTTGAAGACTGCCACTGGGGGAGAACCCACCACACCCCAAGGCAGCCGATTCCACTGCTGGATTACTCTTAACGTGAAGAAGTTTCTCCTAACGTCCAGCCGGTTCCTTCCCTCCTCTAGTTTAAACGCACTGTTTCGAGTCCTATCCTCTGCTGCCCTCCCCTTCCCTAAGTGACAGCCTTTTAAATACTTCAAGAGAGCAACCTTGTCTCCCCTCAGCCTCCTCTTCTCCGAAGTGAATGTTCCCATATCCTTCAAGTTTTCCTCGTAGGGCTTGGTCTCCCAGCACGTGATCATCCTGGTTACTGTCCTCTGCACCTGTTCTAGTTGCCCACATCCTTTTTGAAGTGAGGCCTCCAGAACTGCACACTATACTCCAGGAAAGGTCTGACCAACATGGTGCATAGTCGGACAATGACATGCTGTGATTTGGATGTTAATGCCTTTAATACACCCAAGATTGTGTTTCCTTTTTTTGTTGCTGCATCACACTGACTGCTATTAACAACAACAACAACAATAAATCTTGAGGAGTTAGCCGTGTTAGTCTGTAGTAGCAAAATCAAAAAGAGTCCAGTAGCACCTTTAAGACTAACCAATTTTATTATAGCATAAGCTTTCGAGAATCAAGTTCTCTTCGTCAGATGCACACCAAAAGGAAATGTTTACATTTCCAAGCAAAGGAATGTTTTGATTGCCTCTATGCTAATTGCATTCTGCCTTCTTGTGATTTATGCTCCCCTCCTTCCCTCTCTTTCCCCCTCCTCTTCTGTATCTGCCCAGTTTTGATCAGGCATCTGACGAAGAGAACTTGATTCTCGAAAGCTTATGCTATAATAAAATTGGTTAGTCTTAAAGGTGCTACTGGACTCTTTTTGATTTAACAATAAATCTTGTTTTCCTTAGCAGCTTTCACCAGTAAGATCCAAAGGGTAGCAAACCCATCTCTTATTAATTCACTCTGTTGGCATGAAGGAAGAATGTGCGCAATGCTCGTGAGTGCATCTTTTTTCCCCGTGGCTGCCCCAGCAGAGGCATTGGCTCCTTGTCAATCGGGGGAGTCCTCCCAAGGAGGGACCCCTCCCCACCCATTGGCTTTGGAAACATTCAGAAAGGGGAATATGCAGACTTCAATCCTAGGCTGCAATCTGAAGACACATCCGTGGGACTAAGCACCATTGAATAACAGGGGACTTACATCTGAGTAGGCCTATAGAGGACTTCTATGCCCCTATCCTGCTACTCATTTGCCTACTCTGCCCTTTCAAAAACAATCCAGCCAATGCAAAACTTAAGGGGAAAACACACATCTTTTTAGGTGGGCAGGGAGGGGCGGATTCAGATAATCAATCTGGGACCCTACGGGACCCTGGTGCCTCAACCCAGCTGAGGGGAAGAGCCAACAGTGCCCTATAGATCAGTTCACACAAATTACAAAACTGGTGAGGGAAAGTCCCCCAAACACCCTACAAGTCTGCCACCAGTCCCTCAGGGTTTCCTCAAAGCCTACGAGGGGAGGGACACCACTCCAAGCCTGTAAGGGAACTAAACAAAATGAAGTCTTCCTTGCAAGAATGGTTTTGCAAGTGGAGATCACAACAAAATGATTTTTATGGTAGGAGGTTTATGAGAGTTTGCAAAAGTCAACAAACCCACACAAAAATATAATTATTTTATTTAAGGTGCAAGGTCACAATAAAATACACGAGACAGAATGTGAGGATTAAAATAACAAAAACCTATAGCTTTGTCAGCTCTAACTTACACACACCAATATCACAGCAGAAGGCAAACCACAAAGTTGTCAAGAATGCGGGAGGCACAGTCTCTGGTCGAGAAGCCAAGAGTGGCCAGGCTTCACTGCAAAACAAAACAGGTGGGCGCCTGACTCCCATCCAATCAGAACCAGATTTGAGACGATGGGCGAGGTACAATGGAAGCTCACTGAAACTCACCTAAGGTCTGAGTCTCCATGTTGGGTAGTGGTGTATATGCTATGTTGCCAGCCCAGTGGTGCGGGCCCTGCATCCAATCAGGTGGCAAAATTCTGATGTCATTGGCATCAGGAGACAAAGTGCAAAAGGAGGGCTATGGCCTCTGAAAAGCATTTTTCTGTACAGTGCTGCCTGCCTGCCCCCCCCCCCAGCAATGGAGATTCACAGCAATTCATGCAAAAACAGCTGTCATCATGGGGAAAAAACTGCAAAGCACAAGGAAACATGACTCCGACAGGCAATAGCAGGATGCAAATGCCTGTGTGGGGCGTACCACATGGTCCCTGACATCACAACCCTCTGTTGTGATTGCGCAGTCACTGGGTCTTTCCTCCCTGTCACCTGGGACACCAATGGGGCAGGGGCTTCCGAGGCTGCAGGGACACTGGTGGATGAGAGCTGGCTGTGCCCCTTTCTGCCATTCAGAGAGATGTCATTGGGTACTACTTTGTGACTGGATGTTGTTAACGGCTCCGGCACACACACTCTGCAATCTGATCCGTGCAGCGTGGCATGTATGGTTTGCCCTTCCCTGCGGAACGCCCATACGGAGTGGCTGGTGGGTTCTAGGATTTGGTTGTCAATTCTGAAAGCTTTTATGTCATTATACAGAATGATGGAACACATTACTACAGTGTTTTATTTCACTGCTTGCTGTGGGCAGAATTCTTGCATTGGTATGGACTCGGCCCAGGCCTGTAACATAGAACCAGCTTTTAGCTTGTCTAGAAATCTTCCAAAGGCCCCCTCCCAAAGTTAACTTTCGTTTCTTGAGGGCTGGCAGAAGAATCCACCCTTTGTGACAGAAACCAGATAAAGCCTTAGAAGAGCTGCTGACTGGCAAGAGGCCCCTGTGGCCTCCGCGTGTAAACTGTAACAGAACGGGACAGATAAGCACCGGAGTTGTTGCTATCTCCGGGAGGAACAGAGTGAACCAAGTTGGGGGCTGGCAAAGTGTGAAAATTCCTTTTGTAACTTATAACTTTAGCTAGAATGTATATGAAGTTAGCTGTCCATCTCAAAGAAGGGATGTCCTGATTGATGGCCTTCCAATATCTCCACATCAGAAGAATAAAGTATGACGCAAGCGATGAGGTGGTCAAACTATGCATTCCTTTGAATTTTGCCTACAAAAGAGGGCAGCACTGAGCATTGCAACGGGGGGGGGGGTCACAAGAGCTCTTCATTGACTGGGAGAAAGGACATTGTAGTATCTCTGCCTTGGAGTTTATTGTGTCTTGCATGCTTGTGTATCTGTATATATCCTTCAAGTGTCTAATGCCTGGTGGGGGCAGGCCCAGGACTGGTGCCTTGCCCAACCACTACCTTGCCATTCTCTTTTGCCTTTTAAAGCTTCCAGTTTTGGTTAAGGTATCTTTGCCATGCTGAGTACATCATTCCTAGCAAGAGCTTTAGATCAATGCTAGGGACAGAACAGCTAGTCTGCACTTATTACATGCCTTTGGTACAGGGCTCACCTGAGCAAGGACAAGTAGCTGCCTGTGGGATCGGATCCAGGCAGAAATTCTTGCCACACTTGCAAATGTTGAAAGCCAAATTACCTGATGTAACATCCTTCCATATTTCAAGCACTCCCATGGTTTTCATCTTATGTGAACTCTTTGATGGGAAGTAAGATTATTGCTCCAAGAGAAACTTTTCCCACACTCCAAGCATTTATATGGTTTCTCCCCTGAATGAATTCTTTGATGGGAAGAAAGGTTATTATTCCGACTGAAACTTTTGCCACACTCCAAGCATTTATATGGTTTCTCCCCTGAATGAATTCTTTGATGGGAAGAAAGGTTATCATTCCGACTGAAACTTTTCCCACACACCAGGCATTTATATGGTTTCTCCCCAGTGTGAATCCTTTCATGTAAAATAAGGACAGAACTGGAACGGAAGCTTTTCCCACACCCCAGGCATTTATATGGTTTCTCCCCTGAGTGAATTCTTTCATGGAGAGCAAGCGTTCCACTCTGACTGTAGCTTTTCCCACACTCCAGGCATTTATATGGTTTTTCCCCTGAATGAATTCTTTGATGGAGAGCAAGCGTCCCACTCTTACTGTAGCTTTTCCCACAGTCCAGGCATTTATATGGTTTCTCCCCTGAATGAATTCTTTGATGGAGAGCAAGCGTTCCACTCTGACTGTAGCTTTTCCCACACTCCAGGCATTTATATGGTTTCTCCCCAGTGTGAATCCTTTGATGAGAAGAAAGATTTGTACTCTGACTGAAGCTTTTCCCACACTCCAGGCATTTATATGGTTTCTCCCCTGAGTGAATTCTTTGATGGAGAGCAAGCGTTCCACTCTGACTGAAGCTTTTCCCACACTCCAGGCATTTATATGGTTTATCCCCTGAATGAATTCTTTGGTGGGAAGAAAGGTTGTGACCCCGACTGAAGTTTTTCCCACATTCCAAGCATTTATAGGGTTTCTCTCCTGAGTGGATTCTTTCATGGACAGTAAGCATTCCACTCAGACTGAAAGTTTTACCACACACCAGGCATTTATATGGTTTCTCCCCAGTGTGAATCCTTTCATGTAAGATAAGGACAGAACTGGATCGGAAGCTTTTCCCACACTCCAGGCATTTATATGGTTTCTCCCCTGAATGAATTCTTTGGTGGGAAGAAAGGCTGTCACCCCGACTGAAGCTTTTCCCACACTCCAGGCATTTGTATGGTTTCTCCCCTGAGTGAATTCTTTCATGGAGAGCAAGCGTTCCACTCTGACTGAAGCTTTTCCCACACTCCAGGCATTTATATGGTTTCTCCCCTGAATGAACTCTTTGGTGGGAAGTAAGGTTCTCACCCCGACTGAAGCTTTTCCCACACTCCAGGCATTTATAGGGTTTCTCCCCTGAGTGAATTCTTTCATGGACAGCAAGCTTTCCACTCAGACTGAAAGTTTTCCCACACTCCAGGCATTTATAGGGTTTCTCCCCTGTGTGAATCCTTTGATGAGAAGAAAGGCTTCCGCTCTGACTAAAACTTTTCCCACACTCCAGGCATTTATACGGTTTCTCCCCTGAATGAATTCTTTCATGGACATTAAGCTTTCCACTCTGATTAAAACTTTTTCCACACTCCAGGCATGTATATGGTTTCTCCCCTGAGTGAATTCTTTGATAGGAAGAAAGCGTTCCACTGCGACTGAAGCTTTTTCCACCCTCCAGGGACTGAAATATTTTCTTTTTGTTACATGTGCTCCATTGAATATTAATATCTGATTTGTTGGGAAAATTTCCCCTGCTTGCAGTGAGCTCATTCCTGTTCTTCTTGCCTGGGTATAGGTTTTCCTGTATAGCGTCACTCCACTCTAATAGACAGGAAGAATTCCCCCCTTCATTAGGATCTTTTCCCTCCTCCTTCTTCAGTCCATCACTATATTCAGCCTTCTCTTTCCCATCTGAATACATTTCCTCTTTCTCCATCACTGGATGTTCTTTCGTGTCATTTGCTGACTCCCACACGGCACCTGCTGAAAGAAAGAGAAACTTGGTGTGATGTGGGGGTTGTGAATGCTGAGGCATTAAACTCCAACCACCTGCAGCCATTTCTCCCCCAACCTTTTCGTTTCCTTCTAAATTTCAAGAGGGGCAGAGTAGCCGTTTGCATGGGACTGAACGTAGCCCAAGAGGACAAAAGAGAGAGCAGGTGCAATGGAGATGTTCCGTCTTTAAATTGAACCAGTAGTTTTATCTTTTTCTGCCAGGGTGAATTTATAGGGGCAACTGATGGGGGGTGGGCACAGTGGAAGAAAACGAACAGCCATTCATGCACATGGCATGAGGCCAGACACATTGAGAAGAAGGAATCCACCCTTGCCCCAGCTGATCCCTCTGCCTAGAGTATGGTTCCCCAGCGACATATTTCAATTCTCACTTGAGCTGGAAGGTGGCCTTATAGTGCCAACCCCAGTTGTAAAAGGGAAACAGAAGGAAAAGGCAGAAAAAGGGATGAACTCCTTATTGTGGTCTAGTAACTTAACACCAGGCACCACAGAGTAAATCCCTCATTCCCCAGGGGAAAGATAAGGGACAGTGGGATTGTTTTGCCATACCTGGCATGAACACTCAGAAAAAACCCTATAAATATGGGGATCTGCATTGATCGGGAGCTTCTCATTGGAAGGGGCTTCTGGCCTGCTTATCTTTGGGTACTTCATTGGACTCATCATGTTTTATAAAAGGCTTAGAATGGAAGCAAGGATACTATGAACACAAAAATACAGGGGGGAAAGCTGGAAGGGATCTCAAAAGGTCATCAAGTCCAGCCCCCTGCACGACACAGAAAATCCACAGCTTTCAGCCACCCCGTCACCTTCCTCAGTGACCGATGCTCTATGGCCAGAGGAAGGCAAAAAAACCCTCCAGGGTAGGTGGAGGAAAATTCCTTCCTTTTAAAAAAAAATTTTTTTATTGGATTAGAAATCACTATAATATCCATTACTATCAATTTCCTTTAAATATTCCAGTTCTAACCCCCTCCCTTTCCCCCCCTTTTGTTGACTTCCAACAGTTTTCCAACCCCTTATCCGTTTCCCCCCCCTACTCATTTCAAACTTATTTTATTCTATTAAACATATACTTTCACTCTCTTCTAAGCTTCTCTATTATAACACAGTGCTATCTCTATTCCCTTTCCCACTTAACTTATCAACTAAATATAACATTCCTGGCATATATTCTTTAATAATAATAATCATTTGTCTAATTTTTGTACTCCATATTCTATCTTATTCATTCTTGTCTCGTCAATATGGGACAAACAATTTGTCCCTTATTCTACATAACTTTAAGTACTTCTATAAGCATTGTATACATTCACTATAAGTCAATCAATTTAACTTGTACTCTATATGTTGCTCTTTACTTCCTTCTGTCTTATATTCATTCTATTTTAGTTATATAATTTCTCCATTATACAATTATCTGCCAGAAATAAAATTAGTTAGTTTCTATCCTTATAATTCTTATAATAACACCTCTATTACTTAATACTATGTCTAGTAGTCAAATAAAATATTTGCTTAGAATTTCTCATTTAACTCTCCTCCCCTCGGTAAAGTCACTTCCCTCTTCTTTTGTTATATTTCAGTAATTTTCAAACTGCCACAGTTCTCCTCCCACCTCCCATTTTTTCACCAAATATTGCTTCAACTTTTCCCAATCCATGTTAAACTGTCCTGGATCAAGGTCTCTCAGTTTCCTTGTCATTTTATCCATTTCCGCCATGTACAGCAATTTGTAAATCCAGTCCTCGATAGTTGGCACTTCTTGTATTTTCCACTTTTGCGCATACAAAAGTCTAGCCGCTGCTGTCATGTAAAATAACAATGTCCTGTATTGTGCTGGAATATCCTCCATTCCCAAGTTCAGTAGCAGGAGTTCTGGGTTCTTATTAACTTGAAATTGTAAAATCTCACTTATCACTCTTATTATTTCCCCCCAGTACTGCCTAGCTACCTCACAAGTCCACCACATGTGGTACAAAGATCCTTCATGCTTTTTACATTTCCAGCATTTATTAGACATGTTCAAATTCCCTAACGCAATTTTCTTTGGTATCAAATACCAATGATAAATCATTTTGTAGACGTTCTCTTTAATATTGGTGCATGTCGTGATCTTCAATGTATTTTTCCACAAGTATTCCCACGCCTCCATTGTTATTTCTTTATTAAAGTTTATAGCCCACTTCACCATTTGCACTTTAACTGTCTCATCTTCTGTGTACCATTTTAACAACACTTTATAAGTCTTAGAGATTTCCTTTTTATCCTCTTGTAGAATTACCTCCTCTAATTCCGAATTCTCCATTCTTACCCCTCCTTTCACACAGTCCGAGTTATAAAGATCTCTAATCTGTCTATATTGAAACCAATCATAGCTTGGAGACAACTCTTCTTGCGTCTTTATTCTTAGTTTAGAAAATTCTATTCGTGTTATCTCCTTGTACATTAAACACTGTTGTTCATTATCGACAGTTCTCGGATCTATTACTTCATAAGGAACCACCCAGGAGGGAATTCCTTCCTGTAGGTAATCTCTATACTTCTTCCAAATTGTGAAGAGGCTTCTCCGAATGTAATGGTGTAAAAACATAGAGTCTGCTTTTACTTTGTCATACCACAGATATGCATGCCATCCAAATATTTTTTTATATCCCTCTAAGGCCAGTAGTTTGCGGTTTTTGAGCGTCATCCAGTCTTTCAACCACACCAAACAGATTGCATCGTAGTAGAGTCTTAGATTGGGCAGTTGCATTCCCCCTCTCTCTTTTGCGTCCTGTAATACTTTCATTTTCACTCGAGGCTTCTTGCCTGCCCAAACAAAGTCCGATATTTTCCTCTGCCATTTTTCAAACTGCTTAGAGTCCCGAATAATTGGTATTGTTTGTAGCAAAAACATCACTCTTGGCAGCACGTTCATCTTAACTATTGCAATTCTTCCCAACCAGGACAAATTCAATCTATTCCATTTAATCAAATCTTGCTCTATCTGAGTCCACAGTTTCTCATAATTATTCTTGAATAGATCTATATTCTTTGCAGTCAGTTCAATTCCCAAATATTTCACCTTACTTGTTACTTCACAATCTGTTATTTTTGTTAATAACTGTTGTTTTTGTTTGGTCATATTTTTGCATAATATCTTGGACTTCATTTACATAGAATCCTGCCAAATCTCCAAATTCCTTAATTTTCTCTATTACCTTTGGCATATTCTCAATTGGATCTTCCACAATTAACATTATGTCATCCGCAAATGCTCGGACCTTGTAGGAAAAGTCTTTTATTTTTATTCCACGGATTGCATTATCTTCTCGAATCTGTATCATCAATATTTCCAAAACCAAAATAAACAACAGTGGAGACAACGGGCAACCTTGTCTTGTACCTTTACCTATAGTCAGTTTCTTAGTCACCTCGTCATTCACCACAATTGCTGCACTCTGGTCTCTGTAAATTTCTTTCACTGCTCTTATGAATCTTTCCCCCATTTGTAGCTGTTCCATAGTGGCAAACATAAAATCCCAGTTCAAATTATCAAATGCTTTTTCAGCGTCCACAAAGAAGAAGCCAACCTCCTTGTCACAACGCTTATCATAGTATTCAATAGCATTTATAACTGTCCTTAAATTGTCTTTGATTTGTCTGTTTGGTAAAAAACCAGCTTGTTCCTCCTCAATAACTTCGGATAGCCATCCCTTTACTCTTTCCGCCAATATCTTCGCAAAAATTTTATAGTCATTATTGAGTAGCGAAATAGGTCTATAATTTTTAACATTAGTCAAATCTTGTCCTTCTTTGGGGATCAATGATATGTTAGCTTCACTCCAAGTATCTGGAATCCTTTGATCCCTCAAAACACCATTGATGACTTCTTTTAGGAATGGCACCAGTTCATTGACCATTACCTTGTAAAATTTGGCTGTAAGTCCATCAGGTCCTGGCGCCTTTCCCAGATTTGTTGACTGTATTGCCTTCCTTATCTCTTCCTCCGTTACTTCACTGTTCAGTTTATCTCTCCATCCTTCCGAAATTACTGGGAGCTTCATTTTCCCCAAATACATCGCTATTGAGTCTTTATTCACTTCTTTTTTGTTGTACAGTTTAGCATAAAATTTGTAAAAGGCTCTGCTAATAGCCGTCTGTTCCAGATATACTTTATTATCCTCACATATTTTATTTATTGTCTTCTTCTCCTTTCTCTTCTTCAATTGCCACCCCAAATATTTCCCAGGTTTATTTGCACCTTCAAACGACTTTTGGTTCATTCTCTTAAGATTCCATTCCAGTTCTTTATTATTCATTGCCGTCAACTGCTCTTGAAGGATTTTAATATCCTGGTATATTTTCTTTTTCCCTGGTCTTTTCTTTAGTTGTATTTCTTTGGCTTTTATTTTCTCCATAATCTCCTGTCTCTTCTCCTCTCTTTTTTTCCTGGCTCTTCCGTTTAAGTCCATTAGTATACCTCTAATTACTGCCTTATAGTACCAACCTTATTGGTTGGTACTTCTCTATTCATGTTGTGTTGTATGAAGAACTTAGTTTCCCTTCTCAACGTCTCCATATTTTCTTCCTCTTGTAACAAGTCCTCATTTATTCTCCATCCTTTCCTTTTGGTTCTTTTTCCGAACTTCCACGTAATTGGATTATGATCTGAGCCTACCATGGGCATTATTTCTACATCCTTAGTCCAAAGCGCTAAGTCTTTTGAGGCCCAGATCATATCAATTCATGATAATGTAGAGTGTCTCGCAGAGTAAAACGTATATTGTCTGCCTTTAGGATTCTGTCTTCTCCAAACATCTTCCAAAGTTTCCTGTTGCATTAATACAAAAAAAGTCTTTGGTAGTAATCCTCTTTTCTTTTGTACAGTTGGTGATTTTTTGTCCTGTTCCAAATTTGTAACTCCATTGAAGTCTCCTGCAAGAATTATCTGGTTGTAAGAAAGTTCATCTAATTGCTTCCTCAAATCCTCAAAGAAGCTTTCTTTTGCTCCGTTAGGTGCATAAATTCCAATCTCCAACACTCTCTTTAAATTCCATGTACATTCCACTGCTAAAAATCTGGCTTCCACATCTCCCATCACTAATTTTGGCTGTAGCTCCTCTTTTATATATAATACCACTCCCCTTTTTTTCTTTTTTGAGGCCGCTATGAAGTCATTGCCCAATTTGTTCAGTTTAAGATATTTTACATCCTGCTTTCTAATATGAGTCTCTTGCAAACACACAATATCACATTTTTGTTTTAATAGCCAGTGGAAAATACTTTTTCTCTTATTCGGTGAATTGAGTCCATTTACATTCCAAGATAACACTTTACACTCCATATTCATAACCTTGTTGTTGGTAAGTCCTTTTCATTGTCCCTCAAAAACTTTTCCATTTCTAGTTCAGATCTGATGCGCTTTTTCACTCCTCCAAATTCAAAGGACATTCCTTCCGGTAATTCCCATCTGTACCTTATTTTCATGTCCTTCAGAATCTGGACTAAGGCTTTGTATTTTTTCCGATCTAGCAACACCGATCTGGGTAACTCCTTCATAATAATAACCGTCTTGCCATCAACCTCCAATGGTTCTTGAAATTGTTTACTCACAATCATTTCTCTTATATTTCTAGTCGTAAATTGCACAATCACGTCTCTTGGTAATTTCCTCTGGGATCTTGAATTTATTCGATACACCACATCTAGGATAGCCACAGTTTCCTCCTCCTCCTTTCCCAGGTATTCAGCTAACACCTCGGTAATCTGTTCTTGGGCCGTCTTTCCTTCTACCTCCGGCAAGCCGCGAAACCTCAGCTGCTTCTCCATATGCTTGCTCTCCGCAACTGCCATTCTTCCCCTCATCACCCTCATCTCTGTTCGTTGCGTGTCTGCAAGGTTCTCCACCGCATTTTCCACTACATTGACTCTTTGCTGTGTCGCCTGCAGGTCATTTTGTATTGTTTCCATTCCCTTCTTCACTTCTGCCAGTTCATTCTTTACTGTCTCTTTAACCTCTTTCACCAGCTCAGGTTTCATATCCTTAAGTTCTTTAATCGCTTCTGAAAGTTTTTTATCCAAGTTCTCTATAGCCGTTTGCCACTCTTTTTTCAACATCGTGGGGCTTGCTTTACCTCGCTCCCACGAGTCCGCTCGCTTCCTTAACTCCGTGGCGCTTGACTTAGTGTCCTTTTGTTTTGAATGTCCCGGTCTTTTTGCAAAAAAGTCGTTTAAAGAGTCCAAAATGTCGGGCGTCTTTTCTCTATGGTTTCTCTATGGTTTTTGTAATCCAATATGGCTTACTTCCTCTTCCGCTGAAGCCGCAGCTCTTCCCCTTTCAAAGATGGCGATTCCCTTCTTCCTGTCATCCGGCAAGGGCCGCTCCTCTCCAGCAACTCTATCACTGTTATGTACTTCCTGTTTCCCGATTTCCCACAGCAGTTCTCGCGATGGTAAAGCTTTCTCACAGCCTGATATCTCCTTGTGACAACAGGTATGTAAAACAATAGTCCAATTTCTTTAATAACTCCGTTTAACTTAGTCCTTTTTCTAATATAGTTCTTGCCGGATCCTCCCCTCCTTCTAATCAATCTGTTGCAGTTTAAAAGTCTGCTTTAGTGCTTCATTGCTTTAAGTAATCTGTCCCGTTTCAAGAGATAGTGATCTTTACCTTCTCAAGCACTTTTCGCGGGTTGTAATCGCTGTTTCAATCTCAAATTCCCATCAGTTCTTCTTGCCCCTGTTGAAGCTTGGGCATGTAGGTCTTATGCCAACCGCATTGGCTCCAGGACTGCCACAGAGATTTTAGCCGACCTGTCTTTGGGTGGGACCTCAAGGGACGTGAGAGAGTCCGTTGCGCAGGACCCCCCTCACCCGAGATCAACGCGCCCTGAGGTTCTTAAGCGTTCTATGCCTGTTCTCCGCCTGAGAACAGTTGGCCGCGAGCTTATTTTGCCCCGCCGGCCGTTAAAACGGCAGCCTGGTCAGCTCAGCACTTAGAGCTGCGTTAGACCTCCATGGATCCCAAACCGGAAGTCCGAGGAAAATTCCTTCCTGACCACAGAGTGGCAATCGGCATTATCCTGGACATGTACGAAAGGGCCACGAGCGCCCAGCACTAGCTCGTCCCTTCCTGCCCCCGCCCTCTTAATCTGTGTCCCTTCCAACCATCCAGCCTCTTCTTAAATACCTGCAAGGAAGGAGAGGCCACCACCTCCTGACAATGCCTGTTCCACTGAGGAACCGCTCTAACCGTCAAGAAGTTCTTCTTAATGATCAGCTGAAAAGGCCTTCGTTTTACTTTTAATCGGACTTTTAATCCGTTGTTTCTGGCCCAACCTGCTGGGGCAATAGAAAACCTTCCCTCATAGGTCTTCGTTTCCAGACCCCTCACCATCTTCATTGCCCTCTTTTGGACACATTCCGGCTTGTCAACAGCCTGCTTAAAATGTGGTGTCCAAAACTGGACTCAGCACTCCAAGTGAGGTCTAACCAGTGCAGAGCTGAGCAAAACAATCACTTTGCATGATCTTGACATTATGCTTCTGTTGATACAGGAAAAAAAATCACATTTGCCTTTTTAGCTACCGCATCACATTGCTGACTTGTGCTCAGTGGATGGTCTACTAAGACCCCTAGACCCTTTTCACGCGTACTACTGCCAAGATAAGTCTCCCCCATCCTGCAAATTTAATCCCCTCTATTCCTTCATCCAAGTCATTTATAAATAGGTTGGGCCACACGGGGCCTGGGACAGATCCCTGAGGCACTCCAAGAGGATGACGAACCATTTACAAGCACTCTTGGGGTGCGATGAGTCAACCAGATACAGATCCACCTAAGAGTAATAGGATCCAAACCACATTTTACTAACTTGTCAACAAGAATATCATGTGGAATCTTACCAAAAGCCTTACTGAAACCAAGATAAACTATGTCCACAGCACCCCCCTGACCCACTAAAGTTGTAACTCTCTCAAAAATGGAGGTAAGGTTATGATTTACTCTTGAGGAACCCATGCTGGCTCTGAGTAATCACAGCTGTCCTTTCTAAATGATCAAGAATTGATTGTTTGAAAATTTGCACCAGGACTTTTCCAGGTATGGACGCCAAGCTGACAGGTCGATAATCACCTGGATCCTCCTTTTCCCCCTTCTTGAAGATGGGGGGCGACGTTTGCCCTCCTCCAATCTTCTGGCGCCTCACTTGTACTTCAAGAATCCTCAAAGGTTAGACAGGGGCTGCACAATTACACGACCATGTTCCTTTAGTACCCCTGGGGTGCAATTCTTCTGCACCTGAGGGCCTAATTTCATTTAAGGAAACCAGGTGTTTACACACCACCTCAGCTTCTAGGAACTGAGCAGTTCTGCACTCTCTTTACCTCCTGTTAAAACCTCACCTTCCTCTCCCCGCAGTGGGCCTAACCCTAACCCTTATTCATTTTCCTGCTCTGAACCTAACCAAAGAACCCTTTTTTGTTGTGTTTAGCATCTCTTGCTAGCCGAAGCTCATATTGAGCGTTAGCCTTTCTAACACTCTCTCTACAAGCACCAACAAGTTGTTTATTTTCAGACTTGAATATACAGCCCTCCTCCCATTTCTTAAATGTGTCTTTTGTTTTAAACTTGCAGACCTTTAGAAAGTTGTTTATGGAAGCACACTGGCCTCTTCAGGTTCCTCCCATTTTTTCTTACTCATCGGAATTGGTTGTGTGTCTTCAATATCTCGCTTTTAAGACACTCCCCCCCCCTCTTGAACTCCCTTCTCCCTGAGTTTTTTCTCACCATGGGATTCTCCCCAGCAGGACTTTGAGCTTGTTGGAATTAGCTTTCCTAAAATCTATCCTGTGCGTCTGATGATGTTCCGCTTTTCCCTTACCCAAGATCTTAAACTCCAGAATTACATGGCCGCTGCTACCCAGGGTGCCCTCTACTTTCGCCTCATCAACCAGTTCTTCCCCGTTGGTGAGAATCAAGTCCAAGATGGCAGAGCCCCTTCTTTCCTTCTCCGCTTGCTATGAAGTTGTCAGCAAGACAAGTCAGGAATTCATTAGACCTTCTGTTTTTAGCAGAGTTTGACTTCCAGCAGATATCAGGGTAATGGAAATCTCCCATGACGAGTTTGTTCCGTCTCTTTGAAAATGTTGGAGTGTGGTCTAGGAGTGTCTCATTCAAGTCCTCTGTCTGGCCTGGGGGAGGGGGGTCTATAGAAGACCCCTACCATAATATCACCATTATTTCTTTCTCCTGCTATTTTTACCCAGAGGCTCTCAACTGACCTTCCAGGCTCAGGTTCAGGCACTTCCTCGCAAGTAGATACAGCCTTGGCATATAGGGCCACTCCTCCACCCTTCTTTATTGGCCCATTCCTTTCAAACAAGTTGTGCCCCTCGATCCTAATATTCCAACTGTGTGTCTCATCCCACCAACTGGAATTGTACGACTTGTGTACTATACCCCGAAACAAACCTAAAACATTCTTTGAGGTGTACTTTTTTCCAGGAGTTAAATGATTTGGTATTTGAAAGCTCAGTAGACACCGAGGGCTTCTTACGTGCACATCTATATCTGAATCAAGCCTGACCGGAGTCATCCAGGACACCTGCAAGGTACTAGAACGTTATATTGGCACACCGTCTGGGCCAGGCCCTTCGGCATTGCGTGCAGCACTGCTCTCGGCTGGGTGGGCGGATGTCTGCACTCGAGAGCTCTGTGGGGTTGCTTTGGGTCATGTCTCTGCAATAAAGCACAGGCTTGGCTTTGCAGGCACAAGGACCAGGATCAAGGTCTGACTTCTCCAGGGAAAGGGATCCTGGGGTCACAGGGCGGGTGAACACCCTTGCCCCAAAGTGGACAACATTTGGCTAGGCTTGGAAGAAGTGATCTGTCTTGGGAGGAGAAAGTGGCCGATTTTTAGGGGTTCCAGATCTCCAGGCACCATTTCAACATTCAAAACTCAGCCAAGCTCTTCTGAGAACCCACCATAACCCATCAGCCCTTGGAAGGAAGCACAAGCAACACACAGACCCGCAACAGGTGGAAGAACTTACCCGCCAATCCCTCCTCTTCAAATAAGCCTGGGAGAAACAGCTCTTCCTCTTCCAGCCAGGATATGAGTTCAGGTTTGGCAACTTGAGGTCCTTTTTATCAGGGGGGAAAAACAAAATCATAACTTTTCTGGGTGCACATAAATCCAGCAATTCCAAGACAGCTTGACTCTGTCCCTCCAGAAATACAGAACAGACAAGTAACACGGGTGAGGCGGAGTGCAGTATTGGGTCAAGAAACATCTACCTAGATGGGTGTGTCTGTGTGTGGCACATGTATTTTTGCATTCACACAAGCACCCCCCTACTCTGGGTCTCTTGGGACCTGAGCCTTTGCATACACACATTGCATGCTGGTGGGGTATTTTCCCATGAAATAACGAGGCCATTGTTTTAAAAGGGTTGACTATTATTAACAGCCAAGGGCGGGACAGGAGGCAAGCCAGACAGAAAAATGCAAAAGGCGGCCAGCAATCAGAACTTTTGGTAGGACAAAATCCTTTAAGTATCTACTAAATTAGTCCTGATTCAAGAATTACTCAAACCTTTCATCAATACGTTGTTATGGCCAGTCTATGATAGCTGTGCTGAATGAGAGAGGGAAGGAGAATCCAAGAAGATGTCTTGGACATCTTCTCCACGAAGATGTCTCTCCACGATGGTGGAGAGATGGACAGAAAGGGGGCTGGCAGGAGCCAGAGAAACAGGGGACGAGGAGAGGGACGTGGGGAGCCTCCATGGCAGGAACCAGGAGCAGCGATGGAGCAATGGGGAGAAAGCGTGGGCCCCGCAGGCCACAGTGAGAGAAGGAGGGAGAATAAGAAAAGGGGAGGAATTAGATCACCCCCCCACTGATCCTCAAAAACGCATGCTGTCTCTTTAGTGATCCGGAATTCCAGGCGGGGGGGGGGGGCGGTTGTTGCTGCTGCAGGATTAGAGTGATGTGTGCCCTATATGAAGGTCCAGTTAGGAACCGCACAGCAGCATTTTGGACCCGCTAGTTTCTGGGTCAGACCCAGCATAGAGTGAGTTACAGTAGTCCAACCTGGAGGTGGCCGTTGCATGGATCACTGTCGTTAGGTCATGGGTCAAAAGGTACCGGGCCAGCTGCCTGACCCACCGAAGATGGGAAAAGCTGGGCAAATGCTGCAACCCGAGCCTCCATGGATAGGGAGGCATCACTCCTAGCCTCCTGACTACCAGCACAGGTACAAGTGGCACCCCATCAAAGGCTGGGAGCTGGATCCCCAAACCCATTGGCCCACAAGCCAAGTACAGGATCTCTGTCTTCATGGGATTCAGCTTCAGTCAACTCTGCTTCACCCATCCCCCCCAGCCTCCAAAGCCCTAGTTAATGCCTCTGTGGCCAAGTCAGGCCGTCCGTCCATCAACAGCTGGGCGTCATCAGCATAGTCATAGCAAACTAGCCCGAAACTTTGTACCAACTGGGCTAGGGGGCACATGTGAAGATTGAACAGGAGAGGGGAGAGAATCGCCCCCTGTGCGACCTCACATCCAACGAGTGGCATGCTTGATAATTTCGCCCCTAGCACCACCCTCTGTCCCCAACCATGGAGAAAAGAGACAAGCCGCCGCAAGGCAGTCCCAAGTATCCCCACATCGGTGAGGCGGGGTGGGGAGATCAAAAACTAATAGTCAACAATATCAAATGCTACTGAGAAATCAATAAAACCAGCAGCGCCAACCCACCTCAATCTTAGATGAGGGGTGCAGGGGGCGGGGGGAGTCCGGATATACTGGAGTCAAATTAAGTTGTTTTATTTGCTAGTTTCAGGATTCATGTGAAACTTATTTCCTTGGCCATGTTTGTTTGGGGCAAAGCTAACCGTGGCCTGAGATTCTGCTTATCTCTTGAACTCCCAAACGACGATTGAATATTTGCTCGCGGGTGTGCGAGCGCTCGGAAGACGAGTCTCTGCCCTTGGAATTCACTCTGGAAGGAGCCTGGGTGGCTCCCTTGGATATGTTAGACGTTTAGCAGAAGAAAATCCCTCCATGGCTTCTGCCATGGAGGGAGTTCAGCTACCCCCATTTCTGTTTTCTGTGGCAGGAACAACTGAGCTGGAAATGCCAGCTGAGAAACAACCAGTGGCCGAGAAGTCAGCTGTACTCCTTCCTCTGCCACATTTCAGCTCAGGGAAGGAACCTGAGACGAGGTCTTTGGTAAAAATGGCTGCACTTTAGTCCAGATCCGCAAGTACTGTCAGGTTGTGGCCTGGCTCAGATATGTGGCTACAGGAGGAGAGGAGTCAGACTCCCGTATACAAGGCAAGGCCCAGAACAGAGGGATGACCAAGCTCCACTCCGCACCTCTTCTGACGCCGCTCATGTGGTCCAGGCCCAGGGCTGCCAGGCAGGGGCTCCCTCTCCAGAAAGAGACCCATACCCCCTCCCACATCAGAGGAGGGACCAGGGAGGGCGGCAGAGATCAGCCACTGGGCCCAGGGGAGGCAGCCTGGCCACGGCCTTCCCCATTCAGGTCTTCCTCACAGCCACTCCTCCCACCAGAAGGAGGCAGCCCAGGAGAAAGGGACCCTTACCCAGAGAGGCCACGATCCCAAAGTTCTCCAGCATGACTTCCTTGTATAGGGCTCTCTGGGCCGGGCGCAGCAGGCTCCACTCCCCCCGGGTGAAACGCACGGCCACCTCTTCGAAGGACACCGGACTCTGGAAGGAGAAGGAGGGAGCAGTTCTTTACACCACTGGAAAGCTGGTCCATGGGACCAGGGAGGGGGCAGAAAGAGAGGCAGGGGGATTAATACAGGAAGGCCAGCACCAAGAGGAGGGGAGCCCCTTGGGGTCATTTCGCTCCCCACTCCCGGCTCTCCTTGGGGGCACTGGGGGCCCAGAGGGGTGGCCCTCCTTGGCAGGGGGCTGGCAGGCTTGTGGGAAGAGGCCGGAGACGTCCATGGGGCAAAGGACCAAACCCTTTCCCATGAGAAATTCATTGCCCTGCACCTGCCATCCTAGGCAGGGGGAGGCCATTTTCCTGCCTTCTCAGTGGGCAGCCTCGGCCTCTCGTATCGCCACAGCCAAGGCCAAGGAGCCTGAACCTCTGAGCCCCCAAGGCCCCCTCCCCGTACCTGAGCTGGCCGCATGGCTGGTCTTTTCCCTTCACCACGTGGAGGAGACGGCGGAGAATCCATCAAGGGAGCCTTTTCACTGCTGCCTGGGAGGGAGGGAAAGAAAGAGGGTGGGAAACCCTTATTAGTGCGCCCGCATCTCCTGCGCCAGTCCCTTCAGGGAACCTCTCTCTGCATTGGCTTTAGGGCACAATCCGAGAAACTGGATTCCCTCTCAGCAGGCTTTGTTCTCAACGCCCGTCCTGCTGGCACCAGAGGGGAGGCGGGTCAGAGATGTTTTAATCATGTTTTCTCCCATACGTAGAGTGAATACTCACAGCATTATCAAGGATGAATTATAAACCCCTATAATTTTTCTTTATCTGCAACTACAAAGTCGTTACCCAGCTGGTTCCCCACGTCGCCCTCGCCTGCAGGTCACGTAACTGGAGATGCGGTACGGCCTAAATCCCTCTTCATTCAATTACTTTGCGCTGATTTTAAACTAGTTCTAGGCTTTTACTTCCCCAAATAGCTAGTTCCAGGGCTCATTTTGAGGGGGAACGCGCAGGAATGCAGTTCTGGCAGTTCCCCAAAGAGGTCACATATCAGGTGGCCCCGCCCACTTGACTCTCTGCCATTTTGGGCCCATTTCAGCCTGGATTGGGGCTGAAACAGCCCCAATCGGGCCTCTGATGGGTGGTGGTTCACTCTCCCACTCAGCAGCAGCCCAATCCTGACCATTTTCGGCCCCCGTTTGGCCATTTTCAACCCCTTTTTGCCATTTTGGGCCCAATTTCGGCCCTGAATGGCCAGGATTGGGTCCAAAACAGCCACGATAGGTGATGTCGGGGTGTGGCATATGCAAATCAGTTATGCCAATAACACACTTCGGGTGATGGCAAGGAGCATGGCAGATGCTAATGGTTATGCTAATGAGTTATGTTAATGAGTACCTCCAGCTCTTTTTTGTAGAATCATAGAGTGGGAAGGGGCCATACAGACCTTCTAGTCCAACCCCCTGCCCAGTGCAGGATCAGCCTAAAGCATCTCTGACAAGTATTCATCCAGCCTCTACTTGAAAACTGCCAGTGAGGGGGAGCTCACCACCTCCCTAGGCAGCTGATTCCACTTTTGAACTACTCTGACCGTGAAAAAGTTTTTCCTAATATCCAGCCGGTACCTTTGTGCATTTAAACCCATTGCTTCGGGTCTGACCCTCTGCTGCCAACTGGAACAGCTCCTTGCCCTCCTCCAAATGACAGCCTTTCAAATATTTAAAGAGAGCAATCATGTCCCCCCTCAACCTTCTCTTCTCCAAACTAAACATTCCCAAGGCCCTCAGCCTTTCCTCGTAGGGCTCAGTCTCCAGACCCCTGATCATCCTCGTCGCTCTCCTCTGCACCCTCTTGATTTCGTCCACATCGTTTTTGAAGTGAGGCCTCCAGAACTGCACACAATACTCCAGGTGTGGCCTGACCAAGGCAGTATAGAGAGGGGCTATGACCGCCTGCGATTTCGACGCTATGGCCCCTTTGATACAACCCAGGACTGAATTAGCCTTTTTTGCCACCGCATCACACTGACTGCTCATATTCAGTTTACAGTCCACTCTTACCCCAAGATCCCTTTCACATATACTACTGCCCAGAAGTGTATCCCCCATCCAGTATTTGTGCTTCCCATTTTTGTGGCCAAGTGGAATGTAATGCACTTGTCTTTGTTGAATTGCATCCTATTCACAGCTGCCCGCTTCTCCAGAGTATTCAGGTCTTGTTGAATTTTAATTCTATCTTCTTGGGTGTTTCTTACTCCTCCCAATTTGGTATCATCAGCAAATTTAATGAGCAGCCCTTGCATTCCTTCATCCAGATCATTGATAAAAATATTGAAAAGTACCGGACCCAAAACCGAGCCCTGCGGCACCCCACTGGACACCTCCCTCCAATCTGATGAAACGCCGTTGACCACCACTCTTTGAGTGCGGTCCTCCAACCAGTTCCCTATCCACCGAACTGTCCTATAGTCTACTCCACAGTCTTCCAGTTTGCCCATCAGAATATCATGGGGGACCTTATCAAAAGCTTTACTGAAATCCAGATAAATCACGTCAACAGAGTTCCCCCAATCCAGTAAGCTGGTCACTCGATCAAAGAAGGAAACCAGGTTGGTCTGGCAAGATCTGTTAGGGACAAAACCATGCTGACTTCTCCGGATCTTCCCTTTCTTAAAGATTGGGATAACATTTGCTCTTCTCCAATCTTGTGGCACATCCCCAGTCCTCCAGGAGGCCTTGAAGATGATGGACAGGGGTTCTGGAAGTTCTCTGGAAAGTTCCTTCAGCACTCTTGGGTGCACCCTATCCGGCCCAGGGGATTTATATTCATCCAGTGCAGCCAGATGCCTCTTCACAACTTCTCTGTCAATGTCAATTAGCCACTCAGGTGTCCTGCCACATTTTCTACTATCTCTAGATGTGCCCGAGTTCTTCAGGGAGAAAGTTCTACAAAATGACCCGTTTTCTCCCATACGTAGTGTGAATACTCACAACATTATCAAGGTTGAATTATAAACCCCTTCAATTTTTCTTTACCTGCAACCACAAACCCACTGGCATTTGTACCAAGTCATTAACCATCTGGTTCCCCATGTCGCCCTCGCCTGCAGGTCATATAACTGGAGATGCGGTACGGCCTAAATCACTCCTCTTTCAATTATTTTGCACTGATTTTAAACTCGTTCTAGGCTTTTACTTCCCCAAATGGACATTTCTATACTGAGGAGCTGGAGTGGGCATCTTTCCCACACTGGCCAGGGGAGGGGGGAATAAAAGCAGCCCCCCTACACACAAGGAGGACACCCAGGGGCAACGAAGGCCCCCCTGATCTTACCTGGAAAAGCTGCTCCGTGGTAAGGATCCTGCGTGATCTTTTCCTGCACCTGAAAGAGAAATGGGGATCCCAGAAAGGGGAGACTGTTGAGAAAGGGAACAGGGGAAAGGAGGAGGGGTCTAAAAAAGGTGGGACAATCCGTATGGATTTGGGGGAGATCCTTGATCATACCTTGTGCCCCAGATACTCCCCAGATGTGTCCCTCTCACCTGCTGGTCCTGATTCTTGGCACCTGCCTGGCTCAGGAGGAACCCTTCTGCCAGGGCCACCGCCTGGGAACTGGTCTCCGGCCCGCATTCCCTGACCCAGCTCTCCATCTCCGGGGGCAGGACGGCCAGGAATTGCTCCAAGACCACCAGGTCCAGGATCTCCTTTGTGCTGTGCCTTTCTGGCTTCAGCCACTGGTGGCAAAGATGGTGGAGATGGCTGCAGACCTCTGGCCAGACAGCCTCCAGCTAGACGTGCGGATCACCTTCCTCCTCTGCCGGATTCTTCCGTAAAGGCAAGTGCCGCATCTATGACCTCCTGCAATGAGAAGCCCGATTGGTGGGACCTATATATATATATCTGGACACCTGCATCTAAAGAGGCGGCCCTTGACTCACAAACGCTCACGGAACGGAGCAAGCTCCCAGCAAGGCAGCCTCAGCATGGACGCTGAAGACCCCCAGAGCCACCAGCCTGCGTTACCACACCAAAAGGTGTCCTCAAGGGTTATCATTTTACTGCTCTTCCTTTGGGCCCAATGCGCTATCTGCCCAACTTTTAACATTATTTCCATTAACAGTCAGTTTTTGCGTTTGGAGGCAGCTTTGTTCTCAACACCCATCCTGCTGGCACCAGAGGGGAGGTGGGCCGGAGAGGTTTTAATCATGTTTTCTCCCATACGTAGCGTGAATTCTCACAACATTATCACGACTGAATTATAAACCCCTCCCATTTTTCTTTACCTGCAACCACAAACCCACTGGCATTTGTACAAAGTCGTTACCCAGCTGGTTCCCCATGTCGCCCTCGCCCGCAGGTCATATAACTGGAGATGGGGTACGGCCTAAATCCCTCCTCTTTCGATTATTTTGCACTGATTTTAAATTAATTCTAGGCTTTACTTCCCCAAATGGCTATTTCTATACCGAGGAGCTGGAGTGGGCATCTTTCCCAGACTGGCCAGGGGAGGGGAACGGAGCAAGCGAAGAGGAGCTTCATCACAGCAAGAAGGAAGGCTCTGCTCTGCTTCATAAAAACACGGCTAATCTACGAACTAAAGATTCTTGCAGCGTTCAGAAGCCAGAGAACATTATGGGGTGTCGAGAGTGGTGTGTGTATTTGCAAAGTAGCTGTGAAGTTAGAAAGAGTGGCCCAGAAGCAGGGAGGTGCAAGGGAGAGTCCCTGAGATGCTAGATCTCTCTGTTCATATGGCAGGAAAACTGGAGAAGGTTTGACTTCTTCATGGAAACCTGCAAAGCCGCAGAGGAGCCAAAGAAGAGGAAAGGGAACTTAACTTGGAAATGATTTACATCCTTCCACTAACTGTGCATAGGAGAATTCTCAATAAGATAACACATTGGAAGAACTTCATATGCTGAATAAAAATGAGTTTTTGGAAGGGATCATTTAAAGGAATACTATCTTGACAGGGCTTTCAGTCTAGAAAGTGTTATTCGTTGGCATTCAATGATCTATATTTACATACTCCTGGATTTTTTATTAATAACTTTTAATCTTTCATTCCAAAGTGCTTTTTAAGCTTCCTTGGTCTGCTTCTTTGACAACCAGGAAAGCAAAGCCAGACAGAGATCTTTCAAGTTCTGTGGCCGCTCTGAGAGGCCCAAGTCCAACACGTGACTTCCCAGGGCTTGCTGGCACATTCAGAAGGGATCAGAGGGCCCCAGGAGTCCATGAATTCAAGACGGGGGGGGGGGCGATTTCTGAAAGCCAAAGATCTTACCTTAGCAAAGGCAACGGAAGTGAGCCGGGCTGCAGAAGCCACACAGAAAGACGGCAGATTTGCTGGCAAGGAACAGCCGTGCTGAGTCTGCGGGCAGAATCGGACCTTCAGTGCACAACAGAGTGAAGAGGGGAACCCTCCCAAAGCCCAAGTTTGCTATCCCAGAACTGCAAGAAAGAACAGGAGGGCCCGGTGGGAGCAGGACTGCACGAAGGCAACACCAGGCCTAAGGAAAGAACTAGGGGGCTGCCCCTCCCCCTCTGTCCCACCACGGCAGCTTCACTCATCCGAACAGGCCCTCCTGCAGGGGCCGGCCTGGGAATGGGCCCAACCAACCTCTGGCCACACCTGGGCATTCTCTGGGGGGGGGGGAGCCACCTTCTGGAAAGGCCTGCCTGGGGGGGTCAGGGAAGCCCCCCCCGCTATGCAAGACTGACATATTGAGGAGGGCTTTCTACGCAGATTACAGGACTAGGTCATAAGAAATAGATCAGAGAGGTGCTCTGGAAAAGGGACTGGGGCTATAGACTATTCTACTGCATACTGTCTATTGGTAGGGATATGCTTCTAATGGGAGTTTCCGTATCAATTAATATGTTCATGTCAAATTAGTTAAGTTTTGTTTCAGCAGTCTGTGATTCAGAGTTATGCTCGCTTTCAAAGGTCTGCAATCCTACCCTGCTGTATTATTCATTGAACACCCCAGGGATTGATTGTATCGGCTCACACTGTGCAACCCGAGTCACGAGTCTCAGTGAGAAAGGTGGAGTAATAAATAAGGTAAATAATAAAAAATAAAACAGATGGGAAAGAGAAGCCCTTTTGCTAGAGACTGCAGCGAGCAGCAGGCCGCAGAGAAAGCGCAGCGGAAGGCGCCTGCCTCACTGCCGGAGGAGCTCAGCTGGGGGCGTCCCGAGAGCCGCAGAAAAGCCCCTTGGGGTCCAGGCAGCCCCCTGGCCGAGCCGGGCAGCAGCAGGGGGGCGCTTTGCAGAGGGGGGGGGATCATTGCAGGACTTACCCCTTTTGCAGAACGTCCTCCGGCGCGGCCTCCTCTCCCCTCCGCCCCACAACACACAATGGGGACCCCGGGACAGGAAGTGAGGGCGGCCTCCCCTCTCCTGGCCTCTCTAGGAATGGAGGCTCCTTCCTTTTAACCCTTCGGAGGACTCACCGAGAAAGAGAAAAGGACCCGCTTCTGGCTTCGCAGTTGAAAATTTATTGGATGTTGAATGGAATTCTAAATGATTGCAATATTTTTTTTAACTTTATTTTCCATTTTCAATCTATTCAAACAGGATGAATGAACACCTGCAACTGTAGAACAATATGTAACAACACTACCCATTACAGTATATAATAAAGATATCTGATACAGCACAAAAAATAGAGATACTCATTTTGCAATACAATAGTTTGTAAATAATATACAGTATTCAAAAAATAGACAAAATTGTATGAATCATGGGATCTGGAAACCGTGTTTGATCCGAATCATGTATGTAATTGAGGTAAGGAAGCCACATGTTAGCAAAAGTAGATTGGAACTGAGAATTGTCCAAAGATTGAAGATGGTCAGCTAGCTTTTCCGTAATAAAGAAGTCCCATATTTTATTACACCACGCTGTTAACGGTGGCATAGTGGCCTTTTCCCATGAGGATGCTATTATCCCTTTGGCTGCTGCCAGTAGGAACATAATTAGATCCTTTCTAATTTTTGGAACGCCATCATTCTCCCATAACCCCAAAAGTACAAGTTCCGGTTGCATTGGAATTAAATGATTTTCTCAATATGTAAAAGAATTTTTCCCCAATAAGTTTGAATGATCGGGCAGCTCCACCAACAATGGACAAAATTACCTGGCTGGCATCACTTCTTCCGCATAAAGGACTATAGGTGTGCTTGACCTTGTATAGTTGACACGGATGCATATACCACCTGGCTAAAATTTTAAAGGAAAGAGTATGGATCGATATAGCTCTAGAATTAAGTGGTTTGACTTTCCAGATGATTTCCCATTGGGTGTCTGACAGCTTAAAGCCACAATCTCTGTCCCAGTGGGTTTGGTAACTCAGAACTGAATTCGACCTACTATTGGAGACTACTTGGTATAATCTAGATATAAGGCCCTTCCTTTGTATACAATCTTGATATAAGATCATTTCAAAGCCAGTCAGATTCCGTTGGAATGCCTCTTTTATTTCTTTACGGTTTGAGAGATATTGTAGTTGTAAATATTGGAACCATGGGAGTTTGAGGTTGCTGCTTTCTTCTATTTTTGATGCTTCTATTATGTGTCCCTGCTTTATAATGTCCTTCAATCTATATTTGTGTATTTCCCTCCAGAGATCATAAGCATGAGGTTGTGAAGCCGGCAAGAACCAACTTTGTCCTAGGAAGGACATTACAGGCGAGAATTGGGGTGCTAACTGTTTCCTCTCCCTGTCCCATATTCTTAGAGTGGTAGCACAAAATACATTATCTGTAGATGGAGTAGGTCTTTCATTGGGTCTGTTCCACGTTATATCTATAAAGTTACTTGGTCTGTAGTAGGAGCTTTCAATATCTACCCATTGAACTTGTCCTTGAAAATAAATTAAAGTTAATAGATTTGCTAGGTGGGAAGCAGTATAATAGTATTGTAAAGAGGGAATTGATAGACCTCCTCTTTTAGATGATCTAATCATGGTCTCTTGATTAATCCTGGGCCTTTTATATTCCCAAATAAATTTAGCCAATTTTGTTTGCCATTTTTGGATTTCCTTATCAGTTATTAGAATAGGTAGCATTCTAAAATAAAATAGGTAGAGGGGAAGTATAAATGCTTTGATCAGATTGATTCTTTCATTCCAAGATAGGCCAGGAGATAAGCAGGCGAGAAATTGGCCTATATGAATCAGGATAGGTTGGGTCTTTTCCCTTTTTATGACCTACAATGATTTTAGATTCAAGCCATGTTTGGGGAATTGAGCCTTGCATTAGTGCTGAGTTGCAAGTAGCAGTAAGGGGGTCAGCCAGTGTTGCAATAAACTGTTTATAAAATTCGGCTGAAAAGCCATCCCTACCTGGGGCCTTATTTAATTTTAGCCTCTTAATGGTGTCTATAACTTCTTGCTTTGTGATTTGCTGTTCGATAATCTCTTTATGGTCTTGTGTTAATTTCCTCATTTTTATTGATGTTAAGAATGAGATAATGGAGGGCTGGTCAGGTTTATCAGAAGAGTAGAGATTTTGATAATAATGGTTGTTGTGGGTTTTCCGGGCTGTATTGCCGTGGTCTTGGCATTGTAGTTCCTGACGTTTCGCCAGCAGCTGTGGCTGACATCTTCAGAGGTGTAGCACCAAAAGACCTGCTACACCTCTGGTGCTACACCTCTGAAGATGCCAGCCACAGCTGCTGGCGAAACGTCAGGAACTACAATGCCAAGACCACGGCAATACAGCCCGGAAAACCCACAATAACCATCGTTCTCCGGCCGTGAAAGCCTTCGACAATATATTTTGATAATAGTTAGTAAAGACCTCTAGAATCTCCTTAGCAAAGGAGGTCTGTTTTCCTGTGGAGTTTCTAATAGAACATATTGAATTGGTTCAATATGACCTTCCAGGCCAAAAAGCGTAATGTTCTGGGGCTTTTATGCCAGTGCCTCTGTTTTATATATAACAAATTTTTGCGTATGCTCTGGGTTTCAATGGCTTCCAGCTTTTTCCTTTCACTGGTCAATTTCTTATAGATTTTTGGGCTACATGATTTCTTATGTTGGGCCTCTAGTGCATGGATATTATGTAACAATTCTGATTTATATTGATCTTTTTTCTTTTTGTAGAATGCAGCCAATGAGATAAGCTTGCCTCTTATTACCGCTTTCACGGCATCCCATATTACTGCTTGGGAAGTATCTTCCGTTGAGTTGAGTTCAAAGTATTCTTTTAATCCTTCATTTATTTCTTTTGCAAATGACTGGTCAATAAAATTTTTATTGGATTAGATTATAATATCATTCAACACATACATTACCCCCGTGTAAGTCTATTTCTAACCCTCTCCCTTTCCTCCCCCCTTTTTAGTTGACTTCCAACAGTTTTCCAACCGATGTATTGTCGAAGGCTTTCACGGCCGGAGAACGATGGCTGTTGTGGGTTTTCCGGGCTGTATTGCCGTGGTCTTGGCATTGTAGTTCCTGACGTTTCGCCAGCAGCTGTGGCTGGCATCTTCAGAGGTGTAGCACCAAAAGAGAGATCTGACTGAGAGATCTCTGTCTTTTGGTGCTACACCTCTGAAGATGCCAGCCACAGCTGCTGGCGAAACGTCAGGAACTACAATGCCAAGACCACGGCAATACAGCCCGGAAAACCCACAACAGCCATAGTTTTCCAACCCTTAGTCTATCTTATTACTTAATTACTTAGTATCTCATATATTCTATTAAACACACACTTAATACTCTTTTCTCTAAGCTTGTTAAATCTCTACTAAGAATATCTCTGTAATAGAAGTTTCCCTTTAAATACCTCATTTAAACCATATATTCTACATAAGATAATGCTAGCATAATAATATATATTAGCAATCAAGATATTAAAAATATAACATTGTATCCGTTAACTTTCCGTTTACTTTAACTCTTTACTTTCCACAATCATCCTGATTCTGATATTAGCTTAGACTCTAATATTCTATTACACACCCATCTTTTACTATTTCTTATTCTAAGCATACTTTAAGTCTATAAGGTAACTGTTATACTCAAATATCCATTATATACTCTTTACTTAAGCTATATATTGTAAATAATATCTAACTAGCTTAATATTATATATCCATAGTAAAACATCTATTATTTCATACTCTATAATTTTTAATTTTATCATAACCCCAATGGTAGCTTAGATTTTAATAATTAAATTCCCCCTTTCCCGGTAAAGGTGGAAGAAGAAGTTTCTCCTAACATCCAGCCGGTTCCTTCCCTCCTCTAGTTTAAACCCACTATTTCGAGTCCTATCCTCTGCTGCCCCCCCTTCCCTAAGTGACAGCCTTTTAAATATTTCAAGAGAGCAACCTTGTCTCCCCTCAGCCTCCTCTTCTCCGAAGTGAATGTTCCCATATCCCTTGGGTTTTCCTCGTAGGGCTTGTTCTCCAGGCCCCTGATCATCCTGGTTGCTCTCCTCTGCACCCGTTCTAGTTGTCCACATCCTTTTTGAAGTGAGGCCTCCAGAACTGCACACAATACTCCAGGAAAGGTCTGACCAACATGGTGCATAGTTGGACAATGACGTCCTGTGATTTGGATGTTATGCCTGTAATACACCCAAGATTGTGTTTCCTTTTTTTGTTGCTGCATCACACTGACTAATAACAACAACAACAATAAATCTTGTTTTCCTTAGCAACTTTCACCGATCAGATCCCAAGGGGAGCAAGTCCATATCTTAATAATTCACTCTGTTGGTGTGAAGGAGGAATTTGCGCAATGCTCGTGAGTGCATCTCTTTTCCCTGTGGCTGCCTGGGCAGTGGTATTGGGTCCTTCACAGTTGGGTGAATCCCTCACTTACAAAACTGGCAAGCGATGGAAAGTCCCCCAAATGCCCTACAAATCTGCCACCAGTCTTTCACCAGTCCCAAAGCCTAGGAGGGGAGGGACACCACTCCAAGCCTGTAAGGGAACTAAAGAAAAGTGAGTTCAGCAAAATGATTTACAGTTTTGAGTAGACATGGGCATGAACCCAAAAAAATTAACGAACCAGTGGATCGTGGTTCAGTACAGACGATTCCGACTTAGCGAACCACAATGGACATTTCCCGTTGCCAAACCAGATTGTGGTTCGTGGTTCGAGGACGGCACAATGCAGCACATTGCTATTCCCAGTGATACAGAAATGGTGGCAGATGCTGGCAGCAGCCAGTCCTGATGGGCACGAGAGGGCAAGGGGTCTGGCTGCTCGCTGGTGGCACCCCCCATGTGGCTGCCCGCCAGGCCAAAAAGGAGCACACTGCTATTCCCAATGAGAAAGGAATGGTGAGTACTGCCAGCGGCCACCGGGCCTGGCAGGCACAGGGAAGTGGTGATGAGCCACCTCCCCTCAGGGGGCGGGGGAGTCTAGCCACTTGCTGGCAGCACCCCCCATGTGCCTGCCTGCCAGGCCAAAGTGGAGCACGCTGGTATTCCCAGCAAGAAAGGAACGGTGGGTACTGCCGGCAGCCGCTGGTCCTAGCGGGCACAGGAAGGCAGCAACGAGCCGCCTCCCCTCAGGGGGCAGGGGGTCTGGCCGCTCACTGGCGGCACCCCCATGTGCCCGCCTGCCAGGCCAAAGTGGAGTGCGCTGGTATTCATAGAATCATAGAGTTGGAAGGGGCCATACAGACCATCTAGTCTAACCCCCTGCCCAGTGCAGGATCAGCCTAAAGCATCTCTGAAAAGTATTCATCCAGCCTCTTCTTGAAAACTGCCAGTCAAGGGGAGCTCACCACCTCCCTAGGCAGCTGATTCCACTTTTGAACTACTCTGACCGTGAAAAAGTTCTTCCTAATATCCAGCCGGTACCTTTGTGCATGTAATTTAAGCCCATTGCTTCGCGTCCTACCCGCTGCTGCCAACTGGAACAGCTCCTTGCCCTCCTCCAAATGACAGCCTTTCAAATATTTAAAGAGAGCAATCATGTCCCCCCTCAACCTCCTCTTCTCCAAACTAAACATTCCCAAGGCCCTTAGCCTTTCATTGTAGGGCTTAGTCTCCAGAAAGAAAGGAACGGTGGGTTCCCAGCAAGAAAGGAACGGTGGGTACTGCCGGTGGCTGCTGGGCCTGGCGGGCACGGAGAGGCGGCAGAGAGCTGCCTCCCCTCAGGGGGCGGGGGCTCTGGCCACTTGCCGGTGGCACCCCCCATGTGCCCGCCCACCAGGCCAAAAAGGAGCATGCTGGTATTCCCAGCAAGGGTAGGAATGTGAGTAATGCCGGCGGCTGCCAGGCCTGGCGGGCACGGGGAGGTGGCAGAGAGCTGCCTCCCCTCAGGGGGTGGGGGGTCTAGCTGCTTGCCAGCGGCACCCCCCATGTGCCCACCCGCCAGGACGAAAAAGAGTGTGCTGTTATTCCCGGCGAGGGTGGGAGCGGACATGACATTCAAACGGGGGCCTGATCCCCCAGCCACCGCGGGTCCTCACCCAAGGGTCCCACCGACGAACAGTGCTGCAATGACAGCTGACAGTACCCACCTTCCTGCCTTGCCAGAAAGGTTGGGAGGGAAAGGACCTGTCATGTGGGGGGTAAGTGGGAAGACCCCCCCCCCAAACTCCAGGCCAAACAGGAGCACGCTGGTATTCCCAGAATGGGTGGGAGAGGACCTGTCATTTGGACAGGGGCCTTATCCCCCAGCCACCGCGGGTCCTCACCCGAAGGTCCCACCGAGGAACACTGCGGCGAGGGCAGCCGACAGTACCCACCTTCCTGCCTTGCCGGAAAGGATGGGAGTTGCGGGACACATTCCCACCCAGCTAAAAGAGGTCCAGTCAGTCCAGTTGACAGGGGTGCTGCCACGTTGTCAACTGACTGTATCCATACACAATACAATCGGTTGCACGAACGCCACCGAGCTGTGTAACCAAGGAGGGAGCAGTAACAGGATAGTCCCTCGTGAAGCAGGGGCTGACCTGATCCGCCGTCCTGCCTTTGCGGAAAGTAGGGGATGGGCAGGAAAGGAGGCATTGTTTGGACGGGTCAGAGTGGGTCCTGAGAGGGGGAGACGGAAACGGGACAGCAGCAGCAGCAGCAGCTGACATCGGCCACCTTCCTACCTTTGCGGGAAGGACATCAATCGAGCGACCCATTCCCCCCTGCTCAGAGGGCTCTGCGTTTGCGATGGATGGGGGCACCGTGCAGCAGAACTACATGTGCAACAGTTCCTGAGCTGCTGCGCAAGAGCCCAAAGGAGGCTGCCATCAGCAGCATCACCCACCTTCCTGCCTTGCTGGAAAGGATGGGAGGGAGAGGACGTGTCATGCGGTGGGAAAGTGGGAAGATCCCCCCGCAACCACCAGGCCAGAAAGGAGCACGCTGGAATTCCCAGCATTGGAGGGAGAGGACGTGTCCCCTCCCACGCCGGGGACCTGATCCCCCAGCCACCACGGGTCCCACTGAGGAACAGTGCGGTGGCAGCTGCCTCCTGATCCATCAGCCTCGAGGTTGTAAGCGGCGCTGTCCCAGACCCCGAGGGGACAACTTCTGCCAGCGCAGCCTGACGGAGCGCTCTGCTCCCACCAGTGTCACCCTCAGGGCAAAGTGATCCTCCCAATGACCCCCGCTGAGAAGAGCGGGTGGCCCCCTTTCTCCCCCCAATGGATGTTTCAGTGGCTGAGGAGGGAGACAGGCTCGGGTGGTGCCTCTTCAGGTGCCGAGTCAGGGCCGTCAAAGACAGGTACTTTGGGTTTTTGCCCCTGCGCGCCAGGACATCACAGGCATGGCACCGCACCACACGGGGGTCATCAGGAAGGGCCCAAAAATGCCTCCATATGGAGGCGTTGTAATGTCGACCGCTAACTGTCCCAGGGGAAGGAGGACAAATGGTTACAGGCTGTGCTGAGGGGCTGGACAAGGATGACGGGGTGAGGGGTGGACTGCGGGAGGGGACACCACCGAGAGTTTGGGATGGGGACGGGAGGGATCTTTCACAACACACATACCATTCCTCCAGGGATCCATCGCCCGCCCACCCCTCCTCAAAATGTTAAGAGAGATTCTCTCTCCCCTGCGCAAAGACCTCTTGGGCCTCCACAGCCCACATAGGTGAATTGGGGGGAGTGGGGGGACTCCCTGCGGCCCCCGAGCCACACCCAATACTGCTTTCCACAACTGAACCAGGAGGACTGCCATCGCACTTCACCCCACAACCACCCTTGGCAGACAACACAAGATGAAGACTCATTGTGCCACCAAACTAGAATTAAGGAGGACAGGAAAGGAGATGATTCTGTGTGCCCTCCGCCGAGTTGCCCACTGAGCTCGGCCCCAGGGCCTGGCAGCAGCCCTGGCACCAGAGGGAGGGAAGGACTAGAGCCCTAGCCCACCACACCCACAGACCTGAACAGATCAGGCACTGATTAATAATAATCAATGTGAGCCCTCAGTCGAGGTGCCCACCGAGCTTGGCAACAGGGCCTGGCAGCAGCACTGGAACCAGAGGCTGGGGCTCCAGCCATAGCCCAGCACACCAAGATGCCTGGGCAGAACAGGTACAGTGACCAAGAATAATAATAGCAATAATAAGAATCATAATTTAAATGATTAGGATTGTGATAATGATACGAATCATTTGGTGAGCCCTCAGCCCAGGTGCCCACCTAGCTAGGCCCCAGGGCCTGGCAGCAGCCCTGGCACCAGAGGGAGGGAGGGACTAGAGCCCTAGCCCACCACTCCCACAGACCTGACCCAATCAGGCTCTGATCAGTAATCAATGTGAGCCCTCAGTCGAAGTGCCCACTGAGCTTGGCCCCAGAGCCAGGCAGCAGCCCTGGAACCAGAGGAGATGGATCCCTGTCCCCCAAAATCCAAGCTGATGTATACTCTCAGTCTCTCTCCTCAAAGGCTAGCAAGTGGCAAGCAAGAGCTCTGTCCCACTCCACTGCTCGCTGAAAGTGAAACCCAGCCTGGGAGCCCATGGCTATTTATAAGCACAGGTCCCATTGAGCAATACAGGAGGTCTGTTTGGTCGTCAGAGCTGCCCATCAGGGTTTGCAGGGATGAGATTGGAGTGCCTGTGGCTACAGGACACCCCCTTCCCCCTCCCTCCCCTGGGTGTCTTCTCCCAACTTGTAACTGCTTTGCAGCTCCGTGGTTGGAAGGAAGCCCTGCTGATCAAGGAAAGCTGGGCTTCCATTTGGGTTTCCAGGGCAACAGAAGGAGGGCAGACAGAGCTCAGGCATTCCCCTGGGTCCGTTACCAGGGGAATAGATTGCTGGCGCCTGAGTGTCTGGCTTCCTGAACGGTGCCCAAACGCCCTGAACCAGGCCTCTCCTGACTGCTGGTTCATTGGCCGTGGCCGACCATGATCTGCCGGGTCACAATCGCGCAATTGCCATTTTCTTGGATTTTACAGTTCGTAATGCAGTTTGTGCCCATCTCTAGTTTTGAGACTCCAAAGTCAATAAAACCCACACAAAAATATAATATAATTATTTTTTTTAAGGTGCAAGGTCACAATAAAATACACGAGACAGAATGTGAGAATTAAAATAACAAAAACCTATAGCTTTGTCAGCTCTAACTTATACATACCAATATCACAGCAGAAGGCAAACCACAAAGTTGTCAGGAATCCAGGAGGCACAGTCTCTGGTCGAGAAGCAAAGAGTGGCCAGGCTTCACTGCAAAACAAAACAGGTGGGCGCCCGGACTCCCATCCAGTCAGAGCCAGATTTGAGACGATAGGAGCTCACTGCGACCCACCGAAGGTCTGAGTCTCCATGTTGGGTAATTGGTTTATATGCTATGTTGCCAGCCCAGTGGTGCGGGCCCTGCATCCAATCAGGTGGCAAAATGCTGATGTCATCGGCATCAGGAGATAATGTGCAAAAGGGCATGGTTGCAGTCTCCGGCACCAGCTCCCTATCACACAGATGCAAATTGGTTCTCAAAATCAAGACTGTTGATTGGTTCACCTGACTGTCCACGGAAGCTCAGTTGCTCACAACGTTCTCAATACGTTCTCTTATCTCCAAGGTCAGCCCCAGAGACAGCTCTGTTCTCAGGAAGCTGCTAACAAGAGGGAAAAGGGGCGGGGGGAGTTGGGCTTAAGAAATTTCTTAGCAAAACAGCAAAGCTTCTTGACCAAAGTTTCGGGAGACATGGCCTCCGTAAAGCTAGATAGAAAAGCTTTTTTCTCTACAGTGCTGCCTGCCTCCCCCCCACTGGGCAGTGGAGATTCATGGCAATTCATGCAAGAACAGCTCTCATATCGTGGGGAGGGCAACAATGGGATGCACATGCCTGTGTGGGGCGTACCACATGGTCCCTGATATCACAGCCCTCTGTTGTGGTTGCGCAGTCACTGGGTCTTTCCTCCCTGTCACCTGGGACACCAATGGGGCAGGGGCTTCCAAGGCTGCAGGGACACTGGGGGATGAGAGCTGGCTGCGCCCCTTTCTGCCATTCAGAGAGATGTCATCAGGCACTACTTTGTGACTGGAGGGTGTTAAGGGCTCCGGCACACACACACTCTGCAATCTGATCCGTGCGGCATGGCATGTATGGTTTGCCCTCCCCTGCAGAATGCCCATACGGAGTGGCTGGTGGGTTCTAGGATGTGGTTGTCAATTCTGAAAGCTTTTATGTCATTATACTGAATGATGGAACACATTACTACAGTGTTTTATTTCACTGCTTGGAAACGTTAAAAGCCAAATTACCTGATGTAAAACCCTTCCATACTTCAAGCACTTCCATAGTTTTCATCACATGTGAACTCTTTGATGGGAAGTAAGATTATTGCTCCGAGAGAAACTTTTCCCACATGCCAAGCATTGATATGGTTTCTCTCCTGAATGAATTCTTTGATGGGAAGAAAGGTGAACATTCCGACTGAAACTTTTCCCACACACCAGGCATTTATATGGTTTCTCCCCTGAATGAATTCTTTGATGTGAAGCAAGGTTATCATTCCGACTGAAACTTTTCCCACACTCCAGGCATTTATAGGGTTTCTCCCCTGAGTGAATTCTTTCATGGAGAGTAAGCTTTCCACTCTGACGGAAGCTTTTCCCACACTCCAGGCATGTATATGGTTTCTCCCCAGTGTGAATCCTTTCATGTGAGGTAAGCGCTGAACTCTTACGGAAGCTTTTCCCACACTCCAGGCATGTATACGGTTTCTCCCCAGTGTGAATCCTTTCATGTGAGGTAAGGTCTGAATTCGTATAGAAGCTTTTTCCACACTCCAGGCATTTATAGGGTTTCTCCCCAGTGTGAATTCTTTGGTGGGAAGAAAGCGTTCCGCTGCAATTGAAGCTTTTTCCACCCTCCAGGAACTGAAATACTTCCTTTAGGCTACATGTACGCCATTGAATATTAATATCTGATTCGTTGGAGAAATTTTCCGTGCTTGCAGTGAGCTCATTCCTGTTCTTGCCTTGGTATGTGATTTCCTGTATAGCATCACTCCTGTCTACAAGACCAGAAGAATTCCCCCCTTCATTAGGATATTTTCCCTCCTCCTTCTTCAGTCCATCAAAATATTCAGCCTTCTCTTTACCATCTGAATAAATTTCCTCTTTCACCATCACTGGATGCGTCTTCATTTCATTCGCTGACTCCCACATGCCTCCTGCTGAAAGAAAGAGAAACCGGGTGTGATTGTGGGGTTATGAATTGTGGCGGAATGGGCGCTGGCTCAGTGTGGGCAACTGAGCCGCTGTCAATGGCCTGCTAGCCCCGCTATCTGCCTCCCACCGTCCCTGGTGGGCGTGGCTCACCCTCTTCATCACTGCCACCACTCACTGAATTGTACACTGCCTGACTGAGGGGCAGCAAGACCCCTCTGGCTGAATTTCCCTACTGGGAAGTGAATTCCCCAATCTTTGAGTGGGCCCTGGAGAATTGGCAACCCACCAAGGTCTGGCCTGATCAGTTCTCCCGGGCTCCCTCCCTTCCTGTAGCGTGCCAAGTGGGGGAGATTACGTAGTCAGAGCACCACAAGGTTCTTCATATTCAAAAAGTATAATTTATTAACTATATACAGAGCACTATATACACAGCAGGTAAAGGCACAACACATAGGGGTAGACCCCCCTGTTCAGAACTCATAGGGCAGAAAATCAGAACCGCTGCCTGCTTTCCCGACCACACTGTTCCCTGCTCTACCTTAAGGGGGGGGATCTCAGGGAAGAAGTTTCCCCCTTTCCCTTCTGCTGCCTCCCAGGCCCTCCACAGTTAGGGCCCAGGCACCCGGGTTTCACCCAGCAGCAGGAGCCTCTCCTTCTCCAACCAAGAAGGAGACTAACTGACTTTTCCCCCTCAGGATCGGCCGAGTCTCTCAATTCAGGCTCCACCCCTTATTTTTCCCGCCCTTTTTTGGCCCTGGGGCAGCTGGGAGTTGTAGTCCAGGAAGAAGGGCGTCCCACACCAAGACTCCTGCCGGCCCCTCCCTGGCCCCACAGCCCATCAAACCTCAGGGGGAACATTTCCTCCCCTTTCTTTAAAGACAGAATAACAGCAACTGGCACTCATTTCACCCCTGGAAACCATTTCGTTACACGAATGCTGAGGCATTAAGCTCCCACCATCTGCAGCCATTTCTCCCCCTAATCCTTTCATTTCCTTCTAAATTTCAAGCAGAGTAAATTAGGACAGTAGCCGTTTGAATGGGACTGAACATAGCCCAAGAGGACGAAAGAGAGAGCAGGTACAATGGAGAAGTTCCGTCTTAAATTGAACCAGTAGTTTTATCTTTTTCTGCCAGGGTGAATTGATAGGGGCGACTGATGGGGGGTGGGCATAGGGGGAGAAAAAGAACAGCCATTCATGCACATGGCATGAGGTCCGAAGAGAGGTGGCCAGACAGATGGAGAAGGAGGTACTCCAATGTTAACAAGAACCCTGAGTTATTTCTGCCTCTCTCTTTAACACCACAGAGGTAGGGTTTCAAAGCAAAAGAGGGTATGAGCCTAACTTTTTCATTTTCTGTCTGCTCGGATGTCCTGGTGGGTGGCCAGGGAGTGGCAGGCTGGCTGGGCAGAGCTTGGGAGGAGGGGGAGAGCTGCCTGGTGCCCCTCTGCCACTGGCACCTTAGGCAATGGGGGCACCCAGTGGATGTGCAACCCCTGTGCCAGCTGATCCGTCTGCCTGGAGTGTGGTTTCCCACTGACAAACTCTAGTTCTCCTTTGAGCTGGACGGTGGACATAAAATGCCAACCCCACTTGTAAAAGGCAAGGAGAAGGAAAAGGCAGAAAAAGGGATGAACTCACTGTGGTCTAGTAACTTAAAACCAGGCGCCACAGAGTAAATCCCTCATTCCCTGCGGTAAAAATAAGGGGTGGTGGGATTGTTTTGTCGCACCTGGCCTGAACACTCAGGAAAAAGACCCCCTGTCATGTCTGTACCCCTACATCCATTCCATTGTTCTCTGTGTGGAACCATTGTTAATGCTGTACCTTGTTTTCATTTTCTAACCATTGCTTTCGTTTCTCTAACAGCCTGAGAACACAGCTGTGTTATCTGTTTCTTTGATGCTCACAGAAGTGACCTTGCACTGTCTGAAATGTTACAGTTTACTCTCATGCAAGTGGGAGGGGGGGGATGAGTGGGTATTTAGAGTTGTATTTTCTCCAAGTTTCTACTCCTATCAAGGAACGTGTACTGCTGAGATGCTTTCTTGCTTCTGAGTAATTCTATGGACATATATATGAAAATATATATGACTTCTGAATAAAACTATTTAACCAAGGGCTTAGATTTCTTGCTGCAATGGTCCAGAGAGCTGTCTACCATATCCTGTCATCCAAAGCCTGACATTTTGATAGGAATAGAAACTTGGATAAAATAGCCGTTTAACCATGTACCCTAGCCCCAGAGGATTTACAAATGACGGGGGACCCTGGAATACCCCCGGGTAGCATTGCAGAGTACCGTGGATTTACAATTCACCCACTAAATAGGGGGGAACTGGGACCTGTGGCTGGGCTAAGCAAGCAGGATTGGGGCCAGGCACTGCAGCTACCTGCACCCCAGGAGGTGACAACACAATCGGTGTTGGGAGACGTAAAAATACAGGGGGACCTCGGATTAACCCCTGGCAACTGGCAGAGTTCCCAGCATTGCATGAGCAAGGATGGTACCTACACCCCGGACTGCAGTGCAGCTGGGCCATCAGACCCGTTTGGGGGCCAGACGCTGCAACCAGGAGAAGAGTTAACAAGTACCAAACAGTTGAAACTCAAGTGAGTCTCCCAATCGCCACAGTGGGGATGCGAGTATCAAGGAAATGACCCATTCAAGCTCCCCCACCACTCGGGACGACAGTTCCCGGCTTGCCCCCTCAAGGAGGAGGGGGCCCACAAGAAGGGGGGACACAGCCAATGAGGGTCCCATCCGCTACAGCAAGCACAGGGACATCAGGTTGCCGCCGTAGGGATGAGGGTGCCCCAAACCAGCCAACCACAGAGAACTCTTGTCATCGTTCCAGCAGGGACAAGAGTGCAAATGGGTCATTTGCAACCCGGGGGTCTCACAATACAACCCCCTCAAAGAATATCGGGGTATCCACAAGGATACATTCCTGCAGTCGCCCCAAGGGGGATAGGAATACAGTTGAGATACCTCCATCAAGATGCTCCAAGAGTTCAAGCGCCAGCCGTTCACCCACAGTACGGGGGAGTACCGCAGACAGCTCCAAGAGGTTATGGAGCAGATGGAGCTTATCAAATACCCGTCATGGGACTGGAATGTATTCAACCACCCCTCGGTGGAGAGGCCCCCATCTACCAACCGGTGGAGTACCAAGGAGCAGGAGCTCCTGTGGCACGACTGCCGCCGGGATGGTTCAAACTAGAAGCCACATTTGATGGGAACCCAAGGAACTTGGGATTTTTTATATTACAAGCGATGGAGTTTTTCCATGATTGGGGACATTTGTTTCCTTTGGAACACAGTTGTCAACAGCCTGCTTAAAATGTGGTGTCCAAAACTTAAACACAGCTTGTCAACAGCCTGCTTAAAATGTGGTGTCCAAAACTGAACTCAGTACTCCAAGTGAGGTCTAACCAGCGCAGAGCGGAGCAGGACCATCACTTCGCATGATCCTGACACTATGCTTCTGTTGATACAGACTAAAATCGCATTTGCCTTTTTAGCTACCGCAGCACATTGCTGACTCGTGTTCAGTGGATGGTCTACTAAGACCCCTAGACCCTTTTCACATGTACTACTGCCAAGACAAGTCTCCCCCATCCCGCAAATTTAATCCCCTCTGTTCCTTCATCCAAGTCATTTATAAATAGGTTGGGGGGCCTGGGACAGATCCCTGAGGCACTCCAAGGGGATGACGAACCATTTACAAGCACTCTTGGGGTGTGACCTGTCAACCAGTTACAGATCCACCTAAGAGTAATAGGATCCAAACCACATTTTACTAACTTGTCAACAAGAATATCATGTGGAATCTTACCAAAAGCCTTACTGAAACCAAGATAAACTATACTCCTTTTTCCCCTTCTTGAAGATGGGGACGACACTTGCCCACCTCCAATTTTCTGGCACCTCACCTGCGTTCCAAGAATTCTCAAAGATGACAGATGGGGGCTCTGCAATTGCACCAGCAAATTCCTTTAGTACCCTTGGGGTGCAAGTCCTCTGGCCCTGAGGACCTGATTTCATTCAAAGAAGCCAGGTGTTGACGTACCACCCCAACGTCTATCCTAGGCTGCAAATCCATTTCTTCCTTATGTGTTCTCCTTGCAAGCAAAGACCAAGGCAAAGGAGGAACTGAGCAGTTCTGCCCTCTCTTTACCTCCTGTTAAAACCTCACCTTCCTCTCCCCGCAGTGGGCCCAACACTTCCTTATTCATTTTCCTGGTCTGAACCTAACCAAAGAACCCTTTTTTGTTGCGTTTAGCATCTCTCGCTAGCCAAAGCTCATACTGAGCTTTAGCCTTGAATACACTCTCTCTACGAGTACCTACAAGTTGTTTATTTTCAGACTTGGTTATACAGCCCTCCTTCCATTTCTTAAATGCATCTTTTTTAAAAAAAATTTAAGACCTTAAGAAATCTGTTTATGGAGCCACCGGAATTGGTGGTGATTGTGTCTTCAATATCTCGCTTTTAAGAAACTCCCCCCGCCCCTCTTGAACTCCCTTCTCCCTGAGTTTTTCGGACCATGGGATTCTCCCCAGCAGGACTTTGAGCTTGTTGGAATTAGCTTTTCTAAAGTCCATCCTGTGCGTCTGACGATGTTCCGCTTTTCCCTTACCCAAGATCTTAAACTCCAGAATTACATGGCCACTGCTACCCAGGGTGCCCTCTACTTTCGCCTCATCAACCAGTTCTTCCCTGTTGGTGAGAATCAAGTCCAAGATGGCAGAGCCCCTTCTTTCCTTCTCCACTTTCTGGAAGAGGAAGTTGTCAGCAAGACAAGTCAGGAACTCAGTAGACCTTCTGTTTTTAGCAGAGTTTGACTTCCAGCAGATATCAGGGTAATGGAAATCTCCCATGACGACTTCATTCCGTCTCTTTGAAAATGTTGGCGTGTGGTCTAGGAGTGTCTCATCCTCTGTCTGGTCTGGGGGAGGGGGGTCTATAGAAGACCCCCACCATAATATCACTATTATTTCTTTCTCCTATTATTTTTACCCAGAGGCTCTCAACTGACCTTCCAGGCTCAGGTTCAGGCACTTCCTCGCAAGTAGATACAGCCTTGGCATAGAGGGCCACTCCTCCACCCTTCCTTGTTGGCCTATTCCTTTCAAACAAGTTGTGCCCCTCGATCCTAATATTCCAATTGTGTGTCTCATCCCACCAACTGGAATTGCATGTCTTGTGTACTATACCCAGAAACAAACCTAGAACATTCTTTGAGGTGTACTTTTTTCCAGGAGTTATTGGCACACCGTCTGGACCAGGCCCTTTGGGAGCTCTGTGGGGTTGATTTGGGTCATGCGTCTGCATAAAGCACAGGCTTGGCTTTGACTGCTCCAGGGAAAGGGTTCTTGGGGTAACAGGGCTGGCAAACAACCTTTTCTGGAAACTCTCAAAGGTGGAAATGGTCTTGGGAGAAGGAAGTGGCCTATTTTCAGAGGTTCCAGATCTCCAGGCACCATTTCAGCATTCAAAACTCAGCCCAGCTCTTCCGAGAACCCACCGAAACCCACCAGCCCTTGGACGGAAGCACAGGCAACACTGGTGGAAAAACAGTCTCACAACAGGTGGAGGAACTTACCTGCCAATCCGTCCTGTTCACCAGAAATCAGGAGAAACAGCTTTTCCGCCTCCTCTTCCAGCCAGGATATGAGGTCAGGTTTGGCAACTTGAGGCCCTTTTTATCAGGGGGGGAAAACACAAAACCATAACTCTTCTGGGTGCACCTAAATCCAGCAATTCTAACGATGCTCGACTCTCTCCCTCCAGAAATACAGAACAGACAAGTAATAGGGGTGGGGCGAAGTACAGTACAGGGTCAAAAACTGTCCATCTTTTGTTACCCTTGGATCGGGGTGGGGGGCAGAAGTACGTGGCCATTCACACAAGCACCCTCCTACTCTGGGTCTCTTGGGACCTGAGCCTTTGCATACACAAATTGCAGATTGGTGAGTTAATTTCCCATGAAATAATGAGGATATTATGAGGACACAATCCCACATGAGGTCAAAGCACTTACCCGTCAATCCCTCCTCTTCATCAGAGATCAGGAAAAAAGGATCTACCTCCACTTCCAGCGGGGACATGAGTTCAGGTTTGGCAACCTGAGGTCCTTTTTATCAGGGGGAAAAACACAAAACCGTAACTCTTCTGGGTGCACCTAAATCCAGCAATTCCAAGACAGCTTAACTCTCTCCCTCCAAAAAGGCAGTACTGACAAGTAAATAGGGGTGGGGCGGAGTACAGTAGAGGGTCAAAAACTGTCCATCTTTTGTTACGCTTGGATCGGGGTGGGGGGCAGAAGTATGTGGCCATTCACACAAGCACCCCCTATTCTTAGTCTCTTGGGACCTGAGCTTTGGCATACACAGATTGCAGATGGGTAAGTTAATTGAGAATGAAATAATGAGGACATTATGAGGACACAATCCCACGACAGGTCGAAGCACTTACCCTTCAATCCCTCCTCTTCATCAGAGATCAGGAAAAACAGCTCTTCCTCCTCTTCCAGCTGGGATATGAGTTCAGGCTTGACAACTTGAGGTCCTTTTTATCAGGGGGGAAAACACAAAACCGTAACTCTTCTGGGTGCACCTAAATCCAGCGATTCCAAGACGGCTTGGCTCTGTCCCTCCAGAAATACAGTACTAGGGGAGGGGTGGAGTGCAATATGTGGTCAAGAACCATCCATCTTTTGTTACCCTTGGATCGGGGTGGGGGGCAGAAGTATGTGGCCATTCACACAAGCACCCCCAACTCTGGGTCTCCTGGGACCTGAGCCTTTGCATACATAGGTTGCAGACTGGTGGGTTCATTTGGCTGTTGCATGGATCGCTGTTGTTAGGTCATGGGTTGAAAGGTAGGGGGCACGCTGCCTGACCCACCGAAGATGGAAAAAAGGCGGGCTGGGCAAATGCTGCGACCCGGGCCTCCATGGATAGGGAGGTATCCAGCGTCACTCCCAGCCTCCTTACTACTGGCACAGGTGCAAGAGGTGCCCCATCAAAGGTTGGGAGCTGGATCCCCAAACCCATTGGCCCACAACCCAAGTACCGGATCTCTGTCTTCAGGGGATTCAACTTCAGCCCTAGTTAATGCCTCTGGGACCGAGTCAGGCCATCCATCCATCAACAGGTACAGCCGGGTGTCATCAGCATAGTCATAGCAACCCAGCCCGAAACTTTGTACCAACTGGGCTACGGGGCAGACGTAGAGGTTGAACAGGAGAGGGGAGAGACTCAACCCCTGTGCGACCCCACATGCCAACAAGCGGCATGCTTGAGAATTTCTCCCCTTGCGCCACCCTCTGTCCCCAACCATGGAGAAAAGAGACAAGCCACTGCAAGGCAGTCCCATGTATCCCCACATCGGTGAGGTGGGTCCCCCCCCCCAAAATAATACTCAACCGTGTCAAATGCTGCCAAGAGATCTAATAACACCAGCAGCCCTGACTGCCTTGATTAAATGTTTGCTTGTGGGTCTGTTCCCACATACCCCACATCGGCGAGGCGGTGGGTCAAAAACTAATAGTCAACCGTATCAAATTGTACTGAGAGATTTAATAACACCAGCAGTGCCAAACCTCCTCAGTCTCAAATAGGGAGGAGGGAAATCCTGATATACTGGAGTCAAAATAAGTTATTTTATTTGCTAGTTTCAGAATTCATGAAACTTATTTCCTTGGCCATGTTTGTTTGGGGCAAAGCTAACCGTGATCTCCTGAACTCCCAAACAATGACTGAATATTTGCTCGCGGGTGTGTTTTCACTTGGAAGACGAGTCTCTACCCTTGGAATTAACTCTGGAAGGAGCCTGGGTGGCTCTCTTGGATACGTTAAGACATTTAGCTGAAGACATTCCCTCCATGGCTTCTGCAATACTTGGGATTCTTTTGGTCACAAACGGTGACCATTTCTTGCAGCTGGAATCCACAATGATCTCAGCAAGTCCGGATTGTTTGCTTTTAGGATGCAAAAGGGAACCTGGAAAATTCTAACAAACATTGGCAATTATTCCTCTGAGCCAGATCAAACGGCTTCTTCCTCCTTTGCCTTTGGACATCTTTTTTCTGGGAGTGAAAGCAGAGGGGGGGGAGATCAGCTACCGCCATTTCTGTTTTCTGTGGCAGGAAGAGGCCCCGTATGACTACAGGGTGCTGGTGTAATAATGGCGCTGGCAGTTCTCTGCCTACTCCCTGACCAAGTGAGTTGGAAATGCCAGCTGAGAAACAACCAGTGGCCAAAAAGCCAGCTGTGCTCCTTTCTCTGCCACATCTCAGCTCAGGGAAGGTGCAAGGAACCTGATACGAGGTCTTTGGAAAAAAGGCTGCACTTTGGTTCAGAACTGCAAGTACTGTCAGGTTGTGGCCTGGCTCACATATGTGGTTACAGAGCCAGTTAGGAACCCCTGTGGCGCCGTCTCCGAGTTCCCCAGAGATTCGACCCTGGGAGGCTGTTCTCAGACAGCTCTGTGGAGACTCCCTGGTTCTTCACGCAGCTGAAATGCCCGTTAACGGCTCAGCCCTGACTGGGTCTTGAGCTGCTGGGTGACGCACTGAGTCCTGAAACGATGGCTTCTCAGCTCACCCACCTCCATTCCTTCCTCTCTGAGCTAGGTTTCTTCGACCAAGCTCAGACCACGACGTGAGTAGGCCAGAGAGAAGCTGAAAGCTGCAGGCTATTCCTCACCTTGGCATGTCCCTCTGCCGAAGCAGCCAGGCAGGGGAGGGGGCTCGCAGTCTGACGGAGTGGGTGAGAAAAGCGACAACAGATGCCAAACAGAGGTGCCTGGGGAGCCAGCTCTCAAGTTGTAGACAGGCCGGTTTTATTGTGTAGCAACAGTAAGGTTTTCTTATTTCAATGTCGGTTGCCTGGGTAAGAGTGCTTGATGCTTTTTGCATACTCTCGTTACGCTAATAAACTTAACTTTTATTTAAGCTGAACCAGGACCCCTCCCACATCAGAGGAGGGACCAGGGAGGGCGGCAGAGATCAGCCACTGGGCCCAGGGGGGGCAGTCTTCCTCGTTAAGGCCCTCGTTACAGTCCCTGCTCACACCAGAAGGAGGCAGCCCAGAAGAAATGGACCCTTACCCAGAGAGGCCACGATCCCAAAATTCTCCAGCATGACTTCCTTGTACAGGGCTCTCTGGGCCGGGCGCAGCAGGCTCCACTCCCCCCGGGTGAAACGCACAGCCACCTCTTCGAAGGACACTGGACTCTGGAAGGAGAAGGGGGGAGCATTTCTTTACACAACTGGAAAGCTGGTGCTTGGAGGGGGGGTAGAAACAGAGGAAGGGGATTAATACAGGAAGGCCAACAGAAAAAGGAGGGGAGGGAAGAAGAGCCCCTCTTTGCTCCGTTAGGGAACTTCTATGACCCCTGTCCTAAAATACCTACGTATGAGCATTTATTGGAGTTGATCGTTCGCAAAGAAGGCAAAAGTTATTCTTATGTAAGCAGATTCCTCCTGACACAGGGTTAGAGAGCCTTCTCGTATCGCCACAGCCAAGGCCAAAGAGCCCGATCCTCTGAGCCCCCAAGGCCCCCTCCCCGTACCTGAGCTGGCCGCATGGCTGGTCTTTTCCCTTCACCACGTGGAGGAGACGGTGGAGAAGCCATCAAGGGTATTTTCAGGCTGCCTGGGAGAGAGAGAAAGAAAGAGGGTGGGAAACCCTTATTAGTGCGCCCGCATCTCCTGCGTCAGTCCCTTCAGGGAACCTCTCTCTGCATTGGCTTTGGAGCACAACATGAGAAACTGGATTCTCTCTCGGCAGGCTTTGTTCTCAACATCTTTCCTGCTGGCACCAGAGGGGAGGCGGGCCAGAGATGTTTTAATCATGTTTTCTCCCCATATGTAGAGTGAATACTCACAGCATTATCAAGGATGAATTATAAACCTCTATCTGCAACCACAAACCCACTGGCATTTGTACAAAGTCGTTACCCAGCTGGTTCCCCATGTCACCCTCGCCTGCAGGTCATATACCTGGAGATGCGGTACGGCCTAAATCCCTCCTCTTTCAATTATTTTGCACTGATTTTAAATTAATTCTAGGCTTTACTTCCCCAAATGGACATTTCTATACTGAGGAGCTGGAGTGGGCATCTTTCCCACACTGGCCAGGGGAGGGGGAATAAAAGCAGCCCACCTACACACAAGGAGGACACCCAGGGGCAACGAAGCCCCCCCTGATCTTACCTGGAAAAGCTGCTCCGTGGTAAGGATCCTGCGTGATCTTTTCCTGCAGATGAAACAGAAATGGGGATCCCAGAAAGGGGAGACTGTTGAGAAAGGGAACAGGGAAAAGGGGGGGGTCTAAAAAAGGTGGGGCAATCCATATGTATTTTGGGGGTTTCCTTGATCATACCTTGTGCCTCAGATACTCCCCAGGTGTGTCCCTCTCACCTGCTGGTCCTGATTCTTGGCACCTGCCTGGCTCAGGAGGAAGCCTTCTGCCAGGGCCACCGCCTGGGAACTGGTCTCCGGCCCGCATTCCCTGACCCAGCTCTCCATCTCCAGGGGCAGGACAGCCAGGAATTGCTCCAAGACCACCAGGTCCAGGATCTCCTTCTTGCTGTGCCTTTCCGGCTTCAGCCACTGGAGGCAAAGATGGTGGAGACGGCTAGAGACCTCTGGCCAGACAGCCTCCAGCTAGATGTGCGGATCGCCTTCCTCCTCTGCTGGATTCTTCCGTAAAGGCAAGTTCCGGATCTATGACCTCCTGCAATGAGAAGCCTGATTGGTGGGACCTATATATATATATCTGGACACCTGCATCTAAAGAGGCAGCCCTTGACTCACAAACGCTCACGGAACGCTGCAAGTGAAGAGGAGCTTCACAGCAAGAAGGAAGGCTCTGCTCGGCTTCATAAAAACGTGGCTAATCTACGAACTAAAGATTCTTGCAGCGTTCAGAAGCCAGAGAACATTATGGGGTGTCAAGAGAGGTGTGTGTATTTGCAAAGTAGCTGTGAAGTTAGAAAGAGTGTAACGGAGAGTCCCTGAGATGCTATATCTCTCTGTTCATGCGGCAGGAAAGCTGGAGAAGGTTTGACTTCTTCATGGAAACCTGCGAAGCCGCGGAGGAGCCAAAGAAGAGGAAAGGAAACTTAACTTGGAAATGATTGACATCCTTCCACTAACTGTGCATAGGAGAATTCTCAATAAAGTAACACATTGGAAGAACTTCATATGCTGAATAAAAATGAGTTTTTGGAAGGGACCATTTAAAGGAAGCTTTGAATACTATCTTGACAGGGGGCTTTCGGTCTAGAAAGTGTTATTCGTTGGCATTCAATGATCTATATTTTCATACTGCTGAAGTTTTTATTAATAACTTTGAATCTTTCATTCCAATGTGCTTTTTAAGCCACCTCAGTCAGGTTCTTCGACATAATGCGAGTTTCCTAATGCGAGTTTCCATATTGATTAATATGTTCATGTTACTCCAGTTAATTTTTGTTTCAGCAGTCTGTGGTTCAGATTTATGCTCACTTTCAAAGGTCTGCAATCCTGCCCTGCTGTATTATTTATTGAACATTCCAGGGATTCATTGTATTGGCTCATACTGTGCAATTCACCTTAAATCTCAGTGAGAAAGGTGGAGTATAACTAACATAAATAATAATACAAAATAAACAGATGGGAAAGAGAAGCCATTTTGCTAGAGACGGCAGAGAAAGTGCAGCAGAAGGTGCCTGCCTCATTGCAGGAGGAGCTCAGCTGGGAGCGTCCAGAGCGCAGCAGAAAAGCCCCTTGGGGTCCACGCAGCCCCCTGGCCGAGCCTGGCAGCAGCAGGTACCCGCTTTGCAGAGGGGGGATCATTGCAGGACTTACCTCTTTTGCAAATAGTCCTCAGGCGCTGCCTCCTCTTCCCTCCGCCCCACAACACACAACTGGGTCACTGGGACAGGAAGTGACTGAAGCAAGATGAGAACCCTGCTCTCTCCAGGCCTCTCTAGGAATGGAGGCTCCTTCTCTTTAACCCTTTTGGGGACTTTCCAGAAAGGGAACAGGACTTGCTTCTGCCTTCGCCCTGCCAGAGGGAGGACTTGGACACTGAAACAAAAGAAAACCACCCTCCCGTTGCAGGTCCTTTCTTAGCCTGGAGGCATCACCGTGACAATCGCACACCCATCACTTTGGGGCGCTGTCACAGCACAAAGGCACAAAAACATCCATTTTTGCATGGAGTTAAGAAAAAACTCACCATCGCCACAGATGAGTTCAACAGAAGAGCAGCAGTGAGGGAGCCAGAGAAAATCATCAAAACTAAAGATGTCTCTCTGGGAACCAAGATCAAGATAATCCAGACTATGCTATTTCCCATTACTAAGTATGGACGTGGAAGTTGGACTGTAAAAAAAGCTGACAGGAAGAAAATTGATCCGTTTGAAACGTGGTGCTAGAGGATTGTTTAGTGGATACCATGGACAGCGCAAAAGACATATAAGCGGGTACTAGATCAAATTAAGCCTGAATTTTCCTTAGAAATTAAAATGACAAGGCTAAAGCTATCGTACTTTGGCCACATCATAAGAAGACAAGATTCTGTGGAAAAGTCAATAATGCTAAGAAAAGAGGAAGACCTAAAACGAGATGGCTTGACTCAATAAAAGAAGCCACGTCTTCCAGTTTGCAGGATCTGGGCAAGTCTGTTAATGAGAGGACGTTTTGGAGGTCTTTCCTTTATAGGGTCGCCAGAGGTCAGAGGCAATTTGACAGCACATAACACACACAACACACTGGACGCACCCTTGATAAAAATCTGTTGATCAACACACACACAATAATGAAGAAAAATATCCTGTCTCTTCAATAAAGGCTTTTTTGTAGAAATTATCTATTAATGGGACAAGACACTTTTTTCCAGGCAATTGGCAACATGAACCAGAATCTACCCAGCCCAGTCTGAGCTCTTTACACTTTAACCCAGAAAGGGTTCATTTATGCATGTGGCTCCCATACCCTGTTGTATCTATTTTCATCAAAGGTCCCGACTGTTGATCATATTGTCTTTTGCTCTGTGAATACTCAACCTATCCTACTATATAATTGAGTAAGCATGTTTCAGACAACTCACTTTATACCCTGGTGCACCCACCAGAGGGCGCTGCTGCAGAGGGAAGCCCAGACAAGGCACCATGTACCTCCAGAAAATGTACCATGGCAGGAAGGCCAGGCCGGGATCAGGAGGGGAACAGGTGGCAATACCAGCTGTCCGCTTTTACTCAGCTGGTATTAGTAGCGGAACAGGTGGCAATGCCCACCCTCGCCTTATCCCACCTGGTATTAGGAGCGGAGCAGGAGGCAATGCCCACCCCTCTTTCAGCCAGCTGGGATCTGGAGCAGAGCAGGTGGCAATGCCTGCCCCCCATCCTTACCCAGCTGGTATTAGAAGCAGAGCAGGTGGCAATGCCCACTCCCTGCAATTCCCACCCCCTGCCTTAACCCAGCTAATATTAGAAGCAGAGCAGGTGGCAATACCCACCCCCTGCAATGCCCACCCCCACCTTAACCCAGCTGATATTAGGAGCACAGCAGGTCGTAATGCCCACTCCCACCTTAACCAAACTGGTATTAGGAGCACGACAGGTGGCAATGCCCACCCACGGCACTTCCCATATTAACCCAGCTAATATTAGGAGAAAAGCAGGTGGAAATGCCCACCTGTGCCTTAACCCAGCTGGTGTTAGGAACGGAGTAGGTGGCAATGCCAACCCCTGGCCATTCCCACCCCCCTGCCTTAACCCAGCTGATATTAGGAGAGGACCAGATGGAGCAGGTGGCGATGCCCACTCCCTCCTTCACCGGCCAGGATCAGGGACAAAGGAGGAGGGAATGCCTGCCTCTCCGCCATCTCCTTTCTAGAGCCCATTGTATTTTTTCCCACAACAGGCTTTGTTTCTAGTTAACTATATTGTAATTCACTTGCAGTATGTAATCTGCCTTGGATCTCAGTTTGAAAGGCAGGCTATAAAACAACAACAACAATAATAATATACCACCATCACCCCATATAACACATACAAACAGATAATAGAGTTTTCTGGGTTTAAAATGATTGTGCTACCGGTAGAAACCCAATAGACAAAGCTAACGATAGGAGAAGTTTTCCTAATCCTGCTATTTTATATCCTTCTCAAAAGCAAAACCAACAAATTCATGATACTATGGTTGTCTCCAAAGGACAAGTAATACCTTCAAAGTATCGGGCAGGGAGGCTATGATGTCCGGTGAATAGCCAGCTTAGGTTAGGTGGGCGAGGGGAAGTATAGAAGGGCATTCACGGGATAAAGCTGGGAGTTCCCTCAGGGAGCCCCGCTATCTCTGCCGCTCTCCTTCTCCAGGGCTCGGGGCTGTTCATTCAGCCCATCCGCTATGACTCCTGGCTTGGGAACTTTCCAGTCTCCAGGCGGCTGGCATCTGCTCTGCCTGGGGCCAGGCAGTGCCTGGTCTTCTGCCAAGGGGGTTGTGATATGCCATGTTCATAAACTGCCCTTTCCGTATGAGGGGCGGGGCTCTGACCGCTAGCATGTGTGGATGTGAAGCCAGGGAGCCCTGGAAGGGGGGGGGGCTGCGCAGAGGAACCAGGCCTCCCTTCTTCCCAGCGGATGTGCAGTTGAAGGGGGAAAGCCCCTGAAAGGAAGAGAGGAATTGTCTGTGCATGAAGGGATGCTTCCCCTCCGCCGAAGCCGGAGTGCCCCCTGCTCCTGCTTCCTCCCACCCCCAGCCCCTGTGGGAGACTTCCTAGGTGGAGACCAGCATGTGTTTGGGGGTAGCTGCACTTTACCAGGTCTGTCTCTCTCTGTGTGTCTAGTGTCTTTTTGGCCCTCTTTGCGTGTCACTGCTAGGGGTCCACCCCTTCCCTCTTCACCCCTTTCTCTTTCTCCTCTGTTTTCACTCCCGTCTCAGTTTTTTAGATTACACTTTCTTTGGGGCAGGGACCTCTGATTTTGCTTACTATAATAATGCTAGTATTTCCTTGATGGCTTTCCCCTCACCATCTTCCTTACATTTGCCGCTTGAAAAGAGAGACAGAAGTTTATTAAGAACGGAAGGGATCACACATCAGTTAGCAGATTGCAGGGGACTTTCCCGTTTTCATTTTAACCCTATTTTTATCCATGGATCGACTGACTCCATATAAATCGATGTGTGGACGGTGGTTTTAAACAGCATTTAATCTGTTTATGAACCGCATGTGAAGCTCTGTTTCCGTTCCTCTCTGCTATTTCTGGCAATACATGTTTTTGTTGAAACAATTCCAGCTTAATGTATTGCCGAAGGCTTTCACGGCCGGAGAACGATGGTTGTTGTGGGTTTTCCGGGCTGTCTGGCCGTGGTCTTGGCATTGTAGTTCCTGACGTTTCGCCAGCAGCTGTGGCTGGCATCTTCAGAGGTGTAGCACCAAAAGTCTTTTGGTGGTACACCTCTGAAGATGCCAGCCACAGCTGCTGGCGAAACGTCAGGAACTACAATGCCAAGACCACAGCAATACAGCCCGGAAAACCCACAACAACCATAATTCCAGCTTACACAATATAATGAAACAGTGATCTGCCGATATCGTCTTCAAAAAAAGACTTACATCAAAAAGTTGATTGGGCTTCAGTCACCCATCGCAATCATTGATTCGTGGTACAGTATGTTGCTAACCACAGGTTTTTTCCTCGACTCAGACCAATTTTTATGCACATGACCCTCATTGGAAGCCCTGGAGCAGCAGTGGACGTCCATGTGAAGAAGGGGTGGAAAGCTCTTTCCAACGTGCTCGTGAGGAACCACCTTCCCCCACCCCACAGTGGACTCTGAGGAACAAATACAGACTGTAAATGGGGAGGGGGAAATGTTTACTGTTATGTTTCAGGAATGGTTTGCGATTTTTTTCATAGTCATAGTTCCTACTTCATATTAAAAGGTAAGATATTTTCATTGAAACTATACTTAATGTGACAAATCTTTCTCAAAGTGATTTTCAGTTCAGCTATGTAAACATGGGTCTTCTACACTGGGAGGACAACAGTGTTACCGGTGAGTAATGTGATGTCTCATCGCCTCTTTATCGCCTCCCCCCCCCCGTTCTCAGAGTAACAATGGGGATGGAGCCCTGCTAGAGCCCATGGGGCACTGACCGAAGCTGTTTGCTTCCTAGTCTCTCCTAGGTTATCATGCTGACTTTCTCAGCACCTCACCCCTCTTTGTAGAGGCCATGAAAATGGTCCCTAGCTTCAGGCATATGTCACTTGGAGGGGACGGCTCTTCACAGCAGTCAGAGGAGGCACAGGAAGGAGATTCCCCCCCCCTGCAAGGGACCAGAAGTCCTTCAAGCACCAGGAGCGAAACAGTCCCCCAGAGAGCCCGAGAATCCTCGAGCCCTTTTCTGCTTCCCTGTCACAAGTGGAATCTCTTGGGCTTCGCTTGCCAGTCCCCCCCGCCCCCAGTCTTTTGAGTCTGTGGCCCTGGCAAAGCCTTGGCTTGGGTGGTTGGGGGCATGACTGTCATTCTTTGGCAGGTAGATCCCGAAGTTCTCCACAGCAAATACGCAGGTGATTTGGTTCAAGTAACTTTTATTAGAGATCCATCAAGTTCAAGGTGCTCAGACAACTGTATTGGCAAAAGTGACGTATCTAGGAAAGATGATGTTAGTTATAGGGCAGCTTCCCACCCTCAAGACAGAGACCGTTAGAATTGTGGCGTGAAAGGGCCAGAGGGGGTGAAAGGGAGAAGATAAGTTTATGCTAGGCAGAGCAAAGAATGAAATCATCTCCATTCCCAAGCAGGAGGCTTCACGAGCTGGCCATAGCCAGTAATCAAGGACACTCACTCTCGGTGGCTGGGGAAGAGAAAGCAAACAACTCCAAGATAACACACCAGCTTAGTGTCAACAGTAAACTTCCCATGCCCTCAGAGGATCAGCATACAACACAGAATACCTTCATGGCAGATATGCAGGCAGACATAGATGACAATGACCCTGGGACCTTGCCTAGTACCTTTTTTATATGGAATTCTGTTGAGTGGATGCTATTGGTTCTGCCTATGGCTTTGGGGGAGTCATAAAGTGCTTTGATTGCTTTTAGAAAAAATGCTCCAAAGCCGGTATGTTCAAGTAATTCTTACCTGATTGCATCATATAATTACATGTATCTGTTAGAGGAGTCAAAATTTAAGTCTAAATACTTTTTGTAAAATTCCGATGGAAAACCGTATCTTCCAGAGGCCTTGCTATTTTTTAGAGATTTAATTGCCAATTTGACCTCTAGCTCTGATATTGGTTGTTCCATAAGTAATTTATCCTTAATGGCTTTTATAGAGCACTAGCAACAAAGCCCTTTGCATGAAAAAATGCAACTAGCTCTAGCAAACGGTTGGGAGGGATGCGCTGTGCTGGGCCTCCCTGCTGCTTCCGCGGCAATATCGTCATGCTCTGCTATGGCAGTCTGGTGCAGCTTCGTTTGGAATACTGTGTACAATTCTAGTTGCTCTTTCTCAAAGAAGTGGTTGTAGTGCTGGAAAGGGTGCCAAAAACCATCCAAAATTATCAAGAGATTGGAGCACTTTCCCCAAGAGTCAAGGCTAAGGAGATTAGCAGGGCACTCCAAAACACACCCCTGTAAGTCCACTGAAGTCTATGGGTGTAGAAAGGGGTGACTCTCTTTAGGATGGTAGTATAGTTTTGCTATACTAGACCAAAGCCTTCTGCAAGTACCACCCTGCAACTGCAAGACCCGTTAGAGCACTGGGCTTTCACGCAGAAGTAAATGCTGCGGTGCGCAGTGGGGCTTACGTCTAAGTGCATTCCCACGCTCACACTTGAGACCTCAGTGACCTTGGGAATCTAGCTGAGCCCTAAAGACCAAGAGCAGTGACTGCACCACTTCTCTCCAGGCACTTTGTGAATACATTTATCTCTGAAAAAGAACCCTGCACACAGGCAAGAAGGGCGCCTGATTTGCAAATGGAAACCGTCTCTGCTTACTGACTTGGGTGGACCTCCTTGCCATGGGGCAGCGATTCCTTCTGCCCCTGAGCAAGCAGGAGAGGCTTGCAACCTCAGAGTCTCTTCTCCCCCTGACTTGCTCTGTCATCGAAAGCAGGCTGTCAACCTCCGGGTGGTGATGGAGGTCTGGAGTGACAACTGATCTCCAGGCCACCGAGATCAGTTCCCCTGGATGGCTGCTTAGAAGAGGGGACTCGATGGCATTATATCCAGCTACACTTCCCTCCATCCCTGAACTTCACCTTCTCCAAGAATTTTCCAACCTGGAACTGACAACCCTCCTTCCCAAGTTCTATGTGGTGGCTGGAGATCTCCTGGAGTTACAACTGAATTCCAGCTGACGGAGATCCCTTCCCCTGGAGGAGAGGGCTGCTTTAGAGGGTGGACTCCATGGCCACCCTCTCCAGGCTCGCCACCCGTCTCCCCATCCCCTGGAATTTCTTCCCTTGGAGTTGACAACCCACAAAGTTGCCTCCTGCCGCCTTTTCAGCCCCAGCTGGGAGGGGGGACCCCAGCTGGGCTCTCCTTCGCCGCTGCAGCTGAGTTGGGTGGCCGCCCCTAGCACAGGAGGAGCCCCCGGCCGGCTCAGCTGGCGCTGGGAGGGTTGAAGGCAGAACGACCTCCACCCCCCCACCCCTGTCCACCCTCGCGTGTCCTCAGGCCAGGCTCCACGCGGGCTCCAGGGGGCTCTGCCCTGCCAGGGGGAGCTGGTGCGCCAGAGAGCCAGTGGGGAGGGAGAGCCAGGCAGGGAGGCTGAAGTGGGAAGAGGAAGGAGGAGCCCCCAGCTGGCCTGGCCCAGTGCCTGGAGGGTGAGACGCGGCCTCCGCCCACCCACCTGCCTCCCCAGCCCGTGCTGTCCTTTGGTGGGCCAGGTTCTCCACACGCTCCACTGGGCTCTGTTGGGAGAGTCGCTGCAAGGACAACTGGAGGGGGGGGCAGCCAGCTGGCCGGCATGCACGTGCGCACTTGCAAGAACTTGAGAGCCAGAGGGCCATGCAGCGCCTGCTTGACCTGACCGGCCGGGAGGCAGCAGAGAGAGTCGGGCGCCTGCTTGCCTGCCTAGCCAGATGCTGGGATGTGGCAGTGGCGGTTTATCCGAGGGTGCCCGCCTTCTCCGAGGGAAGCACTGCTGGCCAGTTCAGGACTCCCTTGCGCCAGAGAGAGCTGAGCTGCGCCGCCTCTGCCCAGAGCCACTGAGGGGGCGGCCGGCTTCAAGCCGAGCAGTGCCAGGAAGCCTCGTATGTGGGGAAGCGGCTCTTCCGGCTTCGTTGCTGCCCTGTCGGGCCCTCATAGAGCACAGCTGGGAGCGACTCCCCCTGGTCCCCGCTAGGGGCGCACTCAGGCACCTGCTCTCCGGGAACTTTCATGAGTCGTCTGATAGACGCTAAGGGAATTATGTAGTAGGGTGCCCCAGTTTTTTCTCTGACCTTTTAAATGAGGAGTTTAGTAGATTTAGGTGACCTAACCCAGTATTTTTGTTTGACATAAAGTAACTGTTTTTGAATCTGGGCCGTCTCGAGGCTTTCCAAGGCTTTGCTTTCCAGGGTTATATACCTGTTTACTCCACGTATTCTTATGCTCCTGCACCAAATTTTTAATTTTGGCCACTATCTCATTTCTAATCTTTTCTTTTTGTTTTTTATGATAGGAGGCTGCTGAAATTATTTGTCCTCGAAGAACAGCTTTCATAGCATCCCACACTACTGCCTGGGAGACACCGCAAGCTGCATTAAATTTGAAATTTTGTTTTATGTCAGAGGAGATTTTCGAGTGTATTTATTTAATAAAAGCATTTTATTTAACTTCCAAATTGTTTTTCTTGGAGGTTTTAGTCCTAAACTGAAAATGCATTCCGTCCAAGCATGGTCGGTCCATAGTTTTTCACCTATAGTGGATGTGTTTGGATACTTAGCTTAGGCGTCAGGAAAATATAATCTATCCTGGTATGGATATTATGAACCAGGGAGTAATACGTGTAGTCTTTGTGGCTGGATTTTGGAGACGCCAGACATCCTGTAACCCCTGCTTTATTCATTATGTCCATTAACTCAGAGATACCGTTTTTCTTCATCTGGTGGCAGTGATGATTTCGGGTCCCATCCAAGTCATAATTCATGACGAAATTAAAATCTCCAGTGAGTATCATTTCTCCTTCTGCAAAAGAATTCAAAAGCAGCAAAATGTCTTCAATAAATTGTAATTGATTTTGATTTGGAGCGTAAATTGCTGCCAAGGTTATAGGTACCTGATCTAGGTTGCCTTTTAAAAACAAGTATCTACCTTGCGGATCTATTTTAGAGTCTTTCAAAGAAAAAATTGTCTCTTTAAAAATCATATAGCCACCCTCCTGGACTTTGAAGATCCTGGAGACTGAAATTGTTGGTTAAACCTATTTGTCTTGAACACTGGCTGGCTAGAGGTTTTCAGATGTGGCTCCTGAAGAAACAGAATCGAAGGTTTCTGTCTAATAAGGGCAGATGATACCCTTTTAAGATTAATTTTATTATTTAAGCCCCTGCAGTTGACTGAGATTATTTTTGTCATGGCCCAGTCTGAGAGCGAGGTCTCCTCTGGAGGAGAGGAGCCTTGTGTAGCCAGCCAGCCACAGAAGAGGAGTTCTGTGTAGCCAGCCCTAGCCCTGACTCAGCAGAAGCCGGCAATCAGGAGCAGCAGCTGCTGGCTGATCAAAGCTTACAGCCAGCAGCTGAGACACCTGCACCCTCTAGCCCCAATACCACAGGGGAAGCTCAGCCAGGGACATCCCAGGCTACGGGTGCAGCACAGCCAAGGACCTCCACCCCCACCCCCCCAGGTTCACCCACGCCCAAAGAATGCCGCAGACAGCGGCAGAGACTGGAACTGCAGGAGAGACGGCGCAGTGCTCGCCTCTTGAGCCAACGCCAGCTGCTGGAGAGCGACGATGAGTAGCGTCAGGATGGAGCCCCAGCAGCTGGCTGAAAACCACGCCTGGCTATGAGAGCCAGTCAGGAGCGACTGCCAGGCGTGGAAGCAACGTGTCTACTGCCTGCAACCACTCCGTGTTCTGTGAACTTTGCCCGTGCCTGCTTTTGGACCTGACGCCATCGGTGACTGGCCTCGGACTGTGCCTGACCTCGCTCTTGGACTCTGGACTCACTCCTGGCGTTATCTCGTGCTCTGACCACCGTTCTGACTTGGCTTTCGCTCTTGGAACTCCTCATTGGACTTGGTGTTGAGGTTTGGACTTGAACCACCCTGCTTGGGCTGGCCCAGCCCGTGACAATTTTATAATTTTGTTCTTCCATTATCTTTGTTAGTATTTATGTTAATAGTATCCTCTTTTATTATACAAAGGAAACAATATGGCATACACAATTTCCCCTTTTTTTCTATTTTTAAAGAACTCAATGTACTAATTATCGTTTCACCATTATAAAAATAAACCAACATTGTACAGAGCCCAGGGCCCGTTATTGTTTTCACTGAGAGCTCATTCCTTCGCTCCCTTTTCCCACAGTAACCTGTGGGATTCTTAGGTACATCTTCTGTTAAGTTAATAAATGTTCTAAATAACTGGCACAAGTTTAACTCAACCTGAACTTTTACTAACCAAACCTGAACTCCAATAGTAAACAACAAAACCTCAACCCACCCCCCTTCACTCTTCCCCCAAGGAAATAACAGAAAAACAAAATAACACATGCAAAAAAGAGAGTTAGCAAGAGCTAACCCCAAACCCATAAGCCAACCTGGCATCCAGCTTACATCTAGGTGGAAGACAGAGAGCACTGAAGCTCTCATCCTGGAGACAAGCAAAATAAAAGGGAGCGAACTTTCAAAAGTCCACCGGCTTCCACTCCAACTGCTGCGCGTCCATGTAAAGATGCTCTATCAAAGGCACCTTGATTCTTCTAGGTAAACAGAAGTGGCTTTCAGCGTTTAGTTAGAGATGAAGGGCTGACTCTTCCAACACTCGGTTCTTCTTGGTAGCTTTGATTCTCTCTGGAAGGATTTTGTAGGTACAGTTTGTTCCACTGTGAAATTCAGAGTGTTCAGCAATGTAAAGTCTTTGTCCAAGTCTTTAGCAAAGAGGAGATTCCCTTCAGGGAGCACGGAAAGTCTGGAGGATGATCCAACCCATCTATATTACGAATTTGCTTTTGTAAGTGCAGCTGTAATTGGTTTAAGTTCTCTGTGCATTTTAAGTGTTTCTGCTGGAAGATCAGGGAAAATATGAATTTCTTTGCTTTTATAAAGTAAATAGCCACATCTTCGGGCTTCTTTCAAAACCTTTTCCTTAGTTCTCAAGTCTCTGAAAATCACCAAAATGTCTCTTGGCAAACGGGATTTATTTGCCCTGTTAGAGCCCAGGTGAAAGGCAGCTTCAACATCTGGTACAATCCCTTCTTCAAGCTTAAATATTTTGGCAAGCCAAGACGTTATATAAATATAGGAAGAACTGTATCTTCCTCCTCATTCTCCGGAAGGCCCCTCAGTTTCAAATTTCGGACTTTCAGTTTCGTTTCTAAATCAAGTACTTTTACTGACAAAGCCTCTTCCACCAATTGAGTTTGGTTCAAATCTTCTTGTTCATTCAGCCCTAATTCCAGAGGTTTATCTGCCGTTTGGACAACAGCAGTGAGAGAGTCCCGGGTTTCTTCAAGTTGCTTCATGATTGGTTCCAAGCAGCTATTTATTTTTTTGGCTAATTTTTCTGATATAGAGGCTATGATATTTGTTTCTAGCGTTTGGATAGAGTTAGTGAATTCCGGCCCTGTTAAAATTGCCGCGCCGTCTTTCTGCTCCGCCATTTTGGAACCGTTTTCAGCAGGAACTTTATTGCCCCTTTTTAGTCTCTTCGGGGTAAAATAGGATTTTACTGAGGCAGATTGTGTTTGGGGAGGTTTTGCCTTACCTGCTCATCTTTCCCATCATAACATGCTTTTTTTGAGTTTCGTCAGCATTGGAAGCGGGTCGGGATCGGAGACTTCGAAAGGAGCATCCACCATCTTCTGAGCGTCGCTCTGCCCCCGTGACAGCCTTTTAAATACTTCAAGAGAGCAATCTTATCTCCCCTCAGCCTCCTCTTCTCCAAACTGAACGTTCCCAGATCCCTCAATTTTTCCTCGTAGGGCTTGGTCTCTTGGCCTGTAATCATCCTGGTTGCTCTCCTCTGCACCTGTTCTAGTTGCCCACATCCTTTTTTCCTCCAGAATTGCACACAATACTCCAGGTACGGCCTGACCAACGTGGTGCATAGTTGGACAATGATGTCCTGTGATTTGGAAGTTATGCCTTTAATATACCCAAGATTGTGTTTCCTTTTTTTGTTGCTGCATCACTCTAACTAATAATAATAATGATGATGATGATACCTCATTTTCCTTAGCAGCTTTCACCAATCAGATCCCAAGGGGAGCAAGCCCATATGTTATTAATTAACTCTGTTGGCGTGGAGGAATGTGCGCAATGCTTGTGAGTGGATATCTTTTCCCGTGGCTGCCTGGGCAGTGGCACTGGCTTCTTCTCAATTGGGTGAGTCCCTCACTTGAAAAAATAGCAAGCGACAGAAAGTCCCCCAAATGCCCTACAAATCTGCCACCAGTCCTTCACCAGTCCCAAACCCTAGGAGGGGAGAAACACCACTCCAAGCCTGTAAGGGAACTAAAGAAAAGTAAGTTCAGCAAAATGATTTACAGTTTTGAGACTCCAAAGTCAATAAAACCCACACAAAAATATAATTATTTTATTTAAGGTGCAAGGTCACAATAAAATACAAGAGACAGAATGTGAGGATTAAAATAACAAAAACCTATAGCTTTGTCAGCTCTAACTTATACATACCAATATCACAGCAGAAGGCAAACCACAAAGTTGTCAAGAATCCAGGAGGCAGTCTCTGGTGGAGAAGCAAAGAGTGGCCAGGCTTCACTGCAAAACAAAACAGGTGGGCGCCTGGACTCCTATCCAGTCAGAGCCAGATTTGAGACGATGGGCGAGTTACAATGGAAGCTCACTGCGACCCACCGAAGGTCTGAGTCTCCATGTTGGGTAGTGGTTTATATGCTATGCTGCCAGCCCAGTGGTGCAGGCCCTGCATCCAATCAGGTGGCAAAATGCTGATGTCATCGGCATCAGGAGATAACGTGCAAAAGGGCATGGGTGCAGTCCCCGGCACCAGCTCCCCATCACACAGGTGCAAATCGGTTCTCAAAATCAAGAATGTTGATTGGTTCATCTGACTATCCATGGAAGCTCATTTGCTCACAGCGGAACACGTTCTCTTATCTCCAAGGTCAGTGTGAGCGGAAACCTCAGAGACAGCTCTGTTCTCAGGAAGCTGCTAACAAGAGAAGGGGGGGGGAGTTGGGCTTAAGGGATTTCTTAGGAAACCAGCAAGGCTTCTTGACCAAAGTTTCGGGAGACATGGCCTCCCTAAAGGTAGATAGAAAAGCTTTTTTCTCTACAGTGCTGCCTGCCTCCCGCCACTAGGCAGTGGAGATTCATGGCACTTCATGCAAGAACAGCCCTCATATCGTGGGGAGGGCAACAATGGGATGCACATGCCTGTGTGGGGCGTACCACATGGTCCCTGATATCACAGCCTTCTGTTGTGGTTGTGCAGTCACTGGGTCTTTCCTCCCTGTCACCTAGGACACCAATGGGGCAGAAGCTTCAGAGACACTGGTGGATGAGAGCTTGCTGTGCCCCTTTCTGTGATTCAGAGATAAGTAATCGGGCACTACTTTGTGACTGGAGGGTGTTAAGGGCTCCGGCACACACACTCTGCAATCTGATCCATGCAGTGTGGCATGTATGGTTTGCCCTCCCCTGCTGAATGCCCATATGGAGTGGCTGGTGGGTTCGAGGATTTGGTTGTCAATTCTGAAATCTTTTCTGTCATTACTAGCAACAAAGCCTGTTGTGGGAAAAAAATACAACGGGCTCTAGAAAGGGGAGGGTGGGCAGGCAGGCACTGCCACCTGCTCCGAGCTTGAGCCCAGCTGGGTGAAGGGGGGGGTCATGCCTCCTGCTCCATGCATGATCTTGAGAAGTGAAGGTGGGCAAGGGGCTTTACTGCTGTGCTCCTGATCCTAGCTGGGTGAAGGGGGATGTGGCCACTGCCACCTGCTCTGCTCCTGATTCTGGAAGGCTGAAGGGGGGGGGGCATGCATTGCTGCATGCTTGGCTCCTGACTCCAGCAGGGTGAAGACAGGGTGGGCATTGTCACCTGCTCAGTGGTTTATTACAGTAGGTTGAAAAGGGCAGTCATTGCCACATGGTCTGCTCCTTATCCCGGCTGAGCGAAGGGAAGAAGGGCATTGCCTCTTGCTCTGCACCTGATCCCAGCCAGGAGAAGGTGGGAGGTGCCACCTGCTCTACTCCTGATCCCAAATGGGTGATGGAGGGGTGGTGGGCATTACTACTTGCTCCGTCACTAATACCAGCTGGGTTAAGGCAGAGGAGGGCACTGCCACCTGCTCCACTCCTAATACCAGCTGGGTTAAGGCAGCCGGGGGGGGGGAGCATTGTCACTTGCTCCACTCCTGATCCCAGTCGGGAAAAGGAGAGTGGGCATTGCCATCTGATTTGCTCCTGAGCCCAGCTGGGTGAAGGGGGGTGGGTACTGTCACCTGCTGTGCTCCTGATCCAATCTGGTTTAAGGAGGGGGTGGACATTGCCACCTGCTCTGCTCCTAATACCATCTGGGTTAAGAGGGGGCAGGCATTGCCACCTACTCCACTCCTAATACCTGCGGGTTAAGGCAGGTGGTGGGTGTTGTCACCTGCTCCGCTCCGCTCCTAATACCAGCAGGGGGAGGGCATTGCCACCTACTCCGCTCCTAATACTAGCTGGGTTAAGGCAGGAGTGGGCATTGCCACCTGCTCCACTTCTAATACCAGCTGCGTTAAGGTTAGGGATGGGCATTGCCATCTGCTCCGCTCCTAATACCAGCTGGGTTGAAGGAGGGGGCAGGTATTGCTGCCTGCTCTGTTCCTGATCCCAGCTAGCAGAAAGGGGTGGGCGCTGCCACCTTCTCCGCTTCTAATACTTGCTAAATTAAGATGGGGGTGGACATTGCCATTTGCTCCACTCCTATTACCAGCTGGATTAAGGTGGGGGGCGGGCATTGCCAACTACTCCACTCCTCATCCCAACTGGTTCAAAGGGGGGCGGGCATAGCCACCTGCTCCACTGCTGCTACCAGCTGGATGAAGGCGGGGCTAGGCATTGCCACCTGCACCATTCCTAATACCAGCTGGATTAAGGCAGGGAGAGCACATTGCCACCTGCTCTGCTCCTACTACCAGCTGGGTTAATGCGGGGAGAGGGTATTGCCACCTGTTCTGCTCCTAATACAAACTACATTAAGACAGTGAGGTGGACAGTACCACCTTCTCCGCTCCTAATAACATCTGTATTAAGGTGGGGGTGGGCATTGCCACCTGCTCCGCTCCTAATATGGGTGAAGGCAGGGGGTAGGCATTTCCACCTGCCTCACTCCTAATACCACCTGGGTGTAGGCAGGCATTGCCACCTGTTCCCCTCCTGATCCTGGCCTGGCCTTTCTGCCATGGCACGTTTTCTGGAGGGACATGGAGCCTTGCCTGGGCTTCCCTCCGCAGCAGCGCCCTCTGGTGGTGCCCCAGGGTATAAAGTGAGTTTTCTGAAATACGCTTACTTAATTATACAGTAAGATATTGAATGATGGAACACCTGACTACAGTGTTTTATTTCACTGCTTGCAAATGTTAAAAGCCAAATTACCTGATGTAACATCTTTCTGTACTTTAAGGACTTTCGTGATTTTTATCACATGTGAACTCTTTGATGGGAAGTAAGATTATTGCTTCGAGAAAAACTTTTCCCACACTCCAAGCATTTGTATGGTTTCTCCCCTGAATGAATTCTTTGATGGGAAGAAAGGTGATCATTTCGACTGAAACTTTTCCCACACACCAGGCATTTATAGGGTTTCTCCCCTGAGTGAATTCTTTGATGAGAAGAAAGGTTATCATTCCGACTGAAACTTTTCCCACACTCCAGGCATTTATAGGGTCTCTCCCCTGAGTGAATTCTTTGATGGACAGTAAGCTTTCCACTCTGACGGAAGCTTTTCCCACACTCCAGGCATTTATAGGGTTTCTCCTCTGCGTGAATTCTTTCGTGGGAAGAAAGCGTTCCGCTGCAATTGAAACTTTTTCCACCCTCCAGGAACTGAAATATTTCCTTTAGGGTACACGTTCTCCATTGAATATTAATATCTGATTCGTTGGAGAAATTTTCCCTACTTGCAGTGAGTTCATTCCTGTTCTTGCCCTGGTATGTGATTTCCTGTATAGTGTCACTCCTGTCTACGAGACCAGAAGAATTCCCCCCTTCATTCGGATCTTTTCCCTCCTCCTCCTTCAGTCCATCACTACATTCAGCCTCCTCTTTCCCATCTGAATACATTTCCTCTTTCTCCATCACTGGATGTTCTTTTGTGTCATTTGCTGACTCCCACACGCCTCCTGCTGAAAGAAAGAGAAACTTGGTGTGATGTGGGGGTTGTGAATGCTGAGGCATTAAACTCCAACCATCTGCGGCCATTTCTCCCCCTAACCTTTTCATTTCCTTCTAAATTTTAAGCAGAGTAAATTAGGACAGTAGCCGTTTGAATGGGACTGAACGTAGCCCAAGAGGGCGAAAGAGAGAGCAGGTACAATGGAGAAGTTCCGTCTTAAATTGAACCAGTAGTTTTATCTTTTTCTGCCAGGGTGAATTGATAGGGGCGACTGATGGGGGGTGGGCACAGTGGAAGAAAAAGAACAGCCATTCATGCACATGGCAGAGGATCTGAAGAGAGGCGGCCAGACAGATGGAGGAGGTACTCCAATGTTAACAAGAACCCTGAGTTATTTCAGCCTCTCTCTTTAACACCACAGGGGTAGGGTTTCAAAGCAAAAGAGGGTATGAGTCTACCTTTTTCATTTTCTCTGCGCTCAGATGTGGGTGGCTAGGCAGTGACGGGATGGCTGGGCAGGGTGAGAGGAGGGGAGAGCTGGCTGGTGCCCCTCTGCCACTGGCGCTTTAGGCAATGGGGCAGGGGCACCTAGTGGACGTTCTGCCCCTGGGCCAGCTGATTACTGCCATTTTCATTTGAGCTGAAAGGTGGCCATAACGGGCCAATCCCCATTGTAAAAGGGAAGGGGAAGGAAAAGGCAGGAAAAGGGATGAACTCCTTATTGTGGTCTAGTAACTTAACACCAGGCACCAGAGAGTAAAACCCTCATTCCCCAGGGTAAAGATAAGGGACATGAGCACTCAGAAAAAAACGCTGTAAATATGAGCAGAACTGACTGAGAGCCTCTCCTTGGGAGGGGCTCCTGGCCAGCTTATCATTTGATAAAAAACTTTCTTGGACTCACCATGTTTTAATAAAGTCTTAGAATGGAAGGAAAGATTCTATAAGCACAAACAGAGGAAAGAAGCTGGAAGGTGCCCCAAGGGTCATCAAGTCCAGCCCCATGCACAACACAGGAAATCCACAGCTTTCTCCCTCCCCCCAACCTCCCTCTATGCCTCTTCTCTAGGCCCAGAGGATGGCAAAAAAAACCACCCTCCGTGATAGGTGGTGGATCTGGCCTGGAGGAAAATTCCACCCTGACCCCAGAGTGGCGGGTGGCATTGTCCTGGGCATGTAAGAAAGGGCCACGAGAGCCCAGCACCAGGATCTGTGTCCATTCCTATTGAGTCAGAGAACCATCATAGCTGCAAGATGACCCTCAAAGCCTCTTCTTAAATACCTCCCAGGAAGGAGAGCCCACCACCTTCCAACAAAGCCTGCTCCACTGAGGAACCGCTCTAACTGTCGGGAAGTTCATCTTAATGATTAGCCAAAAACTCCTTCGCTTTAAATTTAATCTGTTGTTTCTGGTCCAGCCTGCTGGGGCAACAGAAAACAACTCTGCTCCATCCTCTTATGTGACAGCCCTTCAGGTACTTGAAGAGGGCTCTCATATCACGTCTCAGTCGCCTCCTCTCCAGGCTAAACGTTCAAAGCTCTCCTTCAGCCTTTCCCCACAGGACAGGGTCTCCAGCCCTCTCTCCACCTTTGTTGCCCTTCTTTGGACACGTTCCAGCGTGCTAACATCTGTCTTCAACTGCGCTACCCAAAACTCAACACAGTACTCCAAGTGAAGTCTAACTGGAGCAGAGTAAAGGGATACCGCCCATTCACATGATCTCGACGCTATACTTTTCCTGATGCAACCCAAAATCACATTTGTCTTTTTAGCTAACACATCACATTGCTGACTCGTGTTCAGTGGATGGTCTACTAAGACCCCTAGACCCTTTTCACATGTACTACACCTAGGGCTTCTTACGTGCACGTCTATATCCGAATCAAGCCTGACCGGAGTCATCCAGGACATCTGTAAGATGCTAAATTTTATATTGGCACACCGTCTGGGCCAGGCCCTTTGGGAGCTCTGTGGGGTTGCTTCGGGTCATGCCCCTGCAATAAAGCACAGGCTTGGCTTTGCAGGCACAAGGTCCAGGATCGATGCCTGACTGCTCCAGGAAAAGGGATCTTGGGGTCACAGGGCTGGCAAACACCCTTGCCTGGAAACCTCTCAAAGGTGGACAGTCCTTGGCTAGGCGTGGCATAAGTGATTTTCAGAGGTTCCAGATATCCAGGCACCATTTCAGCATTCAAAACTCAGCCAAGCTCTTCTGAGAACCCACCAAACCCACCAGCCCTTGGAACGAAGCGCAGGCAACACGCAATCTCACAACAGGTGGAAGAACTTACCTGCCAATTCCTCCTCTACGCCAGAGATCAGAAGAAACAGCTTTTCTGCCTCCTCTTCCAGCCAGGATATGAGGTCAGGTTTAGCAACCTGAGGTCCTTTTTATCAGTGGGAAAAACACAAAATCATAACTTTTCTGGGTGCAGTACGGGGTCAAGAACCATCCATCTTTTGTTACCCTTGGATCGGGGTGGGGGGCAGAAGTATGTGGCCATTCACACAAGCACCCCCTATTCTTCGTCTCTTGGGACCTGAGCCTTTGCATACACAGATTGCAGATTGGGAAGTTAATTTCCCATGAAATAATGAGGACATTATGAGGACACAATCCCACGAAAGGTCGAAGCACTTACCCGTCAAGCCCTCCTCTTCATCAGAGATCAGGAAAAAGGGATCTTCCTCCTCTTCCAGCCGGGATATGAGTTCAGGTTTGGCAACTTGAGGTCCTTTTTTTCAGGGGGAAAAACACAAAACTGTAACTCTTCTGGGTGCACTGGTTACCGGTTGAGTATCGGGTCCAGTTCAAGGTTCTGGTGTTGACCTATAAAGCCCTATGAGGACTGGGCCCAGCATACCTTCAGGACCGCCTCTCCCCATATGTTCCCCGGAGGTCGCTTCGATCAGCCACTAAGAACTTGCTGATGGTCCCTGGCCCCAGGGAGGTCCGCCTGGCCTCTACCAGAGCCAGGGCCTTCTCAGTTCTGGCTCCGACCTGGTGGAACTCTCTGTCTGAGGAAACTAAGGCCCGGCAGGATTTGTTATCTTTCCACCGGGCCTGCAAGACGGAGATGTTCCACCGGGCATTTGGTGGGGGCTGGGCTGTCCTCTCGCCGGCCATACCACTGAAGACCCTCCACCATCCATGCAGGAAAATGCTGCAGTTTAATATTTAATATTCTACACCCGCCAATTTTAATGGTTTTCTATATGATGTTTTAATGTTTTTACTGTTTTTAATTTGTTGTCAAACCGCCCTGAGCCCGTCTGACGGGGAGGGCGGTCTAAAAATGTAATTAATAAATAAATAAATTAAATAAATAAATCCATCAATTCCAAGACGGCTTGACTCCGTCTCTCCAGAAATACAGAACAGACAAGCAATAGGGGTGGGGCAGAGTGCAATACGGGGTGAAAAACTGTCCATCTTTTGTTACCCTTGGATCGGGGTGGGGGGCAGAAGTACGTGGCCATTCACACAAGCACCTTCCTACTCTGGGTCTCTTGGGACCTGAGCCTTTGCATACACAAATTGCAGATTGGTGAGTTAATTTCCCATGAAATAATGAGGATATTATGAGGACACAATCCCACAAGAGGTCAAAGCACTCACCCGTCAATCCCTCCTCTTCATCAGAGATCAGGAAAAAGGGATCTTCCTCCTCTTCCAGCCGGGATATGAGTTCAGGTTTGGCAACTTGAGGTCCTTTTTTTCAGGGGGGAAAACACAAAACCGTAACTCTTCTGGGTGCACCTAAATCCAGCGATTCCAAGACAGCTCGACTCTCTCCCCCCAGAAAGGCAGTACAGACAAGTAAATAGGGGTGGGCAGAGAACAGTACAGGGTCAAAAACTGTCCATCTTTTGTTGGATGATCGGAGTGGGAGGCAGAAGTATGTGGCCATTCACACAAGCACCCCCAACTTCGGGTTTCTTGGGACCTGAGCCTTTGCATACATAGGTTGCAGACTGGCGGGTACATTTGGCCATTGCATGAATCACATTTTTATTAGGTCATGGGTTGAAAGGTAGGGGGCACGCTGCCTGACCCACCGAAGATGGAAAAAAGGCGGGCTGGGCAAATGCTGCGACCCGGGCCTCCATGGATAGGGAGCTATCCAGCATCACTCCCAGCCTCCTGACTACAGGCACAGGTGCAAGAGGTGCCCCATCAAAGGTTGGGAGCTGGATCCCCAAACCCATTGGCCCACAACCCAAGTACCGGATCTCTGTCTTCAGGGGATTCAACTTCAGCCCTAGTTAATGCCTCTGGGGCCGAGTCAGGCCATCCATCCATCAACAGGTACAGCTGGGTGTCGTCAACGTAGTCATAGCAACCCAGCCCGAAACTTTGTACCAACTGGGCTATGGGGCAGGTGCAGAGATTGAACAGGAGAGGGGAGAGAATCGCCCCCTGTGCAACCCCATATACCAATGAGTGGCATGGTTAAATCAAAGCAGTTTGCCCTTCTTTACACCAGCAGCTCAGCTTGCAAGCGCTCTCTCTCTCTCTCACTCAGGAGTCACGAATGAAAGTAAAGCAAGTGAAATCAAAGCAGCTTACTCTCCTTTAGAAAGCCAGCCCAAGCAGCCCGAAAAGGGGAGGGATGGCAAACCCCGTAACAATCTGGTATGAAAGAAAGGGCAAGCCCACGGGGAATACAATGAAACAATGCTTCACAAAGTGTTCAGTTTTTAAAGTGCCAGTGCTATATAATTTAAACATTCATACGTATTTGTGCAGTTCTTTTATAGCACTGGCACTTTAAAAGTTGAACACTTTTGTGAAGCATTGTTTCATTGTATTCCCCGTGGGCTTGCCCTTTCTTTCATACCAGCCCAAGCAGCCTGGCTGCTGCCTCTGCTTCCTGCTGCTAAAGAGACGGGCAGCAGGGAGGCAGCCTTGAGGCAAAGGGATCACGTGGGCAGGGCCAAAACCCATGTGATCTCTGCTCAGAGCTACCGGAACGCCGTTCTAGGCGTTCCCCCTCCAAATGAGCCCTGGACCTAGCGATCCGGTGACCTGGCTCGCGTGCCCAGAGAGGGCTCTGCGTGCCAGCTGTGCCATAGGTTTGCCATTGCTGCCATATACCAATGAGTGGCATGCTGATAATTTCTCCCCTTGCGCCACCCTCCGTCCCCAACCGTGGAGAAAAGAGACAAGCCGCTGCAAGGCAGTCCCAAGTATCCCCACATCGAAGAGGCAGTGGGTCAAAAAATAGTCAACCATATCAAACGCTGCAGGGAGATCTAATAACACCAGCAGCCCTGACCACCTCGATTTTAGATGGGGAGGGGGGGGGGAAGTCCTGATACAATGGAGTCAAAATTAGTTATTTTATTTGCTAGTTTCAGGATTCATGAAACTTATTTCCTTGGCCACGTTTGTTTGGGGAAAAGCTAACTGTGGTCTGAGATTCTGCTTATCTCTTGAACTCCCAAACGACGATTAAATATTTGCTTGTGGGTGTGTGAGCACTCGGAAGACGAGTCTTTGCCCTTGCAATTAACTTTGGAAGGAGACTAGGTGCCTATCTTGAATACGTTAGACGTTTAGCTGAAGAAAATCCCTCCATGTCTTCTGCAATACATGTTCTTTTGGTCACAAATGTTGACCGTATCTTGCAGCTGGAATCCGCAATGATCTCAGCAAGTCAGGACTGTTTACTTTTAGGATGAGCCTTCTTGCAAAAGGGAAACTGGGAAACTCATTTTGCAGTCTAACACATTTTGGCAATTATTCCTCTGAGCCTGATCAAGCTGCTTCTTCCCCTTCCCCTTCGGACATCTCTTCTCTGGGAGTGAAAGCGAGGAGGGGGGGGGGGAGTTCAGCTACCCACATTTCTGTTTTCTGTGGCAGGAAGAGGCCCCGTATGACTACAGGGTGCTGGTGTAATAATGGCGCTGGCAGTTCTCTGCCTCCTCCCTGAATAAGTGAGTTTGAAATGCCAGCTGAGAAACAACCAGTGGCCGAAAAGCCAGCTGTGCTCCTTTCTCTGCCACATCTCAGCTCAGGGAAGGTGCAAGGAACCTGAGACGAGGTCTTTGGAAAAAAGGCTGCACTTTGGTTCAGAACTGCAAGTACTGTCAGGTTGTGGCCTGGCTCAGATATGTAGTTAGAGAGCTGGTTAGGAACCCCTGTGGCGCCGTCTCGGAGTTCCCCAGAGATTCGACCCTGGGAGGCTGTTCTCAGAGAGCTCTGTGGAGACTCCCTGGTTCTTCACGCAGCTGAAATGCCCATTAACGGCTCAGCCCTGACTGGGTCTTGAGCTGCTGGGTGACGCACTGAGTCCTGAAACGATGGCTTCTCAGTTCCACCTCCATTCCTTCCTCTCTGAGCTAGCTTCCTTTGACCAAGCTCAGACCACGACGTGAGTAGGCCAGAGAGGAGCTGAACGCTGCAGGCTATTCCTCACCTTGGCATGTCCCTCTGCTGAACCAGCCAGGCAGGGGAGGGGGCTCACATTATAACAGACGGGTGAGATAAGCGGCAAAGGATGCCAAACAGAGGTGCCTAGGAGGCCGGCTCTCAAGTTGTAGACAGGCCGGTTTTATTGTGTAGCAACAGTAAGGTTTTCTTATTTTAATGTTGGTTGCCTGGGTAAGAGTGCTTGATGCTTTTTGCATACTCTCCTTACGCTAATAAACTTAACTTTTGGTTGTTGTGGGTTTTCCGGGCTGTATTGCCGTGGTCTTGGCATTGTAGTTCCTGACGTGTGCACACCTCTGAAGATGCCAGCCACAGCTGCTGGCGAAACGTCAGGAACTACAATGCCAAGACCACGGCAATACAGCCCGGAAAACCCACAACAACCATCGTTCTCCGGCCGTGAAAGCCTTCGACAATACAACTTAACTTTTATTTAAGCTGAACCAGAACCCCTCCCACATCAGAGGAGGGACCAGGGAGGGCGGCAGAGATCAGCCACTGGGTCCAGGGGGGGCAGTCTTCCTCGTTAAGGACCTCATTACAGTCCCTGCTCACACCAGAAGGAGGCAGCCCAGAAGAAAGGGACCCTTACCCAGAGAGGCCACGATCCCAAAATTCTCCAGCATGACTTCCTTGTACAGGGCTCTCTGGGCCGGGCGCAGCAGGCTCCACTCCGCCTTGGAGAAACGCACAGCCACCTCTTCGAAGGACACTGGATTCTGGAAGGAGGAGAAGGAAGCATTTCTTTACACCACTGGAAAGCTGGTGCTTGGGGGGGGTGTAGAAACAGAGGAAGGGGATTAATACAGGAAGGCTAACACAAAGAGGAGGGGAGGGGAGAAGAGCCCCTCTTTGCTCCCTGTTAGGGAATTTCTATGACCCCTGTTCTAAAAGACCTATGTATGAGCATTTATTGGAGTTGACCGTTCGCACAGAATGCAAAAGTTATTCTTATGCAAGCAGATTCCTTCTGACACTGGGTTAGAGAGCCCTATTGCAAGGACTCTCTCTCTCTCTTGTTCTGACTTTGGTCTCAAGAATTTAGCTTGAATAAGCTCCCTCTCAACCAAGATTCCTTTGTGGCACCAGACATGGAGCATGTTTATATTACAGAGAGAGTTTATTATCTTGTCAATAAGGCCTGTTATGGTGCCATGTCTCCTGAAGAAATTGACTCTGAAGAATTGTTTTGTATAACAATTTTGTCTCTTTTCTGTAAACAACTAACTTTGGAAAGTATGTAAGATTCTCTGCTAAGGCTGATCTATCTGCATCTATCGGAACATGGCACCACATCTGGGTTTTATTGTAAACAAAGCCCATTAATGCTTTATGGTTCACTGGTGTTTGGTGTCTTGATTAAACGTGGGTGACGGCTATTGGGAAAACATAATCTGAATGCAGAGTACCTTAAAGAGGTTTTCCCTTAACACTCCCCACTCCCGGCTCTCCTTGGGGGCACTGGGGGCCCAGAGGGGTCGCCTTCCTTGCCAGGGGGCTGGCAGGCTTGTGGGAAGAGGCCAGAGACATCCATGGGGCAAAGGACCAAACCCTTTTCCATCGTCCTGCACTCGCCGTCCTAGGCAGGGGGCAGCCATTTTCCTGCCTCCTCAGCGGGCAGCCTCAGCCTCTCATATCACCACAGCCAAGGCCAAAGAGGCCGATCCTCTGAGCCCCCAAGGCCCCCTCCCCGTACCTGAGCTGGCCACATGGCTGGCCTTTTCCCTTCACCATGTGGAGGAGACAGCGGAGAAGCCATCAAGGGAGCCTTTTCACTGCTGCCTGGGAGGGAGAGAAAGAAGGCAGGAAACCATTATTAGTACGCACACATCTCCTGCACCAGTCCCTTCAGGGAACCTCTCTCTGCATTGACTTTGGGGCACAATCGGAGAAACTGGATTCCCTCTCGGCAGGCTTTGTTCTCAACGTCCTTCCTGCTGGCACTAGAGGGGAGGTGGGCTGGAGATGTTTTAATCATGGTGTTATGATCTGTACTTTCTTTGGGGTAGATTTTTCTTTTAATCTTCCCCTTACACCCTCTGGGTAGTTTGCTGCCACCAGGAATATATTATTCCAAAATATTTTATTCAAATTTCCCTTTTGGTAACGGGTTTAAGCGTCAGGCTCCTTCGTGGTTCTATGTGGCCCTGAGGATATGAATGGGATATAGCAATGACAGCTACACTGGGATATAACAAAACAAAATAAATGTTTATTTTTCAAGAAGTGTATTGGTTGCATAAAAGTAGTTCTTCGTTCTTAAAGTTACTTCCTATAAACTCATTCACACAGATCTCTTCTAAGGCTTCGCACACAGTTAGCCTCCTTCACTAGACTCAATAGTTCTCTCTCAAATACTTCAAATATAGGCAGCACACAGCTGGCCTCCCTTTCCCTGACTGAGTGTCCTTTCACAGACATGCTCAGTTCAGGTTCCACACAGGTCATATTTCCGTCATAAACACTTCAACATACTCAGGCAGCACACAGCCAGCCTGCTTTCCTCTGACTCAAACTTTTCTCTCTACTCTCAGTCTCAAACTGCATTCACTCCGCCCACACTTTCAGTCATCAACCAATCATATCCCTCTCTTTCACCCCCACTCTTCACCTATCTCACACCAAGCATTTAAAGATACATGCACACATTTACTTGAAATCATTACACATGTTTTCTCCCATACGTAGAGTGAATACTCACAACATTATCACGGTTGAAATATAAACCCCTCCCATTTTTCTTTATCTGCAACCACAAACCCACTGGCATTTGTACAAAGTCGTTACCCAGCTGGTTCCCCATGTCGCCCTCGCCCGCAGGTCATATACCTGGAGATGCGGTACGGCCTAAATCACTCCTCTTTCGATTATTTTGCACTGATTTTAAATTAATTCTAGGCTTTACTTCCCCAAATGGCTATTTCTATACTGAGGAGCTGGAGTGAGCATCTTTCCCAGACTGGCCAGGGGAGGGGAACGGAGCAAGCGAAGAGGAGCTTCATCACAGCAAGAAGGAAGGCTCTGCTCTGCTTCATAAAAACATGGCTAATCTACGAACTAAAGATTCTTGCAGCGTTCAGAAGCCAGAGAACATTATGGGGTGTCGAGAGTGGTGTGTGTATTTGCAAAGTAGTTGTGAAGTTAGAAAGAGTGGCCCAGAAGTAGGAAGGTGCAAGGGAGAGTCCCTGAGATGCTACATCTCTCTGTTCGTGCGGCAGGAAAACTGGAGAAGGTTTGACTTCTTCATGGAAACCTGCGAAGCCGCAGAGGAGACAAAGAAGAGGAAAGGGAACTTAACTTGGAAATGATTGACATCTTTCCACTAACTGTGCATAGGAGAATTCTCAATAAAGTAACACATTGGAAGAACTTCATATGCTGAATAAAAATGAGTTTTTGGAAGGGACCATTTAAAGGAAGCTTTGAATACTATCTTGACAGGGGGCTTTCAGTCTAGAAAGTGTTATTCGTTGGCATTCAATGATCTATATTTTCATACTGCTGGATTTTTTATTAATAACTTATCATCTTTCGTTCCAATGTGCTTTTTAAGCTTCCTCGGTCAGGTTCTTTGACATACAGGAAAGCAAAGCCAAGCAGAGATCTTTCGAGTTCTGTGGCTGATCTGAGAGGCCCAAGTCCGACACGTGACTTCCCAGGGCTTCCTGACACATTCAGAAGGGGCCAGGGGCCCCCAGGAGTCCATGAATTTAAGACGGGGGGGGGATTTCTTTTTTTTTTAATTAATTTACTTTTTAATTAAGCTTTATAACATACAACAAATAGAAATCAACGATGAACATCAACTGTAACACAACAACTAATCAATAATAGTTTACAAGTTTTGAAGAATATGAACATTACAATAACTTTTAAACAAAGCATACATAATATTACCAAATATCAGAAAACTGAGTCAACGTCTGAGCAATTCTTATTCTGGGATGTAAATCGTGCATGTCTATAAATTCAAGAAAAGGGAACCATTTCTCATAGAAATTGGAACTGGCAGGAAAGCGTTCAGCATTGAGAATATTATCATTAATTTTATCCAGGATGAAATGGCCCCATATCTTAGAGAGCCACATCTCTTTAGTTGGCACTTTCTTCAGATTCCAGACTGAAGCTATCGCTGATTTCGCTGCAACTAAAAATATTGCTATAAGATTCCTGATAGCTTTTGGGATCTGTGGAATATTCCATTGGTCTAGAAATATAATTGAAGGTGATAATGGAATATCGTAATTTGTTATCTGTTTTATTACTTCCAATATTTCTTTCCAAAATGTGGCTATCCGTGAACAACCCCACCAACAATGAGAGAAGGATCCTACCTCATTGCAACCCTTCCAACACAGGGGAGAGCAAGAGGATGACATTGTAGACAATCTTTTAGGTGTCAAGTGCCACCTGTGAATAATTTTAAACGAGTGGAGTCTTACAGAAATTACTTTTGATGTAAATATTGAAGATGACCAGATTTCCTCCCATTTTTCCTGTGTTTTTTCGATATTGCAATCCTGATGCCATTTGGATTGGCAAGGTAAATCAGTACTTTTTAAACAAGAGAGCAGAATAGCATATAGTTTAGATACCATCCCCTTGTTCTCCCTCCGTGTATAGTTTAAAATTTGTTCAAAATCAGTCAAAGGGGTACTCATAATTTTTTAAGATTTATACTCTATGTCATGTTTTTAATCTGCATGTAAACATACCAATGAATTTTCTTTTGCGTTTTATTTTCCAGTTCTTGTTTTGACATAATATCTTTCCCAGAAGTTATGTCTATAAGCCTATTGAGTTGCATATCTTTGAGGACCAAGTTATAATTACTGTTTTTTCCTGGTGGAAACCATGTTTGATTGTGAAAAGAAGAGAATCTTGAAATCTTAGGAACTATTTTATCTCTTATTAAATCCCATTCTGATAGTACTGCTGACAGTAAGGGGGGCGATTTCTGAAAGCCAAAGATCTTACCTTAGCAAAGGCAACGGAAGTGAGCCGGGCTGCAGAAGTCACCCAGAAAGATGGCAGATTTGCTGGCAAGGAACAGCCGTGCTGAGTCTGTGGGCAGAATTGTACCTTCAGTGCACAACAGAGTGAAGAGGGGAACCCTCCCGAAGCCCAAGTTTGCTATCCCAGAACTGCAAGAAAGAACAGGAGGGCCCGGTGGGAGCAGGACTGCACGAAGGCAACACCAGGCCTAAGGAAAGAACTAGGGGGCTGCCTCTCCCCCTCTGCCCCACCACGGCAGCCTCACTCATCCAAACAGGCCCTCCTGCAGGGGCCGCCCTGGGAATGGGCCCAACCAACCTCTGGCCACACCTGGGCATTCTCTGCGGTGGGGGGGGGAGCCACCTTCTGGAAAGGCCTGCCTGGGGGGGTCAGGGAAGCCCCCCCCCTCTGCTATGCGAGACTGATGTATTGAAGAGGGCTTTCTACGCAGATTACAGGACTAGGTCATAAGAAATGGACCAGAGAGGTGCTCTGGAAAAGGGACTGGGACTAGTATAGACTATTCTACTGTGTAGTGTCTATTAGTAGTGATGTGCTCCTAATGGGAGTTTCGGTATCAATTAATAGGTTCATGTCAAACTACTTACGTTCTGTTTCAGCAGTCTGTGGTTCAGATTTACGCTTGCTTTCAAAGGCCTGCAGTCCTACCCTGCTGTAGTATTTATTGTTTATTGAACATTCCAGGGATTGGATGTATCAGTCTTGAGTCGCAGTGAGAAAGGCAAACTATAAACAATGTAAATAATAATAAAAAATAAAACAGATGCCGAAAGAGAAGCCCTTTACCTAGAGATTGCAGAGAGCAGCAGGCCGCAGAGAAAGCGCGCGGGAGGCGCCTGCCTCACTGCCCGAGGAGCTCAGCTGGGGGCGTCCCGAGAGCCGCAGGAAAGCCCCTTGGGGTCCAGGCAGCCCCCTGGCCCAGCCTGGCAGCAGCAGGGGGGCGCTTTGCAGAGGGGGGGGATCATTGCAGGACTTACCCCTTTTGCAGAAAGTCCTCCGGCGCCGCCTCCTCTCCCCTCTCCCCTCCGCCCCACAACACACAATGGGGAACCCGGGACAGGAAGTGAGGGCGGCCTCCCCTCTCCTGGCCCCTCTAGGAAGGGAGGCTCCTTCCCTTTAACCCTTCGGAGGACTCACCGAGAAAGAGAAAAGGACCCGCTTCTGCCTTCGCCCTGCCAGAGGCTGCAGCATTTGTGCGTTGAAACAAAAGAAAACCGCCGTCCCCCGTTGCAGGTCCTTTCTCAGCCTGGAGGCATCACTGTGACAATCGTGCACCCACCACTTGGGGGCAGGGCCGGATCTACATATTTTTTGAGGGGGGGCAAAAGTGAAAAATGGCACCCACTTATATTTTTTCCTTTATACATACATATATGATCAATGTTTTAATATAGATATATAATAACTCTTAAACCACAGAATAAATTGTGTTGACTTCTATGAATAGTTAATAAATAACAACTTTACATTATCTTATCCATCATTAGCTAAGCATTCCTCCTAGAATTCCTTTTGTTGTAGGGAGCCAAGGGAGTTCATACCCAGACATGCATGTTAGATATTAGGAAGGCAGCATTTAAGGAACTCAGAGGCCTGACGAGAGTCATTCCCTGGCAAAAAATACTGGAAGGGAGAGGAGCAAGCGAAGGGTGGGCTCTCCTAAAACAAGAGCTATTGCGAGCTCAAGCTGTCAATGTTCCAGTAAGACAAATGTGGTAGGGAACTCACAATGACGGGGGAAATTTAAACTCCAACAATGGAAGCCCACTACCCAAATAAAGAAAATAGATTCAAATTCTTAATTCTAGAAAAATAACATTTATTGGTTAGCCAAGGTAAGTTTCTGACACCCAAAAGAATCCACAGCAGATGCAAAGTAGAGATATATGAAAAGTAAACTCTCTCGCTAGGGCATCATGTCCTTAGGAGAAAATGCAGATAACTACTTAACTTCAACTAAAAGTGAACTTTTCTGGCTTTTTTTCCTGCAAAACTTCTCACAGCATCATCATAATTTATGGTATTTGCCACACCACTTTCAATAGACAATATAGCCAGTCCTGACAAACACTCCTGATACATTGCTGACCTAATCTAATTCTGGGAGATTTCCAGCCTGGAAGCTGGCAACCACCATACCATAAGGCTGGCTGCTAAGGACTGTTCTTACTAGTGGTGTAAAATTTCCACAAGTTTTGAAGCCATAGGAAAAGGTCCCCCCTCCTTTTTTTTTTTTGCTACATAACCTGGGGAATTTGGGGGGAAATTGATATGTATGCAATTCATTAACTTACTTTCCTGACAAATCATGTCTTATTTTATTGATTTAACAACTTAGCATATAGAAGTGTGCTATGTGGAATAATTAAATTTAAAAGTATAAAGTATATTAGTGTTAGTATCCCACGCCCCTACCTTCCTGCCTTGGTTTGATCTTCTCCCTCTGTGCTGATCTCTGAGCAAATACAGCAAATAGAACGGTGCCTGCCAGCTGGTGGGGTGATGGAGGAGCCCCCCCTCCCCCTCCCATGCGCACCTTTTGGCGCGGTGGCACTTCAAGCTCTTCTCATCCCGGGCAGCAGCGCGCACATGCAGAGACAGGAAAAAAGCGAGTAAGCCAGGAGGCACAAGCGCCTATTTGCTGGGAAGAGAGGCGAATGCAGATCCCCCTCCTTGCCGGCACACAGGCCGCTCTCTCTTTGATGGAGCAAATGGAGGCGGCTGCTGGCTGCCGGGGCCTGGGGGGGGGGGCGGCAGTGGAGCCCTTCCCCTTCCCCTTCCCCTTCACACACACATGCCTTCTGCTGGCTGTCCCACCGTTTGGTGTGCTCTGCTCCTGAGAGTTGAGGCAGAAAAAAAAACAAGAGGGAGAGCTGGGCACGAGCGGCTGTTTGCTGGGGAGGAGAACTCGGATTCTTCTCTTTGCCCATTTGCCGCCCCCTCTTTGATGGCGCCTGGGGCAGGCGACCCCCCTGCCCCCCCCAGATCCGGCCTTGCGTGGGGGCGCTGTCACAGCACAAAAACATTCATTCAACGCACTCCTTATGCAACTTCAGGATTTTTGCATGGCTGTGGGGGCCCCCAGCTTCCCATCCAATCACAAATTATGACCATAGCCACAGATTGTACCACAAAAATGACACACCTACCGCTTCATGGCACAGCCACGGGGCAAACACATGATTCCCAAGCATGGATAGTCAAGCATAACATAAATGAACATAGATCCTCAGGATTTTTATATGGGATTACGTACAACTCTCCATTGAACCACATGTCATATCTATAGCAGCAGGATGGACAAGAAAAATCATCCACCACTTTGGGACATTGCAAGAGTGCCACAATTTGATTCCAAAGCGCAGATCCTCATGGAATCCAAGGAATTTTCCAGCAGGCCCCCCAAACTCATGTGGCTGAGGACGTGTCGAGTGAAACCACGAAGAGTTTGCAGGGTCCACCATGTAAAAATCTTGAGGAAGGAGGATTCACAGGTCTCCATGTTTTTGCTGCATGGTGGTGCCACAAAGCAGCGGACATGGCATTTGGGGGGTGCTTCCTCTTGACCACGGCACGAGCTACTGCATCCTGCTGGTCTGGTTTAGTTCCAGTGGGGAAATGTGATTTCATGGGGGTCCCTGCCTTGGAGCCACGTCTTTGCACCCCGAAGGCACCCCGAAGGGCCGGATCCATGTTTTATAAGGTGATTTGATGCTGGGTTTGGGGGTGTTCTGTTCAGAAAACCAGGGGATCCATATTGATCTTTCTTTTTACGTTTTCCCCATGGTGGTGCACGGTTCCTTGCTTCAGCAATATAAGCCAGCATATTCTTCCTCTGCACAACTGGCATTTCCTTCGCTGATTCGGGGGGGGGGGTGTTTCCACTTCCATGGTGTCCAAAGCTCCTCGCCTCTCTTGCTCCTTTCCCTTGTCCTTACAACAACCCTCCAAGGCAGGCCTTACAACAGCCCTGGAAGGCAGGCCAGGGTTACCATGGCTGAGTTCAGCAGAGAGTGACTTGCTCGAAGCCACCTAGTGGCGGTTACGGAAGAGACTCCAAGCCAGGGACGTTCTAATTTTTAATTCGGGCTCTTAGGACATGGGCATCACTGACTGTTAGCTAATAAATTGAGTAACTCTAAGAGTGTTTTTTTCTTAATGAGTCTGGTCTTGGGCAGGGCTAACTAGAAGTGCTGGCTAAAGAGCTCCTCTCCTCTTTATGGCGCTTGCAACCACGTAGCCGTGTTTGGGTTAGGGTCTATTGCAGGCAAAAGAAATAAAAGTCGGGGGGGGGGGGACTTTAAAGCCAAAAAGCCAAATAAGCTGTCATACTTTGGCCACATCATGAGAAGACAAGGTTCTCTGGAAAAGTCAATAGTGCTGTGGAGTGGACTATAGGACAGTTCGGTGGATAGGGAACTGGTTGGAGGACCGCACTCAAAGAGTGGTGGTCAACGGCGTTTCATCAGATTGGAGGGAGGTGTCCAGTGGGGTGCCGCAGGGCTCGGTTTTGGGCCCGGTACTTTTCAATATTTTTATCAATGATCTGGATGAAGGAGTGGAAGGGCTGCTCATTAAATTTCCTGATGATACCAAATTGGGAGCGATAGCAAACACCCAAGAAGAAAGAATTAAAATTCAACAAGACCTGAATACTCTGGAGAAGTGGGCAGCTGTGAATAGGATGCAATTCAACAAAGACAAGTGCACAGTATTACATCTGGGCCACAAAAATGGGAAGCACAAATACTGGATGGGGGATACACTTCTGGGCAGTAGTATATGTGAAAGGGATCTTGGGGTAAGAGTGGACTGTAAACTAAAAATGAGCAGTCAGTGTGATGCGGTGGCAAAAAAGGCTAATTCAGTCTTGGGTTGTATCAAAGGGGCCATAGCGTCGAAATCGCAGGAGGTCATAGCCCCTCTCTATACTGCCTTGGTCAGGCCACACCTGGAGTACTGTGTGCAGTTCTGGAGGCCTCACTTCAAAAAGGATATGGACAAAATCGAGAGGGTGCAGAGGAGAGCGACGAGGATGATCAGGGGTCTGGAGACTGAGCCCTACGAGGAAAGGCTGAGGGCCTTGGGAATGTTTAGTTTGGAGAAGAGGAGGTTGAGGGGGGACACGATTGCTCTCTTTAAATATTTGAAAGGCTGTCATTTAGAGGAGGGCAAAGAGCTGTTCCAGTTGGCAGCAGAGGGTAGGATGCGAAGCAATGGGCTGTGAACATGCAGAAAGGTACCGGCTGGATATTAGGAAAAACTTTTCCACGGTCAGAGTAGTTCAAAGGTGAAACCAGCTGCCTAGGGAGGTGGTGAGCTCCCCCTCACTGGCAGTTTTCAAGAAGAGGCTGGATGAATACTTGTCAGAGATGCTTTAGGCTGATCCTGCACTGGGCAGGGGGTTGGACTAGAAGGTCTGTATGGCCCCTTCCCACTCTATGATTCTATGGCATGTCTTCTTTCAAAGCAAGGCGGCCTGTAGGAAGGCAGGATCTTTCTCCAATTCAAAGCGGAAGTGGATTTTGCTTCTTTCGGTCCACTGAGTTTTATTTTTACGTTCTCCTCCCAGAGGTGCTCTTTCCACGCTCCCCTGACTTTCCCCCTGTGTTATTTTTCCCACCTGCTATATTTCCGATCTATTCCCACCTTCATCTTTTACCACCATCACTTCTCTTGATGGCTTTCCCCTCACCATCTTCCTTACATTTGCCGCTTGAAAAGAGAGACAGAAGTTTATTAAGAATGGAAGGGATCACACATCAGTTAGCAGATTGCAGGGGACTTTCCCGTTTTCATTTAAACAGCATTTATATCTGTTTATGAACCGTATGTGAAGCTCTGTTTCCGTTCCTCTCTGCTATTTCTGGTAATACATGTTTTTGTTGAAACGATTCCAGCTTACACAATATAATGAAACAGTGATCTGCCGATATGGCATTAGGATGGTTGCAGGGCCGATTCCAGATGGCCCTCCCCATCCCGAAACGTCACGCGTCGTCATGCGGAAAACGCGAAATATCACGTTTTCTCACGCGAGTTTTGCACGACGTCGCACAAAACTCGCACGAGAAAACGTGATATTTCTCGTTTTCTGTGCGACGATGCATGACGTTTCGGGATGGGGAGGGCTGTCTGGAATCGGCCCAGGTGTCGTCTTCAAATAAAGACTTACATCAAAAAGTTGATTGGGCTGCGGTCACCCATTGCTGTCCTTGCTTTGTGTTAAAGTATGTTGCTAACCACAGGTTTTTTCCTCGACTCTGACCAATTTTTACGCACATGACCCTCATTGGAAGCCCTGTCAGTGACATTTCTTTGCAATGTGGCTGAATTTTGAAAGTCTCACTTGTGCAGGGCCCAGGATAGCAAACAAAGCACTGATCGCTCTTGTGCTGTTTGTGAACAATAACTTTGCCAAATATTGCCCCAAACCTGGGGAGCTTTGGCAGTTCAAAGTCCAAGAAAAGATTCTGCTGTGTTTTGCAAATAGAGCTATGCAATAATCTCTCAGATGGCCTTACTGCTATGAGCATATTTGTCTTCACTGCTGAGTTGTGCTTCTTAACTAGAAAACTGACATCTGAGGGCAATGGAATCCCTCGCTGTGAGAGCCATTCTACTGACATAGCGCATCAATGCGTTGTCATTGCTTGATGTTTCTTTTGCACACACATAAAAATTGTTATCCGTTATACAGCAAAGGGGACTGTGGAAACACACATGATGGAAAGCTGACCACAGGAGGCAGAGGAGGAAGGCTGTTCTACAGAGAAGGAAGGAGAGCTTGCATAAGGTGCTGTAAAGACATCTGTTTGGCACCGATGGAGGTAGCGCTGCCCGTCACGTCCTCTGTGAAGTGTTTCTCAGGTGATGAAGTTTCTTCCGCTTCCTAGAGCAGCAGTGGACGTCCATGTGAAGAAGGGGTGGAAAGCTCTTTCCAACGTGCTTGCGAGGAACCGCCTTCCCCTGCCCCACAGTGGACCCTGAGCAACAAATACAGACTGCAAACGGGGGGGGGGGGGTTGTTTATCGTTCAGTTTCAGGAATGGTTTGGGATTTTTTGGTTGTAGTCATAGTTCTTACTTCATCTTAAAAGGTAAGTTATATTTTCATTGAAACTGGGCTTGACAAAGCGTTCTCAGACTGATTTTCAGTTCAGCTAATTAAACATGGGCCATCCCCACGGGGAAGATGTGATGTCTCATCGCCTCTTCACCGCCTCCCCTCCCCCTCTTCTCAGAGCAACAGTGGGGCAGGGGCCCTGCCAGAGTCCATGGGGCACTGACCGACGCTCTGTTTGCCCCCTAGGCTCTCGTAGGCCATCATGCGGAAAGGCTTTCTCAGCACCTCACCTCTCTTTGTAGAGGCCACAAAGACGGTCCCTACCCTCAGGCATATGTCACTTGGAGGAGACGGCTCTTCACAGCAGTCGGGGGGGGCAGAGAGATTTGGGCCACCCCTCCTCTCCAGCAAGGGTACAGAATTGCCTTGAGCACCAGGAGGGAAACACGGCCCCCAGAGAGCCCGAGGGGCCTGAAAAACTTTTCTGCTTCCCTGTCCTGACAGGAATCTCTTGGGCTTTGCTGCCAGTCCCCCCCTCAGTCTTTGGACCCCTGGCTCTGGCAAAGCCTCGGCCGGTGTGGCTGGGGGGCATGGCCCGGAGGGGGGGGTTCTCTTCCCCCCACCACGGAGTCCAGGCCTCTCCCCTCTCACTTGCCAGCCACTTCCAGCCTCCACTGACCTGGGACCCAGAGGCTTCGGTTCTGGCCTGGGCTCTCAGGGGCATCCCAAACCAGAGCCCAGGCCAGGAGGCCCCCTGGTCCTCAGAGGGCACAGCTGTCAGTAAGGAGCTCAGGGCCTGACTGCAGCGCTGCTTCCTTCCACAGCACCTCTCCTACTGGTGCAGAGCAGCCAGGCCGGGGGGGGGGGCTTGAAGGCCCCCTCCCTGTCCAGCCCCTGCTGCCCTCTTCTAGTCTCCTGCTCTCCTTCTGTGCAAGCGTCCCCAGCCCACCCACCCCCTCCACCTGGGATTTGGAGGCAGCAGCGGAGTCAAGGCCGGGGATCCCTGTGGATTGGCAAGCGACGCCTCTTCTCCTCCTCCCTCCGGGTCGCCTCCGATCCCCTCTTTGGGCACCTGCTGGCTCCGCTGGCCCTCTCCCGGCTAGCTCTCAAAGCAGGCATTCGAATGTCCAGGAAACTAGCTACAATACTGTTGTAATTAGCTGGATAGAAGACGGGTGCAAAGTGTGTAAAATTAGCATCTGTAGTATGAGAAAAATCCTACGTACAGCTAGCTTCTTGGGACTCTGATTTTCAATCCCTTTCCCGCCCTCTGCCTGGATTTTAGAGACTCCCACCTTTCCCCACTCCATGTGTCTGACGAAGGGAGCTCTGACTCTCGGATGTTCCCTCCCTGGAAGTCTAGTTGGTCTCTAACACCAGAGAGCCACACATTGGACTCCACACAGAGGGGTCCGTTCATTAGAGCTAGCAGGTTTTCTCCAGAGATGAAATGGATGGATGTGAAAAGCAACCCAGGAGAACGCACCATAACCGGTTCGGCCCCCTCCCTTCTTTCTCACCGTCTTTCCTTTTCCTGTCCTTCTGGCCTGCAGACCCCATTCCAGGACAGGCTCCGCAGAGGAGATTCAGGCATGCTGGACAGAGAGAGATGACTCCCCAGTGGCACCGCTGGATCACACCGGAAGTTGGGCAGGACCAGTCCACTTGCCACGTTGAATGAGTGGTGGCCTTCACTCAGGATTCCCCCCCCCCCCCGGTCTCCAGCTCCATGACAGGGGCCATCGATCGAGGCTTTGGGGGGAAAGGCTCTACCCACTTGGCCAGGTGACCCGGAAGATCTAGAACACACCTTCCCTCCCGTCCCCTAAGGTGAGAAAGGAAAAGGAGAAACCACTCAAGTAAATAAATAATTTTTAAAAATTCTCAGCCATCGCAAGGGTTAGCTCAGGAGCAGCTAGTGTGACACAACTCGGGACATAATTTACACCCGATATCCCCTTCAGGCTTTCATCTTGTCGTCAGTTTTATCAGCATTGTGTTCTATGCTTTTCTCTTGTAGTTTCCTTGGAGAGTAGCCACAACATGGAGAAACCCTAAAAGGAGCAAGGTAAAGGGACCCTGTTTGGCGACAAAATGTGTGAGAAACCAGATACCCCTTGGGCAGAGAAGCAGGATCCCCTTCGCCTCTCCTAGGTGGGCCCACCTACTCCAAATGCTCTTTTCATTCAGGTTCGTGGTGTATTCTGTGTTTGTTCCCAGGAGTCCCCAGAGTGGTTCTCCTGGCTCAAGTGTTTCCTTTCATCTCTTCCATCATTTTCTCCCACCTTTTTAAAGGTCTTCTGGGTATGGATTGGGGCTTGCTGGGCGAACGAGAGAACCAACAACTTCCACTAAATGGTAACTTGGAAAAGCCCCACAAATGACGCCCTACAGACGAGGACTGCAGGGCCTCCGATATCCCCGCTACAGAGGAATGTGTGCAAAATGAAACAAGAGCCAGAAATCACTTTTTAGTAAAGAAGCTTCCAGAACTGTGAACCAAATCCAGGAAACAAAATCATGGTGACACCCTCCCACAAAAAAGTTTGTGTGTTTCCTTTTAGAATCATAAAATCAAAGAAATGGACGGGGTTTTACAGACCATCTAGTACAACTCCTTCCTAATGCAGGAACAGCCTAAAGACCCCCGACAAGTATTCATCCAGCTGCTCCTTGAAGACTGCCAATGGGGGAGAACCCACCACACCCCAAGGCAGCCGATTCCACTGCTGGATTACTCTTAATGTGGAGAAGTTTCTCCTAACTTCCAGCCAGTACCTTCCCTCCTCTAGTTTAAACCCACTGTTTCCAGTCCTATCCTCTCTTGTCCTCCCCACCCGTGAGAGCCTTTTAAATACTTAAAAGAGAGCAAGCTTTCCTCAGAGGACTTGGTCTCCAGGCCCCTGATCATCCTGGTTGCTCTCCTCTGCACCCGCTCTAGTTGTCCACATCCTTTTTGAAGTGATGCCTCCAGAACTGCACACAGTACTCCAGGTACGGCCTGACCAACGTGGTGCATAGTCGGACAATGATATCCTGAGATATGCCTTTAATACACCCCAAGATTGTGTTCCCTTATTTTGTTGCTGCTTCACACTCAGGGCTCATATTCAGCTTCCTATCCAGCCGTATCCCAAGACCATGTTTTTCCAGTTCTTATACCACAGCAACAACATCTTTTCCTTAGCAGCTTTCACCTATCAGAACTCAAGAGGAGCAGGCCCATATCTTATTAATTAACTGTTGGCTAGAAGGAAGAATGTGCACAATGCTCATGAGTGTATCTTTTCCCCCCTTGGCTGCCCCAGCAGTGGTACCAGCTCCTTGTCAATCGGGTGAGTCCTCGCAAGGAGAGACCCCTCCCTACCAATCGGCTTTGGAAATGTTCAGAAAGGGGAATATGCAGACTGCAATCATAGGCTGCAATTCTGAAGACACCCCCCTGGGAGAAAGCACCACTGAATAACATAGAACTTACATTTGAGTAGACCTGTATAGGATTGCTATCCCCCTATCCTGCTAGCCATTTGCCTACTCTGCCTTTTCAAAAACAATCCTGCCTGCCCACAGCAAAAGGAAAACTTAAGGAAAAAACACAGGCCTTTTTAGGTGGGCGGGGAGGGGTGGATTTAGACAATCCTTCTGCCTGCCTGCCTGCCCCTGGGTAGTAGAAATTGATGGCAATTCATGCAAGAACAGCCCTTATCGTGGGGTAAAAACTGCAAGGCACAAGGAAACATGACTCCAACAGGCAATAACACGATGCACGTACCTGGGTGGGGCGTACCACATGGTCCTAACATCACAGTCCTCTGTTGTGGTTGCGCAGTCACTGGGTCTTTCCTCCCTGTCACCTGGGACACCAATGGGGCAGGGCCTTCCGAGGCTGCAGTGGCATTGCTGAATGAGAGCTGGCTGTGCCCATTTCTGCCATTCTGAGGGAGGTCATCGGACACCACTTTGTGACTGGATGGCATTAAGGGCTTCAGCACACACACACTGTACTATCTGATCCATGCAGCGTGGCATGTATGGTTTGCCCTCCCCTGCTGAATGCCCATATGGAGTGGCAGGTGGGTTCGAGGATTCGGTTGTCACTTCTGAAAGCTTTTATGTCGTTAAACTGAACTAGTATCAAAGCCCATTGTGGGGGGGGGGAATACAACGAGCTCTAGAAAGGGCAGGGCAGGCGGGCCAGACTTTGCCACCTCTGCCACACCCTGATTTGGTGGGCGGGAGGGCAAGGCAGCCGGGTCAGACATTGCCCCTTCCCCAGCATCGCGATGGGGGGGCAGGCACCATGGTCAGTGCCTGCAACAGGCAGCAGCCCATTGCAACCTTGTTGGCACTGGATCGGGCCGCTCTAGGCAGGAAGTGCCCCCGGGGGGGGGAGCGCCAGGCACCCTGGTGGGCTCCTATGCCTGGCAGCGGCCTGTTCTGGCCCTGTTGGTGCTGGATCGAGCTGCTGCAGGAGTGGAGTGCTACAGGAGTATGCCAGGCACCCTGGCGGGCTCCTGCTTCCGGCAGCAGTCTATTTTGGCCCCATTGGGGTCGGAATGTGCCGCTGCCTGGGCCACTGCAGATGCGGGGCGCCGCTGGAGGAGGGCGGCAGCAAAAGCCCTGGCGGACTCCTGTGCCTGACAGTGGCCTGTTCTGGCCCTGGACCAGGCAGCTGTAGGCGAAGAGTGCTGCAGGGAGGGGGAGTGGCATCAGGCGACCTGGAGGGCTCCTGCTCCCAGCAGCAGCGTATCCCTCCCCAGGTAACAGAAGCCAGGCCTACCTGGCCAGCAAAGGAATAATAGGTAGATCTGGTCTCTGGCAGTACAGAGGCCAAGTTTCTCAACCCAGAAAAGGAATAGGAGGTAGACCTGGAATCCATGGGTCCAGAGGCCAGGTCTACTGGCCTGGCAAGGCTATGGGCAGTAAAGCTGGCCTCCAGGAGTACGGAGGCCATGTCTACACTGCCCGCAGAGCCACGTTGGGTAGACCTGGTCACTGTGGGTCCGCAGGAAAAGGAAGGGGAGGTAGACCTGGTCTCCAAGGGATTGGAGACCAGGTCTACTGGTCAGCAAAGGGATGGGAGACTGGGCAGCCCCACTGTGCCTTCCAGCCATCGGTATGGCCCGTTCGGGGCCGCACCGAGCAGGCTGAAGCCACATGTTGCACGGCGGGGGGAGCAGAGGGGAGCAGGCAGCTGGTCACTGCTGTGCTTGCCAGTCCGCCTGGTGCAGCCCCGTTCCCAGCACCGAACGGCAGGGAAATGTGCCTGCCCTTTCTGCAGCCTGGCTGGCTGGATTTGGGCTGGTGGCTTGACAGTCAGGCCCTCCCCTTCCCTGACCTATCAGGGCGGTGAAGGGAAGGGAGGCGAGCAGTCCTTCCCTCAGGCATGCAAACTGCACCTGCGCCGGTGAGCCGTCTGGAACACACTTTCTCAATTATGTAGTAGGATTATGGAACACATTATTACACTGTTTTATTTGACTGCTTGCAAATGTTGAAAGCCAATGTACCTGATGTAACATCCTTCCATACTTGAAACACTTCCATGATTTTCATCTTATGTGGACTCTTTGATGGGAATTAAGGTTATCACTAAGACTGAAGCTTTTCCCACACTCCAGGCATTTATATGGTTTCTCTCCTGTGTGAGTTCTTTGGTGGAGAGTAAGGTTTCCACTCTCACGGAAGCTCCTTCAACACTCCAGGCATGTATATGGTTTCTCCACAGTGTGAATCCTTTCATGTGAGATAAGGTTTGAACTCATACGGAAGCTATTCCCACACTCCAGGCATTTATAGGGTTTCTCCCCAGTGTGAATCCTTTGATGAGAAGAAAGGTTTGTACTCTGACTGAAACTTTTCCCACACTCCAGGCATGTATATGGTTTCTCCACAGTGTGAATCCTTTCATGTGAGATAAGGTTTGAACTCATACGGAAGCTTTTCCCACACTCCAGGCATTTATAGGGTTTCTCCCCAGTGTGAATCCTTTGATGAGAAGAAAGGTTTGTACTCTGACTGAAACTTTTCCCACACTCCAGGCATGTATATGGTTTTTCCCCTGTGTGAATCCTTTGATGGACAGTAAGTTTTCCATTCTGACTGAAGCTTTTCCCACATTCCAGGCATTTATACGGTTTTTCCCCTGTGTGAATCCTTTGATGGACAGTAAGTTTTCCATTCTGACTGAAGCTTTTCCCACACTCCAGGCATTTATATGGTTTCTCTCCAGTGTGAATCCTTTCATGTGAGGTAAGGCTTGAACTCCAATGGAAGCTTTTCCCACACTCAAGGCATTTATATGGGTTTTCCCCTGAATGAACTCTTTGGTGGGAAGAAAGGATGTCACCCCGAGAGAAACTTTTCCCACACTCCAGGCATTTATAGGGTTTCTCCCCAGTGTGAATTCTTTGGTGGAGAGTAAGCTTTCCACTCTGACTAAAGCTTTTTCCACACTCCAGGCATTTATAGGGTTTCTCCCCTGTGTGAATCCTTTGATGAGAAAAAAGGTTTCTACTCTGACTGAAGCGTTTCCCACACTCTTGGCATTTATATGGTTTTTCCCCTGAGTGAACTCTTTGGTGGGAATAAAGGCCGTCATGCCGACTGAAACTTTTCTCACACTCTTGGCATTTATATGGCTTTTCCCCTGAGTGAATTCTTTGATGGGAAGTAAGGTTACCACTCTGACTGAAACTTTCCCCACACTCCAGGCATTTATAGGGTTTCTCCCCTGTGTGAATCCTTTGATGAGAAGAAAGGCTTCCATGGCGACTGAAAGTTTTCCCACACTCCAGGCATTTATAGGGTTTCTCCCCTGTGTGAGTTCTTTGATGGAGAGTAAGCTTTCCACTCTGACTGAAGCTTTTCCCACACTCCAGGCATGTATATGGTTTCTCCCCAGTGTGAATTCTTTCATGTGAGGTAAGGTCTGAACTTGTACGGAAGCTTTTCCCACACTTCAGGCATTTATATGGTTTCTCTCCAGTGTGAATCCTTTGATGTGAGCTAAGGCCTGAACTCCAATGGAAGCTTTTCCCACACTCCAGGCATGTATATGGTTTCTCACCCGTGTGAACTCTTTGGTGGGAAGCAAGGTGTGTACTCTGACTGAAGCTTTTCCCACACTCTTGGCATTTATATGGTTTCTCCCCTGAGTGAATTCTTTGGTGGGAAGAAAGCGTTCCACTGCAACTGAAGCTTTTCCTACCCTCCAAGAACTGAAACATTTTCTTTTTGTTACATGTGCTCCATTGAATATTAATATCTGATTTGTTGGAGAAGTCTTCCCTGCTTGCAGTGAGCTCATTCCTGTTCTTCTTGCCTGGGTATAGGTTTTCCTGTATAGAGTCACTCCACTCTAATAGACTGGAAGAATTCCCCCCTTCATTCGGATCTTTTCCCTCCTCTTTCTTCAGTCCATCAAAATATTCAGCCTCCTCTTTCCCATCTGAATACATTTCCTCTTTCTCCATCACTGGATGTTCTTTCGTGTCATTTGCTGACTCCCACACGCCTCCTGCTGAAAGAAAGAGAAACCGGGTGTGATTGTGGGGTTATAAATGCTGAGGCATTAAACTCCAACTGTCTGCACCCATTTCTCCCCCTCGCCTTAGCAATTCCCTCTAAATTCCAAGTGGAGTAAGTTGGCAGAGTAGCCATTTGTATGATAATAAATGTAGCCCAAGAGGACAAAAGAGAGAGCAGGTGCAATAGAGATTTTCCAACTTAAATTGAACCAGTTTTATATTTTTCTGTTGCAATGTATTTTTCTGTCAGGGTGACTGATGGGAGGGTGGACAGGGGTGGGGGGGGAGAAGATGGACAACCAATTCTGCACATGGCAGGAGGTCTGAACAGACGTGGCCAGCAACATGGAGAAAAAGGTAACAAGAAACCAGAGTTATTTCTGCCTGTATCATTAAGACCACAGAAGTAGGGTTTCAGAGCAAAAGAGGGTATGATTCTGCCTTTTTCATTTTCTGTGCGCTGAGATATTCAGGTGGATGGCCAGCCGGGTGTCAGGGTGGCTGGGCAGACCTTGGGAGGAGGGGGGAGCTGCCTGGCGCTCCTCTGCCACAGGCAATTCAGGCCATGGCCTAAGGCTACCTATTGGACATGCAGCCCCTGCACCAGCTGATCCTTCTGCCAGGAGTGGTTGCCCACTGACAGACTGCAAATCGCATTTTAGCTGGACGGTGGCCATAAAATGCGCAGCTCACCCAGCTCCAGCTCCCTTCCTCTCTGAGTTGGCTCCCTTCGACCAAGCTCAGACCACGACACAAGTAGGCCACAGAGAAGTTGAAAGCTGCAGGCTATTCATCGCCCAACATGTCCCTCCGCTGAACCAGCCAGGCAGGGGAGGGGGCCCACATTATAACAGATGGGTGAGACAAGCGGCAAAGGATACCGAACAGAGGTGCCAGGGGAGCTGGCTGTCAAGTGTTAGACAGGCAGGTTTTATTATGTAGCAACAGTAAGGTTTTCTTATTTTAATGTTTGGGTAGAATGCTTTATGCTTTTTGCATACTCTCCTTAAGCTAATAAACTTAACTTTTATTTAAACTGAGCCTGGAATGCGTGACTTGGTTGTGGGAGCACCTGAAACAGAAAGCAAGCGCGTCCCCTCGGCCTGATTCTGGAGGGGCTGTGATAGGAGGAGAGGAGGCGGACTCCCATATACAAGGCAAGACCCAAGATGGAGGGATGGCCAAGCTCCACTCTGCACCTCTTCTGACGCTGCTCACGTGGTCCAGGCCCAGGGCTGCCAGGCAGGGGCTCCCCCTCCACAAGGAGAGCCAGGACCACTCCCACATCAGAGGAGGGACCAGGGAGGGCGGCAGAGATCAGCCACTGGGCCCAGGGGGGGCAGCCTTCCTCGTTAAGGACCTCGTTACAGTCCCTGCTCCCACCAGAAGGAGGCAGCCCAGGAGAAAGGGACCCTTACCCAGAGAGGCCACATGGCCAAAGTTCTCCAGCATGACTTCCTTGTACAGGGCTCTCTGGGCCGGGCTCAGCAGGCTCCACTCCCCCCGGGTGAAACGCACAGCCACCTCTTCGAAGGACACCGGACTCTGGAAGGAAAAGAAAGCGTTTCTTTATACCCCTGGAAAGCTGGTCCATGGGACCAGGGAGGGGATGGAGACACAGGGGGATGAATACAGAAAGGCCAACACAAAGAGGAGGGGAGAGGAGAACAGCCCCTTGGGGGCATTTTGCTCCCCACTCCCAGCTCTCCTTGGGGGCACTGGGGGCCCAGAGGGGTGGCCCTCCTTGGCAGGGGGCTGGCAGGCTTGTGGGAAGAGGCCAGAGACGTCCATGGGGCAAAGGACCAAACCCTTTTCCATGGGAAATTCATCGTCCTGCACCTGCCATCCTAGGCAGGGGGTGGCCATTTTCCTGCCTTCTCAGGGGGCAGCCTCGGCCTTTCATATCGCCACAGCCAAGGCCAAGGAGCCTGAGCCTCTGAGCCCCCAAGGCCCCCTCCCCGTACCTGAGCTGGCCGCATGGCTGGTCTTTTCCCTTCACCACATGGAGGAGACGGCGGAGAAGCCATCAAGGGAGCCTTTTCACTGCTGCCTGGGAGGGAGGGAAAGAAAGAGGGTGGGAAACCCTTATTAGTGCGCCCGCATCTCCTGCGCCAGTCCCTTCAGGGAACCTCTCTCTGCATTGCCTTTAGGGCACAATACGAGAAACTGGATTCACTCTAGGCTGGCTCAGAAGGGCCTGGCCCCACATCCCCCCCCCCCCGTTCCTCCTTTACCATCCCCCTCCCATCCTTGAAATGCTTCCTCCCAAACTGCAGGTCCCTTCCAGCGAGAGGAGCCCCTGGCCCTGCCTGGAGCCAAAATCTCTCCCTCGTCCCGTCTAAGGGAAGCCAAATCCGTCTGGGAGTCTGCTGGTCAGGGAGTGGAAGAGCCCCGGGGTGACGGGACAGACTGCAGGATTCCCTGCACAGAGAAAACTGGCTCTGCAGAGAAAACTTTTCTTTTTTCTCTGTCTTTCCTGGCTGGGAAACTTTCCCTCCTGGAAATACAGACCAGGTCTGAGACTCAGATTTATGCATGCGCCACGTAAGTACCACATCTCTGGCCACTGAGCCTGAAGAAATCCTGCAACTGTAGTTAATAATCCTCAGGGATAACACCCCTCCAGGTACACCCAGCTAAGCAGTAAAACAGCCCCAAGACTACAGGGGAGGGACCCGAAGGAGGGAGGATGAGAGACGGTGGGGGAAGAGACTTGTGTAATCCGTCGCTGCTGCCGTACCGAGGCTATCCAGGGCCTCTGGGGCTTCTGCAGGGGGGGGGTTTCCCCGCATTACCCCCACCCCAAATCCCCAGCAGCAGCCATTAGGGCTTTTTCACTGGGATTGCAAAATCAGTAATTGAATATTGATAATCTGACAGATGTGTGGATACAACAATACAATAATATTTAACTGCTAATTAAAAAAAGAAATAAGAGAGGCATCCCCACGTTCAGAGGCCAGAAGGAAAAATGGCCGCTTTGGGGCAGGATGAGGGAAGCTGAAACGGCAGCCAGGCGGGCTTGGTTGCAAACTTCGCAACAGAGGAGGAGGTTGGAGGAGAAGGAACCTTGGAGGGGAAAACCCACTTCCCGAAGGCATGAAATTTGGGGTTAAGGAGTTGGAAAAGGTCTTCCCCCTCTGCCTGGGTGGCCCTCCCAGGGACAAGGGCCACGGTCTGCATCTCCACAACAAAGGGGGCCATCTTCAATCCCCCACCCCACCCTTAGATCTCCTTCCTCCTGGCCAGAGGAAAACACCAGATCGAGGGTCTGCCCTGCGCCGGAGGTGGGGCCTGCTATTACTTGAGACGGGCCCCTCAGGTGTGACGGGGGCCATGAAACCCTGACAAAGTAGCCTCGGCATGGACGTTGAAGTCCCCCAGAGCCATCAGCTTAAGTTGCCACACTGTAAGATCTCCTCAAGGATTATAATTTTACTAGTAGCAAAGCCCATTGTGGGGGGAAAATATAATGGGCTCTAGAAAGGGCAGGCCAGGTAGGCCAGGCATTGCAGCCTCTGCCGTGCCTCAGTTTGGTCAGGGGGAGGGCAGGGCAGCCAGGCATGGTATTGCCCCCTCCCCAGCGCCTGTTGGGGCGGGATGGGCAGCCTCAGGGGGGAGTGCTGGGGGGCGGCGCCAGGCACCCCGGTGAGCTTGTGCACTCAGCAGCCACCCATTTCAGCCCCTGAGGCTGGCAACCCTACCTGCCAACCTCAAGGTGGTGGCTGGAGATCTCCTGGAGTTACGACTGGTCTCCAGCTGACAGAGATCCCTTCCCCTGGAGTAGAGGGCTGCTTTGGAAGGCGGACTCCATGGCCACCCTCTCCAGGCCCCCCCAGGTCCCCAGAACTTCCCCACCTGGAGCTGGCAACCCGGAAGCTTGCCTCCTGCTGCCTTTGGGACCCCAACCAGGTGTGTGTGTGTGTGTGGGGGGGGGGTAGCATAGCCTTGTGGGACCTCGGCCGGGCTCTCTCTTGCCACAGCTCAGTTGGCCGGCTGCCCCTGGCGCAGGAGGAGCCCCCAGCTGGCCTGTCTGCCCACCTGCCTGCGCTGTCCTTTGCTGGGCCAGGCTCTGCTGGGGGAGTTGCTGCCATGACAACGGTGGGCAGGCCAGGTGGGCAGCGAGGGCATGCATGCACCTGCAAAAGAGGGAGAAGGGGAGGGGGCTGGCTTGAGTGGCTGGGAGGCAGCAGAGCAAGTGGGGCACCTGGGACAGGTGCAGCGGTGGCGGCTTCTCCCGTGCCCACCTTCTCTAAGGTCAGGGGCTGCCTCGGGCTGCTTCTCGGCACACCTTCAAGCCCCTGAGCCAGTGGCAGCTCCCTCTGCGCAGGAGAGAGCTGCACCACCTCCACCTGGAGCCACTGAGAGGCTGCCCGGCTTCGGTTCTGGGTCCAGCCGCTGACGGGGGAAGTTGGAGTGGGCATCTTTCCCACACTGGCCAGGGGAGGGGGGAATAAAAGCAGCCCACCTACACACAAGGAGGACACCCAGGGGCAACGAAGGCCCCCCTGATCTTACCTGGAAAAGCTGCTCCATGGTAAGGATCCTGCGTGATCAAGTCCTGCAGATGAAACAGAAATGGGGATCCCAGAAAGGGAAGACTGTTGAGAAAGGGAACAGGGAAAGGAGGGGGGTGTCTAAAAATGTTGGGGCTACACATACGGATTTCGATTGTATCCTTAATTGTATCCTGTGCCCCAGGTACTCCCCAGGTGTGTCCCTCTCACCTGCTGCTCCTGAGTCTTGGCACCTGCCTGGCTCAGGAGGAAGCCTTCTGCCAGGGCCACCGCCTGGGAACTGGTCTCCGGCCCGCATTCCCTGACCCAGCTCTCCATCTCCGGGGGCAGGATGGCCAGGAATTGCTCCAAGACCACCAAGTCCAGGATCTCCTTCTTGCTGTGCCTTTCTGGCTTCAGCCACTGGTGGCAAAGATGGTGCAGTCGGCTGCAAGCCTCTCGGGGCCCTTCGGCCTCCTGGTAGCAGAAGTGCCTGAATTGCTGGCGCTGCCCATCTGAAGGGGGGGAATCCTCTCCCAGGCTCTTCCACATGGTTCCTTCCCACAGTTCTCTTCTGCTCCCAGCCTCGGTGGCACCGGGGCCTTTCCTTGCTTCTGGACCTACTGATTCCGGCTCTCCCCTCATCCTCCTTTCCTCTCCGGACAGCCTCCACCTGGACCAGTGGATCGCCTTCCTCCTCTGCTGGATTCTTCCGTAAAGATCTATGACCTCCTGCAATGAGAAGCCTGATTGGTGGGGCGTATTTAATCTGGACTTAACAAAGCTCCCAGTTACAGGTCTAACCACACAGTCAATAAATACTCTTTCAGTATATTCAAAGGGCCAAAAGTGCTCTCTCTCTCTCTATATATATATATAGACACACACACAAACATGAACAATCATATAAACATAAATGCGTTTCCAATAAGTAAATCATACAAATGCCAATATACATACATACATACATACATACATACATACATACATACATACATACATACATACATACGCCAATATAAAATAGATGGAATTTCTGGGTGGTAATTCAGAAATACAAAAATACAATTCAATTCATTCAGATTTCAGTCCAATACTACATATGTAAACAGTTCCTTGGAGCAACGAGGTAGATAACTGCAAAATATAGATGGTAAAAGTGCAGTACCAGTCCATAAACAATTTCCACCCAGGAATTGCATGAAGGAATTATGTTTAAAAGTATTGCATTAACAGAGTGATTATTGCCCTTGAAAAAGCACAGCGTGTGAAACAGATGCGGACGACTGTCTGTAGGTCGTGGACGTCTGTTTGAAGAAAGATTACATCTGATAAAGGAGGTGGGAAAAGCATTTATGATTATATGATTGTTCATGTTTGTGTGTGTGTGTATATATATATATATATATATATATATATATATATATATATATATATAGCACTTCTGGCAATTTGAATATACTGATAGTATTTAGTGACTGTGTGGTTAGACCTGTAACTGGCAGCTTTGTTAATTTCAGTGTGTAGGAGTACTCCCTAGTTTTTACCCTTTGTTTGAGTCATATATATTTGGACAGCTGCATCTAAAGAGGCGGCCCTTGACTCACAAAAGCTCACGGAACGGAGCAAGCGAAGAGGAGCTTCATCACAGCAAGAAGGAAGGCTCTGCTCTGCTTCATAAAAACGTGGCTAATCTACAAACTAAAGATTCTTGCAGCGTTCAGAAGCCAGAGAACACTATGAGGTGTCAAGAGAGGTGTGTGTATTTGCAAAGTAGCTGTGAAGTTAGAAAGAGTGGCCCAGAAGCAGGGAGGTGCAGTGGAGAGTCCCTGAGATGCTAGATCTCTCTGTTCGTGTGGCAGGAAAACTGGAGAAGGTTTGACTTCTTCATGGAAACCTGCAAAGCCGCAGAGGAGCCAAAGAAGAGGAAAGGGAACTTAACTTGGAAATGATTGACATCCTTCCACTAACTGTGCATAGGAGAATTCTCAATAAAGTAACACATTGGAAGAACTTCATATGATGAATAAAAATGAGGTTTTGGAAGGGACCATTTAAAGGAAGGAGTTGAGCTTTGAATACTATCTTGACGGGGCTTTTGGTCTAGAAAGTGTTTTTCGTTGGTATTCTTTTCATACTGCTGGATTTTTAATTAATAATCTTTCATTCCAATGTGCTTTTTAAGCTTCCTCAGTCTGCTTCTTTGACAACCAGGAAAGCAAAGCCAGGCAGAGATCTTTCGAGTTCTGTGGTCGATCTAAGAGGCCCAAGTCCGACACGTGACTTCCCAGGGCTTGCCGACACATTCAGAAGGGGTCAGGGGGCCCCAGGAGTCCATGAATTTAAGGGGGGGGGGCGATTTCTGAAAGCCGAAGATCTTACCTTAGCAAAGGCAACTGAAGTGAGCTGCGCTGCAGAAGTCACCCAGAAAGACAGATTTGCTGGCAAGGAACAGCTGTGCTGAGTCTGTAGGCAGAATTGTACCTTCAGTGCATAACAGAGTGAAGAGGGGAACCCTCCCAAAGCCCAAGTTTGCTATCCCAGAACTCCAAGGAAGAACAGGGCTGCCTCTGTCCCACCACGGCAGCTTCACTCATCCGAACAGGCCCTCCTGCAGGGGCCACCCTGAGAATGAGCCCAACCAACCTCTGGCCACACTTGGGCATTCTCTGGGGGACCGCCCACCTCCTGGAAAGGCCTGCCTGGGGAGGTCAGGGAAGCCCCCACAATGCAAGACTGAAGTAGTGAGGAGGGCTTTCTATGCAGATTACAGGACTAGGTCGTAAGAAATGGACCAGCGGGGTGCTCTGGAAAAGGGACTGGGACTATAGACTATTCTACTGCATACTGTCTATTGGTAGTGATATGGTCCTAATGGGAGTTTCTGTATCAATTAATGTATTCATGTCAAATTAGTTAAGTTTTGTTTCAGCGGTCTGTGATTCAGATTTATGCTTGCTTTCAAAGGTCTGAAATCCTACCCTGCTGTATTATTCATTGAACATCCCAGGGATTGAATGTATTGGCTCACACTGTGCAACTCGAGTCTTGAGTCTCAGCGAGAAAAGTGGAGTATAAATAACGCAAATTTAAAAAAATAAAAATAAACGGATGCCGAAAGAGAAGCCATTTTGCTGGAGACTGCAGAGAGCAGCAGGCTGCAGAGAAAGCGCAGGGAAGGCGCCTGCCTCACTGCTGGAGGAGCTCAGCTGGGAGCGTCCCGAGAGCCGCAGGAAAGCCCCTTGGGATCCATGCAGCCCTCTGGCCGAGCCTGGCGGCAGCAGCAGGTACCCTCTTTGCAGAGGGGAGATTATTGCACAACTTACCCCTTTTGCAGAAAGTCCTCAGGCGCTGCCTCCTCTCCCCTCCGCCCAACAACACACAACTGGGTCACTGGGACAGGAAGTGAGTGTGGCAAGCCAGGAAGCCTTCTCTCTCCTGGCCCCTCTAGGAATGGAGGCTCCTTCCCTTTAACCCTTCCGGGGACATTCCAGAAAGGGAACAGGACCCGCTTCTGCCTTCGCCCTGCCAGAGGGAGGATTTCGACATTGAAACAAAAGAAAACCACCGTTGCGTTGCAGGTCCTTTCTTAGCCTGGAGGCATCACCGTGACAATCGCACACCCATCACTTTGGGGTGCAGTCGAAGCACAAAAACATGCATCCAAGGCACGGATCCTCACGGATCCTCCGGATTTTCAGCCCCCATCCAATCACTTATCACGTCCATAGCCACAGATTGCACCACAAAAATCACGCACTCACCACTTTATGGCCCTGCCAGGGGGCAAAAACGTGATTCCAAAGCACTGAGGGGCATAGATAACATAAGTGAAAATGGATACTCAGGATTTTCATATGAAGTTATGCAAAACCCTTTCATGAATCACGTGCCATGTCCATATCCACAGGCTGTACCAGAAAACTCACTTATCCACCACTTTGGGACACCGCAAGAGCGCCAAAATTTGATTCCAAAGCGTAGATCCTGAAGGATCCCACTGAATTTTCCAGCAGGTCCCCCCAAACTGGTGGCCTGTCGAGTGAGACCACGAAGAGTTTGGGGAAACCCTATGTAAAAATCCTGAGGAATGAGGATCCAGGAATCTCCATGCTTTTGCTCCATGGTGGTGCCACAAAGCATTGGACGTGGCATTTATGTGATGCTTCCTCTTGACCACGGCACGAGGTACAGCACCCTGCTGGTTTCGTGTGATTTCACGGGGGTCCAATGCCTTGGAGCCACGTCTTTGCACCCCGAAGGCACCGCAAAGGGCTGGATCCATGTTTGTAAAGGTGATTTGATGCTGGATTTGGGGGTCTTCTGTTCAGAAAACCAGGGGATCTGCATAGATCTTCCTTTTACTTTTTCCCATGGTGGGGTGAGCAAAAAACCAGCGATTTCTTCTTGCTAGCTTGGTCTATATATGGTTTACTCCGGATAGCTGGTTTTGTGTGTTAGCTTGAAATACAAAGCAGGTTAGTTGCTTCACCTTCAAATGTATAACGATAGAAGAGAACAAATTAGACAGCAAGGCAGTAGCTGTAAACAAGAACCAGTTTGAACTAGAGAGATAAGGAGAAGGTCCCAGGAGGGCACAGAAATGAAAGGAGGCGAGTTTTTCTCAGAACAGAGCCTCTGTCTGAAGAAGAAGAAGAAGAAGAAAGGTATGAAAAGACCCTCCCTGCCACATCTGGGTGGGCGCAGAGTGTTTCCACTTCTTGGAGCTCTGTTCCCCCTTGGTTTTTCCTCTTCAAGGTTCTCCACGTCGTGGGGTGTAAATCCTTGGGCAAAGCACCAGGTCAGGATCCTGGCTATCTTTGCAACAAGGGGGAGGGGGGAGTCTGCCAGCATGAGAGAGGAAGAGGCAAAAACAATAGGTGGTCAGCTAGGGTTGCCAGCTCCAAGTTGGGAAATTCCTGGAGATCTGGGGGGGTGAACCCTGGAGAAAGTGGGGTTTGGGGAGGGGAAGGACCTTGGCATGGCATAATTCCATAGAGTCCACCTCCCAAAGTAGCCATTTTCTCCAGGTGAACTGATCTCTGTGGCCTGGAGACCAGTTGTAATTCTGGGAGATCTCCAGCCACCACCTGGAGGCTGGCAACCTTATGGTCAGCACCCCCAGGACTCTTTCAGCAATATTTTTACCTATAGCCCATCCCAGGTAATCAGGTCACACCTTTTCCAATTCATTGTTGCACCTGCGGACAAGCCATTAAGGTATTGTTTTTGGGCAGTGAGACATTAAATTTCAAAACCTGAGGGTGGGACTTAGAGGCACCTGCTTCCTGATTGGCCTGTTCTGCTTTCCCAGTCCTCCCATTGGTTCTCTGCAGTGCTTGTCTGAGACTCATTCAGGGACGGCCCACCTTCCCTCACGATTTTCCCTCCAAAACCTCAGAGGGCGTGGCTTAGTGACTCTTGCTTCCTGACTGGCCTGTTCTGCTTTCCCAGTCCTCCCATTGGCTCTCTGCAGTACTCGTCTGAGACTCATTCAGGGACTGCCCACCTTCCCTCACCATTTTCCCTCCAAAACCTCAGAGGGCGGGACTTAGGGGCACCTGCTGCCTGGTTGGCCCTGTCCCCCCTCAGCGTCCTCCCATTGGCTCCCCCCAGCGCCAGCCTTGCCGTGCTCCCACCCGGCCTGCTGCCCGAAGGGGCCGCGTGGGCGCAAGGCAGCTGCCTCTTGCGCGGGCTGGGTTTGCTCCCTCTCTGCTTCTCGCGGGAGGGGGCCGAGCGGGGGACGCGGCATCCCTTTGGCGCACCAGTCAGGACTGGGGCAGGGGCCGGGGGGGGGATGGGAACCCCTCCCCCTTGGGACTCTGCCCTGCCCATGCTGGGGTTTGGGAACCCCGTTCTCCCGGTGGGGCCAGGGGATGTTGGGATGCAGCGCCAGCCTCGTGCCCGTGGAAGGGGACTTTCCCCACCGTGTTTTCTTTGTAAAACTCGATCCTGTCCGATTTGGGGGAAGAGCGCCTGGGCCAGCTCTTGCAGGGCCCGAGCACCGAAGCGCCTGTCCTCGCCCTTAAGCCCCCTTCCCAGCTCCCTCGGGTCTCCCTCCAGCCCCCTCCGGCACCTGCTCTCTCCTTCCCCCCTGCCCCAAATCCCACCCTCACCCCCCACGCCCCTTCCCTCCCTCCTGCAGCTGCCTCTCCCGAAACCACCGGGGCCCCTTCCAGTCTGCAGCCGTGCTGGGTTCGGGTCATGCCCTCCACCCTCCGCAGGGACCTCGTGGGCAAGCGGTTCTCTCTGAGGCTTTGGGGGGGGGCCCACTGGCAGGAGAGGGGCTGCCCCCCCCGCTTCCCCAATGCTGGGGTCTTGCGGTGCCCCCCTCCATTCCTACCCCTTCTGCCCCAAAGCCCCTCTGGCTCACCAGATCCTTCCCAGACATTCAAGCAGCAGCCTGGGAAACTCAGAGGATATTGGGGAGGGGGCCCCTGCCCCCTGCCTCTCTAGGACTGCGCAAATGCTCCGCTTGTAATGACCCGGCTGGCCTCGCGGGGGTTGAACAGCCCTTCTCTGCTGTGGATGGGGTGTGATCGGCTGAGGCCATGTAGGGGCTAGTTGCAGGCTGGTTGAAGTGGAAAGGAGGCCCAGTTTAGCCCTTCGTCTCTTTGCTGAGGTGGAAGACCTTGCTGCTTCAGGTGGGTGTGTTTGTGTGTGTCTCCAAAAAAGCACTTTAGATATCTGCCCTGCAGGGAGGAATGCCCCCCCCCACGTAATGGGGGAGATCACACCAACCCTGCAGGGTAGCCACCTCCAGTAGCCCACAGAGGCCATTGAGTCCACGGGGCACCCGGCTGTAGCGGCCTCAGGAGTTTCCCCTCTTTTGTTGGGTGGGCAGCCCCACAGGTGGAGGACAGAGAAGGAACAGGACAGGCTCCAAAGGGGGGGGGGAGGAAATCACACACACCCCAGCCCAAAAGAGGAAGACTTTGACCTCTTCCGTCATAAGCAGAATAGGAGGGTCTTCCTTGGCTGTTCATGTTTTGCTTTCAGGGATCTTTTAACTCTTCACAAAAGTATCTTTAAAATCCCGCTTTCTAACTTCCAGTCATTCCACAACAGCTCCTTTAAAACTCCCCAGGTGGGCAAGCAGGAAGCGGATGGGTGACCTCGCCTTGCCAATCTCCTCCAACAGGAACTCCAGCTCTCTCTCTCTCTCCCCCCCCCCCCACACACTCGAAAGCTCAGAGGGCAAACAGTTTCCCTCCCTCCTGCTGTTCCAGTATGGTTTTCACTGGCTGTTTTGAGCACGGCCTCCCCCTGGGCTGAAAGAGCCCCGCATTGGCCATTCATATATATTCTAATAAGTCTTAGGTCCCTGGCTTGACTAAAGCTTCTTGCTAGTTAGTTCATGGAGGGAGGTGAGATGCACACGGGGCAGGGAAGGGGGGGGCGCTTTCATTGTCTCTGTAACTAAACCATGTTCAGTCTCCGTTTGCCTTCTGGAGGCTCTTTGCTGTGGTCTGAAGGGCAGCCCAGACATGCAAATGACTGCAGAGAGGAGGAGGGCAGACAGGCCAGGCCCTCATCCTGCCCAGGGGCCAGGGCTCAAGTCCTCCAGCTCTAGGCTTCTCCCACAGCCTCAGCACTCCCTGGTCCTGCTGAGCAGCTTCCTGGATGCCAGATAGGGTAGCTAACCTCCAGGATTGGGCCTGGAGAGCTCCCAGTACAGCTGATTTCCAGACAATTGAGATCAGTTCCCCTGGAGGAAATGGCTGCTCTGGAGGGTGGGCTCTATGGCTTAACAGCCCACTGGGGTCCCTCTTCGGCCCAAACCCTGGCCACCCCAGGTTCTACCCGCAAGTCTTCCTGACTTGGAGTTGGCAATTGTAATGCCAAAGTGGATTTAGGGGGAGTTTTTTGCTTCACTGGGGGTGAGCACCATCTCCTGGATTGAGGCCTGTTTTTCTCTTTCATTTCGCCAAAGGCGGAGTTTGGCTTGGGGGTGAGGAAGTGAAACCTGAGAGCGGCTGCAGCAGTGTTCAGTCGGCCTCCAAGTGAAGGGTTCCTAGGAAGGGAAGCTTTGGAGAGGGGCAGAAGTTCTGGTTCTGTAATGGGGGACTTTGCCATGGCAACTCAGGGTCTGTGTGTGGGGGGGGGAGGGTGTGTGAGAGAGAGAGGATGAGGTATCCCCAAGCAAAACCCCAGTCCCTGCAAGCAGAAAATCAGCACATGAAGGAGAAAGTGAGTAGCCCAGGCCTACCTGTTGTGCTAACTTTCTACTTAGAATCATAGAATCATAGAGTTGGGCCATACAGACCATCTAGTCCAACCCCCTGCCCAGTGCAGGATCAGCCTAAAGCATCTCTGACAAATATTCATCCAGCCTCTTCTTGAAAACTGCCAGTGAGGGAGAGCTCACCACCTCCCTAGGCAGCTGATTCCACTTTTGAACTACTCTGACCATGAAAAAGTTCTTCCTAATATCCAGTCGGTACCTTTGTGCATGTAGTTTTAGCCCATTGCTTCGCGTCCTACCCTCTGCTGCCAACTGGAACAGCTCTTTGCCCTCCTCCAAATGACAGCCTTTCAAATATTTAAAGAGAGCAATCATGTCCCCCCTCAACCTCCTCTTCTCCAAACTAAACATTCCCAAGGCCCTCAGCCTTTCCTCGTAGGACTCAGTCTCCAGACCCCTGATCATCCTCGTCGCTCTCCTCTGCACCCTCTCGATTTTGTCCACATCGTTTTTGAAGTGAGGCCTCCAGAACTGCACACAATACTCCAGGTGTGGCCTGACCAAGGCAGTATAGAGAGGGGCTATGACCTCCTGCGATTTCGACGCTATGGCCCCTTTGATACAACCCAGGATTGAATTAGCCTTTTTTGCCACCGCGTCACACTGACTGCTCATATTCAGTTTACAGTCCACTCTTACCCCAAGATCCCTTTCACATATACTACTGCCCAGAAGTGTATCCCCCATCCAGTATTTGTGCTTCTCATTTTTGTGGCCCAGATGTAATACTGTGCACTTGTCTTTGTTGAATTGCATCCTATTCACAGCTGCCCACTTCTCCAGAGTATTCAGGTCTTGTTGAGTTTTAATTCCATCTTCTTGGGTGTTTGCTATCGCTCCCAATTTGGTATCATCAGCAAATTTAATGAGCAGCCCTTCCACTCCTTCATCCAGATCATTGATAAAAATATTGAAAAGTACCGGGCCCAAAACCGAGCCCTGCGGCACCCCACTGGACACCTCCCTCCAATCTGATGAAACGCCGTTGACTACCACTCTTTGAGTGCGGTCCTCCAACCAGTTCCCTATCCACCAAACTGTCCTATAGTCTACTTCACAGTCTTCCAGTTTGCCCATCAGAATGTCATGGGGGACCTTATCAAAAGCTTTACTGAAATCCAGATAAATCACGTCAACAGAGTTCCCCCGATCCAGTAAGCTGGTCACTCGATCAAAGAAGGAAACTAGGTTGGTCTGGCAGGATCTGTTAGGAACAAAACCATGCTGACTTCCCCGGATCACTGAGCGGTCCTTCAGATGCTTACAGATTGATTCCTTTAAAATCTGTTATATCTTCCCAGCAACAGAAGTCAGACTGACTGGCCTGTAGTTTCCCGGGTCATCCTTCCTCCCTTTCTTAAAGATTGGGATAACATTCGCTCTTCTCCAATTTTGTGGCACATCCCCAGTCCTCCAGGAGGCCTTGAAGATGATGGACAGGGGTTCTGCAAGTTCTCTGGAAAGTTCTTTCAGCACTCTTGGGTGCACCCCATCCGGCCCAGGGGATTTGTATTCATCCAGTGCAGCCAGATGCCTCTCCACTACCTCTCTGTCACCAGGTGGCTGCCTCCCAGGCACCAGGGGGAGTGCAGCACACACACACACCAACCCACAGCCCGTCATCCTCACGCAGCCGACCACCCATGTCACAACTGAGGACCAGCAGGCATGCATGGAGTGCAGTTGCTGCAATAAGGATCCTGCCCCTATAGTGAGGCTGCCAGAGTGGGAGAGAGAATTCAGATGGACTGAACCCTGACAAGTCAGAATATTGGTGCAGAGCCCCAACTCCTGCAACATACAGGGTGCAGGGTTCCCAGCAGTTGCAGGATGCCTGCTGGTCCTCAGTTGTGACCTGGGTGGTCGGCTGCGTGAGGATGACGGGCTGTGGGTTGGGGGTGTGTGTGCCTGGGAGGCAGCCACCTGGTGATGTGGGTTTTGATGGCGGCCACCCCTTGCTTGCTGGCCCGGGAGGTGGTCAACAGCCTGCCCCTTTTCCTTCCCCTGGGGGAGACGAGCTCCTAGCGTGGGGGGGTGGGGGGGTATACTCACACCTGGCATGGACAGGAGGTGGGCCACAGCCTTTACTCACTGAGACATTAGTCCCCCGAGTCTGGGAAAGGGACAGGGACTGGGGCAGGGTCAAAACCCAGCTCTGAACAACCGACTCCTGCTGTTGGGATGCAGCCGGGGATGGCTGGCATTGGTGGACGAGGGGGAAGGAGACTTACATTCCCCTTGCAGGGAACTCCCCACCTCCTGTCCACCAAAACCCACCTCACTGACGGGGTGGCCGTGAGGGAAGTCTTCCACCAGCAAGGAGGGGGTTAAATAGGTGACGGAGTGTGGGAGTTATGTGGGAAGATGCACCATCAAGCGGTTGGGATGTTGAGAGAAGGTTCAGAATCATTCCTGAAATGAATCCAGCTACAGGCGACCGAGTCCAGGAGGACCCATGACGAAGGAAGTTAAAATACCCCAGTTCAGCTGGTTGTGTGAGTGTGTGTGCATTCGCACCTGGAAAAGATAAGGGACAGAAGGGGAGGACAATCCCCCTCTAGGTAAGCGGCGATTCCCCTTGGGGGGGGGGGGGACACATTCGCACCTGGAAGTTGTGGTTGACAAGGCAGCACCGTGAACCCACTTGGCTTGGCCCCTGAGGCTGGCGGCGCCGTAGAGACTGGGGTGGGGTTAGAGCCGGATCAACCACCCAAGCACCTACCTTTGGGAAAAGGGGTTAAAAATAGTTTAAATTCAGAGTTGCAATGTATCTGAAAGCAATAGTCAGATGCTCGTTCGCTTTTTAAGAAAAGTTTACTTTAAAAAAAAAGTACACGGGGTTGCTACAAAACAAAAGAAATGGATCCCCTACATCTTGCGGCTGCAGAGTACAAACTTAGGTCATGCTAGTAACGGAGATCCTCCTTGACCCTAGAAAGGAAATCACCTGAGCTACTGACCAATAATAGTTTCTCAGTTTCCCGGGCTTTCATTGAGATAAGGCCATTGGCTCTCTGCCAGGTTTCCCTTCCAGGTCAATACAAAAAACAGCACCCTAGGTAAACACATTAAGCCCATAATGAACGAGTATCAGACCTTGCAGCCTATATCCCAACACTTCCCAGCCGGGACAAGTGCTGTAAAGAGGAGCCACAGAGACTGGGATGGGGTCAGAGCCCTGATACCCGCAGACAGCTGCTGGTGGGAGGGGGCAAAGGTTCCAAGGGGGGGATTCCTGGATCTTCAATGCTTAAGGTCCAGTGAGGGGTAGCCCAGCAGGGGGAGGTTGACTTTTACGAAGGCCAATTGATCCACTAGGGCTGGGTCCAGTCGTGAGCAGCGGGCACGGAGAAGGTCTGCCAGGTGGGAGAATACCTGCTCGCTCTGGACACTGGTGGGTGGGCAGGAGAGGAGGTTCATGGCCACAGATGACAAGTCTGGCCAGATGGCAGCTTTGCATACCCAGTACTCCAGGGGATTGGAGTCAGGGGGCTCGGGAGGCTCAGCGAGGTATTCTCGCACCATCACCTCCACCGAGTCCTCCACAAGGGCATGCTTGGCCTCCCCGATGACGCCAACCTCCCAGCTCACCACTGAGGACCAGTAGAGGAGGGGGTCCTTGTTGGGTGGGCTCTCATCGCCTGGAGCACTGGGCTGATCTGCCTCCTCCTCCGCCAACAATCCCTCTTCCATGCCCTCTTCCCTCTGGCCAGATCGTTTTGCCTGGAACCTCCGTATCTCTCCACAGAGGTCCTGCTTCCATTGCTGGAGTTCAGCATTCCGCATGGCTATGCTGCCCTTTATACGGGGGTCACAGATGCAGGCCAGTCTGTACACCCCCTCTTGGCAGAGAGGATGCAAGCGGGTGGCCATGCCTGCCTGCAACCTCCTCACCAAGTCCCTGACGCTGGGGAGCAGAGCTTCCCCCTGCTCCAGTTCTTTGGCCAGCGCCCGGTCCAACCCGCGGATTAGGGGGATGGCTTGCCCCAGGCTGGTCGTGTAGGAGCAGAGGAAATCGGTAGTGTCCTGAAAAGGCTTCAGGACACGGACCATTTGGGAGAGGGCCAGCCAGTCTATGGAGCTAATGCTGAGCTTCTCTTTCCCCTGCAAAATGGGCACAGAGGACATGATATCCTGCACCATGTTTCTTTGCTCCACCAGACGAGCGATCATTACGTATGTGGAGTTCCAACGGGTGGGCATGTCTTCCAAGAGCTGGTGCTCGGGATTCCCCTCCTCCCCCTGCCTCTCATGCAGCTTGCGAGAAGAATTAATGCAGCTGGAAAAGTGGGCAGCCAGACGCCGGCAACTGTCCAACAAGGTGCGCGTGTCCAGTGTTCCCTGGTCCCAGGTGGGCTTGATGGTGCTACCCAGCCCAAGAGCATCCCTCATGACCAGGTGCAGCTTGTGCGCCAGGCAGACAATGCCCTCAAGGGACACGGCTTTCAGGGCTGCCTCCATGTTTCTACTGGTGTCCGTGACCATGTAGCCACGGACAACATCGCCTGCGGGTGCCCACTCCCTCAGTCCAGCCTTGATCACAGCAGCAACGTTACTCCCTGTGTGGTCCTCTTCCATCCACCGTGCCTGGAGCAGAACCACTCTGTAGCCCGGTGGCAGGGTTGGCCCCTCCTCCCGGGGCCGTGATTTTACCCTGGTGGTCCAGAGATCCTCCGGTTGCCACCAGTGGGCAGTGAGGGCGAGGAAGCTATGCTGATGGCTGCTCCACAGGTTCGCCGTAAAGTGCACGGGCCGCCCTTGTGCTTTGGCCAACTGGTTCCTGATCATCTCTGCCACACAGTTGTTGAGCGCAGGCAAGACTCGTCGGCCAACGGTCCGCTGCGAGGGCATTGTGAACCAGGGGGCAAAATAACGCAGCGCCCGGCGAAAGCCCACACCCTCCAACACGGACAAAGGTAGTCCGTCCAGAGCTATCATCTCAGACAGTATACGAGTACCCGCCTCCTGCGCCCTCCCCCTGAATTTTTTGCTTCGCATAGATGACTCCGAAGGGACAACCTCCTGAAGGGTAGCCTGCCTGGAAGTTCCACTCCCACCCACAGCACCCTCATTGTGCGTTTTCTTCCTCGGGGTGGACTCCCATTCCCCTCCCCCTTCTCCCTGCTCAGAAGCCCTCTTCATCCCCCTGCTGGATGGTACTCCTTGCTCTGCAGGCAACAGACTTGGGTGATACGTCTGCAGATGCCTGCGGAGGACACTGGATGACAGGTGCTTGGGGTCCAAGCCCCTACGCACCAGAGCATTGCAGGCCCGGCAAACCGCTGAACAGGGGTCATTGGGGAGGATTAGGAAGTGCTTCCAAAGTGTGGGATTGAAACGGCGATTGAGAGTTGGTGGGTCAAGAGGACGGAACTGCTGAGGTGTGGGGCTGGGCCAGGAGGACGGAGTGAGCGGTGGACTGCAAGCCGGGTCAGGGGCAGCCCCAAGAGGTTGGTATGTGGAGGAGCTGGATATTTCTCCAAGACCCCCCGATGCACCCTGAGTTCCCTCCACCTCCTCCAAAAGTCCACACTCCAGGCATTTATATGGCTTTTCCCCTGTGTGAATTGTTTCAGGGGAAGTGAAGCGTTCACTATGACTGAAGGTTTTTCCACACTCCAGGCATTTATATGGCTTTTCCCAGTCTATATTAATATCCGATTTTTCAGGGAATTTCGTCCCACTTGCTGGGCACTCATTTCTATTGACTTGTTTGTACTTTTCTTGAAGTTGAGGAATTTCATGAGAACCATCATGCTGTAAAAGACCAGAAGTATTCCTCCTCTCAGGCGGCTGTATTCCCTCCTCCTTCTTTGGACCATCACAATATTCAGCATTCTCTTTCACATTTAAACACATGTCTCCTTTTCCCGTTACCGGAAGCTCAGATTTTTCATCTGCCGACTGCCACGTGCCTCCTGCTGAAAGAAAGAGAAGCCCGGTGTGATCATAGGACACTGGCCTACCTATCTCTGTCAAAGTGTTCTTGGCTTTACAATGCTGATTTTTGCACTCTGTGTACACTCAGGTGTTAAGATCTCACTATCTGTAGCTAGTTCTCCTGCTCTCTTTCTCAATTCCTTCTAAATTCCAAGCTATGTTGGAAGAGCTGCCAATTGTACAGTTATGAACATTGCCCAGAAGGACAAAAGAGAATATGCAATGGAGACTTCTTGCCTCAAAGTGACCGAGTGGTTTTAAGTTTCTCTTTTCCTGCCTGGGTAAACTTGGAGGGGGGGGTGGCTGGGGGGGGCTTGTGGGGAGAAGTTCACCCTTTGAGAGGGAGGGTCAGATACTCATGCTTTAACATACACAAGAGAGCGTCTGAAGAGAGGTGGACAGCTAGAAAGAGAATATAATCTTTAAAACAGAGTTTACTATTCCTGAAATCCGAGTCCTCTAGGTCCAATAACCTCTTGCTTTGACCTCACAGCAGAATGGTTGCTTCCTTGGAAATGCCTCCCCATTGGCTCGGGGCTGGCTCAAGTGGTTTTGTGCCCTCGACCCCTGCCCTCTGAACCCCCTGCCAGGTTGCAGGGAGGCAAGCAGCGAGGGATGGCAGAGAAGAAGAGGGCCCCCTGCCCCCACCACCTCCACCTGAGGGAGGGAATTAGTAAGCAGGATCCCCACTGGCTGCCTGAGACAGTCCTTAAATGTGATAGACGGGCAGCCAGGCGTGGCAGTGATGGTGACTGGGCAACTGGCGTGAGAGGCACAGAGCTGACTTGTGCCCTCCAACTGGTGCCCAGGGAAGTTGCCTAGGGCAGGCTGGCAGCTGAGGGCCAGCCCTGCACCTGTGGGGGCTGATTCTCCTACCAAAAGTGGGTTATCCATTGACGGTCTGCAAGCCAGACAGTGACAGCAGAGAGCAAATCCAAGTTGTAAAAAGGAGAAAGAGGGAAAGGGCTGGAGAGAGAAGAACTCCTTGTTGGGGTCTAGTAACTTCAAGAAGCCACCCAGGAGAGTGAAAGTTCATTCTCCCAATTTACCTCGATTTCCCCACCAGCAGGAAAAGAGGCAGCTGCAACTCTTGCATCTCCTCAGAAGGGGGGAGCCTTCCTGCCTCCCACAAGAAGCGGCGCTTCACCTGGAGTCGGTGGTGCACCAGAGCTGTCTCTGGACCAGCCCGACTGTCCTTCCAGTGCCATCAGCTGTCGCTCTGTGCCACCCCCTTTCTCTTTGCAGAGCAGCCCTTTCCCTGGTAATGCCGCTATGGAAAACAGGGCTGCTTTGGGCCTAACCGATGCCGAGAGTCTTGCCAAGCTTGCTTGGCAAAATCTTTGGGAAAGCACTGGCCAGGAAAAGAATGGTCCTGTTCTGAGAGACAATTCAGAGCCTGGTATCTGTGCCAGGTACCCTGAGACTGCTAAGAAGGGAAGCTGAGGCACCCTAAGCTGACCTGGCCGAGTAACATTCCCTCTTCTCGGCTCCTGGGGGACGGGCAGTGCTGGTTTAGCTGCAGAGTCTCAAGTCCTCGTGTCACGCGGCCGCTTGGATTTACAATCCTGCTTCGAGGCCTGGAAACTCCGCACTTCTGTCAAGCATGTTTAGATGCTAGCTTTATTGTTTTTGTATCCTGTACGCATGCTTTCTAAGCCAGTATTTTATTCAATAATTAGTAAACGAATTATCTTACAACTGGGTGGTGTTTCATTGGTTCAATCGCTTCCGTCTGAAGACAGTGTCTAGGCCAACCTGGCCTGTGCTACCGTCACGGACTCCACAACAAGGGGGGGGCCATTTTCAATCCCCCACCCCACCCTCAGATCTCCTTCCTCCTGGCCAGAGCAAATCACCAGCTTGAGGGTCTGCCCCGCGCAGGAGGTGGGGCCTGCTATTACCTGAGACAGGCCCGTCAGGTGTGATGGAGGCCATGAAACCCTGAACTGTTCCGACGCTAAAGTCCCCCAGAGTCATCAGCCTGAGTAAGATCTCCTCAAGGTTTATAATTTTATTGCTCTTTCTTTTGGACCAAGGCCCAATTTTTAACATTATTTGCCTTAACGGTCAGTTTTTGAGTTTGGAGGCAGCTTTGTTCTCAACGCCCGTCCTGCTGGCACCAGAGGGGAGGTGGGCCGGAGATGTTTTAATCATATTTTCTCCCATACGTAGAGTGAATACTCACAACATTATCAGTGTTAAATTATAAACCCCTACAATTTTTCTTTATCTGCAACCACAAACCCACTGGCATTTTTTACAAAGTCATTGACCATCTGGTTAACCATGTCACCCTCAAATGCAGGTCATATAACTGGAGATGCGGTACGGCCTAAATCACTCCTCTTTCAATTATTTTGCACTGATTTTAAACTAGTTCTAGGCTTTTACTTCCCCAAATGGACATTTCTATACTGAGAAGCTGGAGTGGGCATCTTTCCCAGACTGGCCAGGGGAGGGGGGAATAAAAGCAGCCCACCTACACACAAGGAGGACACCCAGGGGCAACGAAGCCCCCCCTGATCTTACCTGGAAAAGCTGCTCCGTGGTAAGGATCCTGCGTGATCTTTTCCTGCAGATGAAACAGAAATGGGGATCCCAGAAAGGGGAGACTGTTGAGAAAGGGAACAGGGAAAAGGCTCGGGGGGGGGGGCTTCTAAAAATGTTGGGGTAATCCATATGGATTTTGGGGGGAATCCGTCATATCTTGTGCCCCAAATACTCCCCAGGTGTGTCCCTCTCACCTGCTGGTCCTGCTCTGCCTGGCTCAGGAGGAACCCTTCTGCCAGGATCACTGCCTGGGAACTGGTCTCCGGCTCGTATTCCCTGACCCAGCTCTGGATCTCTGGAGGCAAGATAGCCAGGAATTGCTCCAAGACCACCAGGTCCAGGATCTCCTTCTTGCTGTGCCTTTCTGGCTTTAGCCACTGGTGACAAAGTTGGTGGAGACGGCTGCAGACCTCCCGGGGCCCTTCGGCCTCCTGGTAGCAGAAGTGCCTGAACTGCTGCACATCTGAAGGGGGACAATTCTCTCCTAGTCCCTTCTGCATTCTTTCTTCCCACAGTTCCCTTCTGTTCTCAGCCTTGATGGCATCAGGGCCTTTTCTTACTTCTGGACCAACTGAATCTGGCTCTTCAGCCCACATCCTCCCTTCCTCTCCAGACAGCCTCCAGCTAGACGTGTGGATCGCCTTCCTCCTCTGCCGGATTCTTCTGTAAAGGCAAGTGCCGGATCTATGACCTCCTGCAATGAGAAGCCTGATTGGTGGGACTTATATATATATATCTGGACACCTGCATCTAAAGAGGCGGCCCTTGACTCACAAAAGCTCACGGAACGGAGCAAGTGAAGAGGAGCTTCATCACAGCATGAAGGGAAGGCTCTGCTCTGCTTCATAAAAACACGGCTAATCTACAAACTAAAGATTCTTGCAGCGTTCAGAAGCCGGAGAACATTATGGGGTGTCGAGAGTGGTGTGTGTATTTGCAAAGTAGCTGTGAAGTTAGAAAGAGTGGCCCAGAAGTAGGAAGGTGTAACCGAGAGTCCCTGAGATGCTAGATCTCTCTGTTCATATGGCAGGAAAACTGGAGAAGGTTTGACTTCTTCATGGAAACCAGCAGAGCGACGGAGATGCCAAGGAAGAGGAAAGAGAACTGAATTTGGAAATGATTGATATTTTTCCACTAACTGCGCATAGGAGAATTCTCAGTAAGTTAACACATTGGAAGAAGAATAAAAATGAGTTTTTGGAAGGGGGCCATTTAAAATAAGGAATTGAGCTTTGATTTTTAATTAATAACTTTTAATCTTTCATTCCAATGTGTTTTTTAAGCAGCCTCAGTCAGATTCTTTGACATACAGGAAAGCGAAGCCTGGCAGAGATCTTTTGAGTTCTGTGGCTGATCAGAGACGCCCAAGTCCGACATGTGACTTCCCAGGGCTTGCTGGCACATTCAGAAGGGATGGGGGGGGCAGGAGTCCATGAATTCAGGGGGGGGGGGCGATTCTGAAAGCCAAAGATCTTACCTTAACAAAGGCAACTGAAGTGAGCCAGGCTGCAGAAGTCACCCAGAAAGACAGCAGATTTGCTGGCAAAGAAGAGATGTTCTGAGTCTGTAGGCAGAATGGGACCTTCAGTGCACAACAGAGTGAAGAGGGGAACCCTCCCAAAGCCCAAGTTTGCTATCCCAGAACTGCAAGAACAGGAAGGCTGGGTGGGAGCCCTCTGGTCAATCCAGGCCACTGCAGAGAGGCGCTTTGCAAAGGGGAGATTATTGCACGACTTACCCCTTTTGCAGAAAGTCCTCAGGCGCTGCCTCCTCTCCCCTCCGCCCAACAACACACAACTGGAACCCTGGGACAGGAAGTGACTGAAGCAAGCTGGGAACCCTTCTCTCTCCTGGCCCCTCTAGGAATGGAGGCTCCTTCCCTTTAACCCTTCAGAGGACTCAACCAGAAAGAGAAAAGGACCAGCTTCTGCCTTCGCCCTGCCAGAGGGAGGATTTCGACATTGAAACAAAAGAAAACCACCGTCCCCCGTTGCAGGTCCTTTCTCAGCCTGGAGGCATCACAGTGATAATCGCTCACCCACCACTTCGGGGCGCTGTCATTGCACAAAAACATTCATTCAAGGCGCTCTTTATGCAACCTCCGGATTTTTGCATGGCTGTGGGGGCCCCCAACTTACCATCCAATCACAGATCATGCCCATAGCCACAGATTGCCCCACAAAAATCACACTCCCACTGCTTCATGGCCCTGCCACGGGGCAAACACGTAATTCCAAAGCATGGATAGTCAAGGATAACATAAATGAAAATGGATCCTCAGGATTTTTATATGGGATTACACAAAGCTCTCCATTGAACCACATGTTGTATCTATAGCCACAGGATGGACCAGAAAAATCCCACACCCACCACTTTGGGACACTGCAAGAGCGCCACAATTTGATTCCAAAGCGCAGATCCTCATGGATCCCAAGGAATTTTCCAGGACATGTCGAGTGATACCACGAAGAGTTTGCAGGGTCCCGCATGTAAAAATCTGGAAGGAATGAGGATCCAGGAATCTCCATGTTTTTGCTGCATGGTGGTGCCACAAAGCAGCGGACATGGCATTTGGGGGGTGCTTCCTCTTGACCACGGCACGAGGTGCCGCATCCTGCTGGTCTGGTTTAGTTCCAGTGGGGAAATGATGCGATTTCGCGGAGGTCCCTGTCTTGGAGCCACGTCTTTGCACCCTGAAGGCACCCCAAAGGGCCGGATCCATGTTTTATAAGGTGATTTGATGCTGGGTTTGGGGGTGTTCTGCAGGGCCGGATCTAGGGTTGCCGGCACCCAGGGCAATCCTAGTCCAACCCTTCGCACATCTGCACAGCACATGAGCGCTCCCAGCGCTGCGTAATGACATCATTTCAGTGATGGCATCACACAGGGCAGAGCAGCAGAGGCAGCGTGCAGGGCTGGGAAGCCGCCCGCACCATTCGCCTCCCTGTAGGCAAATGACGCGGGCGGCGTCGCAGCCTCCTGCGCTGCCTTTCGCCTGCCCTGCAGGACAGGGTGCGGCCGGCTTGCCGTGCACGCCCTGTCCTGCAGGGCAGGCAAAAGGCAGCATGGGGGACTGTGAGACCGCCCGCGCCATTCGCCTGCCGCGCAGGACAGGGGGTGGCCGGCTTGCCACACGCACCCTGTCCTGCAGGGCAGGCGAAAGACAGCATAGTAGGCTGCGAGGCTGCCCACACTGCCGCCTGCGTTCTCCCGGCAGCTGGCAGCTGCTCCTGGCGTCCCCTCGCTGGGGGCAGACTACCCCCCCTGCCCCCCTCGATCCGGCCCTGGTGTTCTGTTCAGAAAATCAGAGGATCCGCATAGATATTCCTTTTTACTTTTTCCCATGGTGGGGTGAGCAAAAAAACAGCGATTTCTTCTTGCTAGCTTGGTTTATATATGGTTTACTCCAGATAGTTGGTTTTGTGTGTTAGCTTGAAATACAAAGCAGGTTAGTTGCTTTACCTTCAAATGTATAACGATAGAAGAGAACAAATTAGACAGCAAGGCAGTAGCTGTAAACAAGAACCTGTTTGAACTAGAGAGATAAGGAGAAGGTCCCAGGAGGGCACAGAAATGAAAAGGGGTGAGTTTTTCTCAGAACAGAGCCTCTGTCTGAAGAAGAAGAAGAAAGGTATGAAAAGACCCTCCCTGCCATATCTGGGTGGGCGCAGAGTGTTTCCACTTCTTGAAGCTCTGTTCCCCCTTATTTCATGATATGAAGGTTTTTCCTCTTCAAGGTTCTCCACGTCGTGGGGTGTAAATCATTGGGCAAAGCACCAGGTCAGGATCCTGGCTATCTTTGCAACAAGGGGGAGGGGGGAGTCTGCCAGCATGAGAGAGGAAGAGGCAAAAACAATAGGTGGTCAGCTAGGGTTGCCAGCTCTAAGTTGGGAAATTCCTGGAGATCTGGGGGGTGAACCCTGGAGAAACCTGGAGAAAGAGGGGTTTGGGGAGGGAAAGGATTGTGGCATGGCATAATTCCATAGAGTCCACCTCCCAAAGTAGCCATTTTCTCCAGGTGAACTGATCTCTGTGGCCTGGAGACCAGTTGTAATTCTGGGAGATCTCCAGCCACCACCTGGAGGCTGGCAACCTTATGGTCAACACCCCCAGGACTCTTTCAGCAATACTTTTACCTATAGCCCATCTCAGGTAATCATGTCACACCTTTTCCAATTCATTGTTGCACCTGCGGACAAGCCATTAAGGTATTGTTTTGGCAAGTGAGATGTTAAATTTCAGATTCCTCTGGCAGATTTGAACCTTTTGGGGGCAGGTACTTGCCTGTCCCCTGGCAGACATTTATTTATTTACCTACATTTAAACCCAACTCCCCCCACCCTCAATGGAGACACAAGGTGGCTTGCATCATTCTTGCATCGTCCATTTTATCCTCACAACTATGTTAGTTAGTTTCAGGTGGTATGCAGTGCCAATCTCATGCCCATGGAAGTGGACTTTCCCCACCATCTTCTCTTGTGAAACTCGATCCTGTTCAATTTGGGGGAAGAGGTGCCCTTCGGAAGAGGCCGGAAAGAACTTTGGCCAGGTCTTCCAAGGCTCGAGCATCGAAGTTCCTTTCCTAGCCCTTAAGCCCCCTTCCCAGCTCCCTCAGGTCTTCCTCCAGACCCCTCCTGCACCTGCTCTCTCCTTTTCCACAACCCCAAATCCCATCCTCATCCCACACCCTGGGGGGAAATCACACACCCCAACCCACCAAGAGGAAGACTTTGACCTCTTCCATCATAAGCAGAATAGGAGGGTCTTCCTTGGCTGTTCATGTTTTGCTTTCAGGGATCTTTTAACTCTTCACAAAAGTTGCTTTAAAATCCCGCTAATTTCCAGTCATTCCAACAGCTCCTTTAAAACTCCCCAGGTGGGCAAGCAGGAAGTGGATGGGTGTCCTCGCCTTGCCAATCTCCTCCAACAGGAACTCCAGATCTCTCTCTCTCTCCCCACACACACACACTCAAAAGCTCAGAGGGCAAACAGTTTCCCTCCCTCCTGCTGTTCCCGTATGGTTTTTACTGGCTGTTTTGAGCACAGCCTCGCCCTGGGCTTAAAGACTCCTGTACTGGCCATTCATATATGTTCTAATAACTAGCAACAAAGCCCGTTGTAGGAAAAAATACAACGGGCTCTAGAAAGGGGAGGGTGGATAGACAGGCATTCCCTCCTCCTCCGTCACTGATCCTGGCCAGTGAAGGAGGGAGCGGGCATTGCCACCTCCTCCATGCATGACCTCGGCCACGTGAAGGAGTGGGTGGGCTTTGCTATCTGCTCCACGCCTGATACAGGCTGGGTAAAGGGGGCCGGGCATTGCGATCTGCTCCGCTCCTGATCCCAGCTGGGTGAATGGGAAACAGGCATTGCCTCCAGCTCCATGCCTGATTGCAGATGGGTGAAGGGGGGTGGGTATGGCTGCCTGCTCAGTACCTTATTCTGGTAGGTTGAAGGGAGTGAGTATTGCCACCTGCTCTGCTCCTTATTCTGGCTGGGTGAAGGGAAGAAGGGCATTGCCTCTTGGTCTGCGCCTGATCCCAGCCAGATGAAGGTGTGAGGCGGACGTTGCCACCTGCTCCACTTCTAATCCCAACTGGGTTATGGCGGGGGGGGGGGCATCGCCACCTGCTCTGCTCCTGATCCCAGCAAGGTGTCAGGGGCGGGCATCGCCATCTGCTCTGCTACTAATACCAGCTGTGTTAAAGTGGGGGTGAGCATTGCCACCTGCTCCACTCCTAATACCAGCTGGCTTAAGGCGGCGGTGGACATGACTACCTGCTCAGTGACTTGTTCCGGTAGATTGAAGGGGGTGGGCATTGCCACCTGCTCCGCTCTTTATCCTAATAGATAAGCAAAACAAGCCTGATACCTGTTTACAGACAATAGCAACAATGTGTTAACACACACAGATATCGCACGTTGTGATTAACAAACTTTATCAATGTGAAAAAGAATATGATGTGCAAACAATACAGTCACATCACAATGCTACATTCATTGTACTACAGTACTAATACATATCATGTTACAACACAGTTCCTTCAAATGTCTCTTATTAAAGTGTCTCCAGTGTCTCCAAAGCACATTCTTAACCGCAGGGGACTACCAACCCCATTCCTGTTTCTTCTTAGAACAAGGTAAACTCCTTGGGTGAAGAATGAAAATTCCTGTGCTGGTATTTGTAATGTGGTTTCTTTTTACAGGTGCCTCACATGATCTTAACAAGGTGTTATAGGAGAAATACAGCCACTGACAGCCCTAGCTTTCGTCAAAACGACTTCCTCAGGGACTTGTGGCACACCTGCAGCTAACTCATTCAATCTAACCCAGAGAGTGACGCGTGAGAGGAGATCTGCGTCTCTTTATCCTGGATGGGAAGGGAAGAAAGGTATTGCCTCCTGCTCTGCACCTGATCCTAGCCAAGTGAAAGCATGGGGTGGGCACTGCCACCTGCTCCACTCCTGATCCCAACAGGGTGATGGCTGGGGCGGCCACTGCCACCTGCTCTGCTCCTAATCCCATCTGGGTGAAGGGAGCAGTCATTTCCACTTACTCTGCTACTAATACCAACTGGGTTAAGGTGAGGGGTGGGCATTGCCACCTACTCTGCTCCTAATACCAGATGGGTGAAGGAGATGCGGGTATTGCCACTTGCTCTGCTCATGATTCTGGCAGGTTGAAGGGGGACGGGCATTGCTGCCTGCTTGGTGCCTGATCCCAGCTGGGTGAACTGGGGAGGGCACTGTCTTCTGCTATTCCTGATCTCAGCTGGGTGAGGGGGAGTGGGCATTGTCACCTGATCCATTCCTAATACCTGCTGCATTATGGCGGGGAGAGGGCATTGCCACCTGCTCCACTCCTAATACCAGCTGGGTTAAGGTGGGGGGGGGCATTCCCATCTGGTCCTCTCCTAATGTCAGCTGGGTTAAGGTGGGGGGGAGGGGAATTGCCAGGGGAGGGCATTGCCACCTGCTCTGCTTCTAATACCAGTTGAGTAAGGCGGGGGTGGGCATTGCCACCTGCTCCGCTCCTGATCCCAAATAGCTGAAGGGGGGGGTGGGCATTGCCACCTGCCCCGCTCCCAAGACCAGCTTGGTTTGGGGGGTGGCCATTACCACCTGCCCGGCTAATAATACCAGTTGGGTTAAGGCATTGGACAGGCATGGCCACCTACTCTGCTCCTAATAACAGCTGAGTTAAGGCAGAAGTGGGCACTGCCACCTGCTCCACTCCTAATATTAGCTAGGTTAATGTGGGGTGTGGGAAGTGCTGGGGTGGGCATTGCCACCTGTCCTGCTGTGAATAGGATGCAATTCAACAAAGACAAGTGCACAGTATTACATCTAGGCCACAAAAATGGGAAGCACAAATACTGGACGGGAGATACACTTCTGGGCAGTGGTATATGTGAAAGGGATCTTGGAGTAAGAGTGGACTGTAAACTAAATATGAACAGTCAGTGTGATGCAGTGGCAAAAAAGACTAATTCAATCTTGGGTTGTATCAAAGGAGCCATAGCGTCGAAATTGCAGGAGGTCATAGCCCCTCTCTATACTGCCTTGGTCAGGCTGCACCTGGAGTATTGTGTGCAGTTCTGGAGGCCTCACTTCAAAAAGGATGTGGACAAAATCGAGAGGGTGCAGAGGAAAGCGTCGAGGATGATCAGGGGTCTGTAGACTGAGCCCTACGAGGAAAGGCTAAGGGCCTTGGGAATGTTTGGTTTGGAGGAGGTTGAGGGGGGACATGATTGTTCTCTTTAAATATTTGAAAGGCTGTCATTTGGAGGAGGGCAGGGAGCTGTTCCAGTTGGCAGCAGAGGGTAGGACCCGAAACAATGGGCTTAAATTACATGCACAAAGGTACCGGCTGAATATTAGGAAAAACTTTTTCACGGTCAGAATAGTTCAAAAGTGGAATCAGCTGCCTAGCAAGGTAGTGAGCTCCCCTTCACTGACAGTTTTCAAGAAGAGGCTGGATGAATATTTGTCAGAATCATTCCTGAAATAAACCCAGCTATGCGCAACCGATTCCAGGAGGACCCATGATGAAGGAAGTTAAAATTCCCCAGTTCAGCGGGCGGGGGGGGGGTGCATTCGCACCTGGAAAAGATAAGGGACAGAAGGGGAGGACCATCCCCCTCTAGGTAAGAGCAGCGACCACCAGAACCCATCTCACCAAAGGGGTGGCCAAAAGGGACTCCTTCCCCCAACAGACTCATAGAGTAGGAGGTTAAAATTCCCTGGAGGGGGGCACATTCGCACCTGGAAGTTGTGGTTGGTAAGGCAGCACCATGAACTCACTTGGCTTGGCCCCTGAGGCTGGGGGCACCAGACACTGGGGTGGGGTCAGAGCCCGGAGCAACCACCCAAGCACCTCCCTTTGGGAAAAGGGGTTTAAAATAGTTTAAATTCAGAGTCGCAATGGAGCCGAAAGCAATAGTCAAATGCTCGTTCGCTTTTTAAGAAAAGTTTACTTAAAAAAAAAAAAGTACAAGGAGTTCCTACAAAACAAAACAAATGGATCCCCTACATCTTGCGGCTGCAAAGTACAAACTTGGGTCATGCTAGTAACAGAGATCCTTCTCCATGACCCTAGAAAGGAAATCACCTGAGCTATTGACCAATAATAGTTTCTCAGTTTCCCGGGCTTTCATTGAGATAAGGCCATTGGCTCTCTGCCAGGTTTCCCTTCCAGGTCAATACAAACAACAGCACCCTGGGTAAACACATTAAGCCCATAATGAACGAATATCAGATGTTGCAGCCTATATCCCAACACTTCCCAGCCAAGACAGGTGCTGTAAAGAGGAGCCACAGAGACTGGGATGGGGTCAGAGCCCTGATACCCCCAGACAGCTGCTGGTGGGAGGGGGCAAAGGTTCCAAGGGGGGGATTCCTGGATCTTCAATGCCCAAGGACCAGTGAGGGGTAGCCCAGCAGGGGGAGGTTGACCTTTACGAAGGCCAATTGATCCACTAGGGCTGGGTCCAGTCGTGAGCAGCGGGCATGTAGGAGGTCTGCCAGGTGGGAGAATACCTGCTCGCTCTGGACACTGGTGGGTGGGCAGGAGAGGAGGTTCATGGCCACAGATGACAAGTCTGGCCAGATGGCAGCTTTGCATACCCAGTACTCCAGGGGATTGGAGTCAGGGGGCTCGGGAGGCTCAGTGAGGTATTCTCGCACCATCACCTCCACCGAGTCCTTCACAAGGGCATGCTTGGCCTCCCCGATGACGCCAACCTCCCAGCTCACCACTGAGGACCAGTAGAGGAGGGGGTCCTTGTTGGGTGGGCTCTCATCGCCTGGAGCACTGGGCTGATCTGCCTCCTCCTCCGCCAACAATCCCTCTTCCATGCCCTCTTCCCTCTGGCCAGATCGTTTTGCCTGGAACCTCCGTATCTCTCCACAGAGGTCCTGCTTCCATTGCTGGAGTTCAGCATTCCGCATGGCTATGCTGCCCTTTATACGGGGGTCACAGATGCAGGCCAGTCTGTACACCCCCTCTTGGCAGAGAGGATGCAAGCGGGTGGCCATGCCTGCCTGCAACCTCCTCACCAAGTCCCTGACGCTGGGGAGCAGAGCTTCCCCCTGCTCCAGTTCTTTGGCCAGCGCCCGGTCCAACCCGCGGATTAGGGGGATGGCTTGCCCCAGGCTGGTCGTGTAGGAGCAGAGGAAATCGGTAGTGTCCTGAAAAGGCTTCAGGACACGGACCATTTGGGAGAGGGCCAGCCAGTCTATGGAGCTAATGCTGAGCTTCTCTTTCCCCTGCAAAATGGGCACAGAGGACATGATATCCTGCACCATGTTTCTTTGCTCCACCAGACGAGCGATCATTACATATGTGGAGTTCCAACGGGTGGGCATGTCTTCCAAGAGCTGGTGCTCGGGATTCCCCTCCTCCCCCTGCCTCTCATGCAGCTTGCGAGAAGAATTAATGCAGCTGGAAAAGTGGGCAGCCAGACGCCGGCAACTGTCCAACAAGGTGCGCGTGTCCAATGTTCCCTGGTCCCAGGTGGGCTTGATGGTGCTACCCAGCCCAAGAGCATCCCTCATGACCAGGTGCAGCTTGTGCGCCAGGCAGACAATGCCCTCAAGGGACACGGCTTTCAGGGCTGCCTCCATGTTTCTACTGGTGTCCGTGACCATGTAGCCACGGACAACATCGCCTGCGGGTGCCCACTCCCTCAGTCCAGCCTTGATCACAGCAGCAACGTTACTCCCTGTGTGGTCCTCTTCCATCCACCGTGCCTGGAGCAGAACCACTCTGTAGCCCGGTGGCAGGGTTGGCCCCTCCTCCCGGGGCCGTGATTTTACCCTGGTGGTCCAGAGATCCTCCGGTTGCCACCAGTGGGCAGTGAGGGCGAGGAAGCTTTGGTCGCAAAGGTTCACCGTAAAGTGCACGGGCCGCCCTTGTGCTTTGGCCAACTGGTTCCTGATCATATCTGCCACACAGTTGTTGAGCGCAGGCAAGACTCGTCGGCCAACAGTCCGCTGCGAGGGCATTGTGAACCAGGGGGCAAAATAACGCAGCGCCCGGCGAAAGCCCACACCCTCCAACACGGACAAAGGTAGTCCGTCCAGAGCTATCATCTCAGACAGTACACGAGTACCCGCCTCCTGCGCCCTCCCCCTGAATTTTTTGCTTCGCATAGATGACTCCGAAGGCACAACCTCCTGAAGGGTAGCCTGCCTGGAAGTTCCACTCCCACCCACAGCACCCTCAGTGTGCATCTTCTTCCTCGGGGTGGACTCCCATTCCCCTCCCCCTTCTCCCTGCTCAGAAGCCCTCTTCATCCCCCTGCTGGATGGTACTCCTTGCTCTGCAGGCAACAAACATGGGTGATGCCTCTGTAGATGCCTGCGGAGGACACTGGACGACAGGTGCTTGGGGTCCAAGCCCCTACGCACCAGAGCATTGCAGGCCCGGCAATATGCCGAACAGGGGTCATTGGGGAGGATTAGGAAGTGCTGCCAAACTGTGGGATTGAAACGGCGACCGAGAGTTGGTGGGTCAAGAGCAGGATGGAACCTTAACTGCTGAGGTGTGGGGCTGGGCCAGGCGGAGAGAGTGAGGAGTGGACTGCAGGCAGGTTCAGGGGCAGCCCCAAAAGGTTGGTGTGTGGAGGAGCTGGATATTTCTCCAAGACCCCCCGATGCACCCTGAGATCCTTCCTCCTCCTCTTCCTCCAAAAGTCCACACTCCAGACATTTATATGGCTTTTCCCCTGTGTGAATTGTTTCAGGGGAAGTGAAGCATCCACTATGACTGAAGGTTTTTCCACACTCCAGGCATTTATATGGCTTTTCTCCATTATAGATTCTTTGATGGGAAATAAGGTTTTCCTTCTGAGTGAGACTTTTTCTGCTGTTCAGCCATTTATTCATTTTCTTTCTGTTATGGATTTTCCAGTCTATATTAATATCCGATTTTTCAGGGAATTTCACCCCACTTGCTGGGCACTCATTTCTATTGACTTGTTTGTACTTTTCTTGAAGTTGAGGAATTTCATGAGAACCATCGAGCTGTAAAAGACCAGAAGTATTCCTCCTCTCAGGCGGCTGTATTCCCTCCTCCTTCTTTGGACCATCACAATATTCAGCGTTCTCTTTCACATTTAAACACGTGTCTCCTTTTCCCGTTACCGGAAGCTCAGATTTTTCATCTGCCGACTGCCACATGCCTCCTGCTGAAAGAAAGAGAAGCCCGGTGTGATCATAGGACACTGGCCCTACCTATCTCTGTCAAAGTGTTCTTCTTGGCTTTACAATGCTGATTTTTGCACTCTGTGTACACTCAGGTGTTAAGATCTCACCATCTGTAGCTAGTTCTCCTGCTCTCTTTCTCAATTCCTTCTAAATTCCAAGCTATGTTGAAAGAGCTGCCAATTGTACAGTTACGAACATTGCCCAGAAGGACAAAAGAGAATATGCAATGGAGACTTCTTGCCTCAAAGTGACCGAGTGGTTTTAAGTTTCTCTTTTCCTGCCTGGGTAAACTTGGAGGGGGGGGGGGTGGCTGGGGGGGGGCTTGTGGGGAGAAGTTCACCCTTTGAGAGGGAGGGTCAGATACTCATGCTTTAACATACACAAGAGAGCGTCTGAAGAGAGGTGGACAGCTAGAAAGAGAATATAATCTTTAAAACAGAGTTTACTATTCCTGAAATCCGAGTCCTCTAGGTCCAATAACCTCTTGCTTTGACCTCACAGCAGAATGGTTGCTTCCTTGGAAATGCCTCCCCATTGGCTCGGGGCTGGCTCAAGTGGTTTTGTGCCCTCGACCCCTGCCCTCTGAACCCCCTGCCAGGTTGCAGGGAGGCAAGCAGCGAGGGATGGCAGAGAAGAAGAGGGCCCCCTGCCCCCACCACCTCCACCTGAGGGAGGGAATTAGTAAGCAGGATCCCCACTGGCTGCCTGAGACAGTCCTCAAATGTGATAGACGGGCAGCCAGGCGTGGCAGTGATGGTGACTGGGCAACTGGCGTGAGAGGCACAGAGCTGACTTGTGCCCTCCAACTGGTGCCCAGGGAAGTTGCCTAGGGCAGGCTGGCAGCTGAGGGCCAGCCCTGCACCTGTGGGGGCTGATTCTCCTACCAAAAGTGGGTTATCCATTGACGGTCTGCAAGCCGGACAGTGACAGCAGAGAGCAAATCCAAGTTGTAAAAAGGAGAAAGAGGGAAAGGGCTGGAGAGAGAAGAACTCCTTGTTGGGGTCTAGTAACTTCAGACCAGGACCCACAGAGTAAATCCCTCGTTCACTGTTGTAAAAACAAGGGCGGGTTTCTGATGCTATTAAAGAGGGTCTCTGTTTCAGAAAAGCTGACTGTATGGAGGCAACTCGAAGAAGAAAGGGGACTAAGAAGGATAAAATCCCCTTGTTGAGGTCTAGCAACTTGAGACTACTGCCAGCAGTGGAGATACTCATTCCCTGTGGCAAAACACGGGCTTGTGGGGTCTTTCCCCCTCTGTTCTCCCTGTAAGAGATTAAAAGACTTTTCTTCCCATCCTCCAAAGGCCCCCACAGATACAATTAAGAAGCAGGGTTGCCCCCCCCCCCCGCAAGATTTCGGCCGAGCACGTCCTGTCTTCTTTTTTTAGCAATTAAACGTGCGAAGAAAGCAGGGATGGGGGAAAAGCTGGGCCACACTTACATTCAGAAAGAGAAGCCACCCAGGAGAGTGAAAGTTCATTCTCCCAATTTACCTCGATTTCCCCACCAGCAGGAAAAGAGGCAGCTGCAACTCTTGCATCTCCTCAGAAGGGGGGAGCCTTCCTGCCTCCCACAAGAAGCGGCGCTTCACCTGGAGTCGGTGGTGCACCAGAGCTCTCTCTGGACCAGCCCGACTGTCCTTCCAGTGCCATCAGCTGTCGCTCTGTGCCACCCCCTTTCTCTTTGCTAGGGCCCCTGCAGAGCAGCCCTTTCCCTGGTAATGCCGCTATGGAAAACAGGGCTGCTTTGGGCCTAACCGATGCCGAGAGTCTTGCCAAGCTTGCTTGGCAAAATCTTTGGGAAAGCACTGGCCAGGAAAAGAATGGTCCTGTTCTGAGAGACAATTCAGAGCCTGGTATCTGTGCCAGGTACCCTGAGACTGCTAAGAAGGGAAGCTGAGGCACCCTAAGCTGACCTGGCCGAGTAACATTCCCTCTTCTCGGCTCCTGGGGGACGGGCAGTGCTGGTTTAGCTGCAGAGTCTCAAGTCCTCGTGTCACGCGGCCGCTTGGCTTTACAATATCTCCTCGAGGCCTGGAAACTCCGCACTTCTGTCAAGCATGTTTAGATGCTAGCTTTATTGTTTTTGTATCCTGTACGCATGCTTTCTAAGCCAGTATTTTATTCAATAATTAATAAACGAATTATCTTACAACTGGGTGGTGTTTCATTGGTTCAATCGCTTCCGTCTGAAGACAGTGTCTAGGCCAACCTGGCCTGTGCTACCTTCATAGACTTTTGGTTCAGTTCCCCTTGCTGTCTCTCAAGTACAGTCCGGTGAGGCCTGGGGCTTGGTTCCCACCCCAGTGCCAGGACTTCAGAGGGAACCTGGTGGAAGCTACAGAGTTGTGGGACAGGTAGACTCCAGGTAGACTCACACACACACACCCCGACCTGTGAACCCCGATTAGGAATTTTGAGAAACTAAATCGGTTTCCTGATTGGCCAACAGCTGTTAATTGAAAGAGGCTAATCCTAACTGGGGTTTAAAGCAGGTTGGGAAAACCAGGGTTTTCTCTGCAAGATGCTGAATGTCACACTGGTATGCTGTCTTGCTGGCAAATCTCTTATGTGCCAGGCCCTTGAGAATCACTTAGACCCTGCTCTGTTGTTGTTGTTGGGGGGGGGGGCATTAAATATGTTCCTATGAGAGCTGTCTGGCGTTGTTTCTGGTCTCGTGTCTGCAGTAAAGCACAAGCTTTGCTTTGCAGGCACAATGTCCCAGGATCAACACCTGCCATTTCCAGTTAAAGGGACTTCAAGGTTAGCAGGGCTGGGAAACACAGAGAGCCACTGCCTCTGAGTGGACAATACTTGTCATAAGTGGTCTGACTCGCAAACAGGAAGTTGCCTGTTTTCATAGATCCAGGGTTTACACTAGCACTATTTCACCATTCACAACCAGCCAAGCTCTTTGGAGAAAAAGCTCAAAGTGTAAGGAGAAACAAGCCTCTCAAATCCACCAGCCCTTGGAAGGACACAGGCACCACACAGTCCCATGACAGATCAAAGCAGCTACCTGCCAATTCCTCCTCTTCATTAGAGCCCAGAAGAAACTTTTCTTCCTCCTCCTCCAGCCAGGATATGAGGTCTGGTTTGGCAATCTGAGGTCCTTTTATCAGGGAAAAAACCCACAAAATTATAACTCTTCTGGGTGCACCTAAATCCATCAATTGCAAGCCATTTTTGACTGCCCCTCCAGAAAGAAAAGGTAAGCACCAAGGTGTGCCAGCACCAAGTCATTACTGACCCACGGGGGGACGTCGCATCACAACATTTTCTGGGCAGACTTTTGTTACGGGGTGGTTTGCCACTGCCTTCCCCAGTCATCTACCCTTTACCCCCAGGAAACTGGGTACTCATTTTACCGACCTCGGAAGGACGGAAGGCCAAGTCAACCTTGAGCCGGCTACCTGAACCCGGCTTCTGCCAGGATCGAACTCAGGCCATGAGCACAGCTTGGGCTGCAGTACTTCGGCTTACCACTCTGCGCCACGGGGCCCTCCAGGAACAGGTAAGAAATAGGGGTGGAATACAATAGAGGACCAAGAGTCACTCATCTGGCACTGGCAATTCTGTGCCTGCTCCCTGCCAAGCTGAGATTGAAGTGTCAGCTGAGAACTAAGTTAGTGGCAGAGAAGCTAGCAGAGTTCCCTACACCGCCACATCTCAGCCCGGGTAAGGCAATGCCCAGATGGGAGGGAAGCCCCTGCTTAGAACACCCCACCTTCTCCAGACCAAGAATCACTGAGCAGATGGTTGTTGTGGGTTTTCCGGGCTGGATAGCCGTGGTCTTGGCATTGTAGTTCCTGACGTTTCGCCAGCAGCTGTGGCTGGCATCTTCAGAGGTGTAGCACCAAAAGACAGAGATCTCTCAGTGTCACAGTGACACTGAGAGATCTCTGTCCTTTTGTGCCACAGCTGCTGGCGAAACGTCAGGAACTACAATGCCAAGACCACGGCTATACAGCCCAGAAAATCCGCAACAACCATCATTCTCCGGCCGTGAAAGCCTTCGACAATATATTAAATCACTGAGCAGCTCTTCTGATTCCCTCTCAAGTGGTCCAGACACAGGATTGCTAGGCAGGGGCTCCCTTCCCACAAGGAGAACTCACAACTCCCCCCACATCAGAAGAAGGATCAGAGAGAGTGGCAGAGATCAGCCACTGGGCCCAGGGCAGACAGCCTGCTTACAGCCTTCCTCATTTAGGACTTCCTCACAGCCACTCCTTACAAAAAGAAGGAGGCAGCCCAGGAGAAAGGGACCCTCACCCAGAGAGGCCACATGGCCAAAATTCTCCAGCATGACTTCCTTGTACAGGGCTCTCTGGGCTGGGCTCAGCAGGCTCCACTCCCCTTTACTGAAATACACAGCCACCTCTTCAAAGGACACCAGACCCTGGAAGGAGAAAGAGAGGAATGCATTTCTTTATGTTGCCTGAGAGGCGGTCCGTGAGAAAGAAAACCCAAAGGGCTTGCGTGGCACAGTGTTTACAAGTACGGACTAGGACCTGGGTCTACCGAGTTCTCAGCCTAACCCACCTGACAAGGTTGTTGTTTTGAGGATTAAGGGGAGAAGAATGATGTGAAAAGCCACTTTGGGTTCTTCATCAGGGAGAAAAGCAGGATATAAATTTTTTAAAAATAAGCAAATCAGAGATGGTAAAACCAAAGTGGAACCAAGATGAGGGGAGAAGAGCTCCATGGGGACATTTGGCTCCCAGAGGGGCTGTCCTCATTTGCAAGGAGCAAGCGGCCTCGTGGGACACGGAGGGGGGGGGGTGTTGTACCATTTTTCCACCTTCCAAGTGGGCAGCCTCGACATCTTCCAGCACCAGAACCAAGAAGCCTGATTGGTTGAGCCTTCCAGCAGAGAAGGAGCCCTTCCTGCCATCCCCTGCACACCTTCCAAACGACACCCCCCTCCCCCTCCAGTACCTGAGCTGGATGCATGGCTGGCCTTTTCCCGTCACCATGTGGATGAGAAGCCATCAAGAGCGTCTCTTCCGTGCTGCCTGGAAGATAGAAAGAGGGCGAGAAACTGATTTCTACAGGGCTAGAGTGAACCTCTCCGTGGAATGGGTTCAGGGCACAATTTTCTTTTGATCTAGGAAGGCTTCATAGCGTTTGTCTTCACATCTCCCCTCTACCACCACCACCACCACAGGGGAGTTCCCTATGCATCTGCCCCACCCCACGCAAAGAACATTAGTCCTGCTGGCGGAAAGTTGCTGCCCCCTGTCTCTTCTTTGCCAAGATGCTTCTCTGTGGCAGGAGGATTCTAACTAGGGCTGCAAGTCCAGGCTGGGAAATTCCTGGAGATTTGGGGGCGGAGCCTAGGGCTGCTGGGATTTGGGGAGGGAGATGAGGGGCCTCAGGAGGGCTATAATGTAGCGGAGTCCCCTATCTACAGCAGCCATATTCTGCAGGGAACTGATCTCTGTTGTCTGGACTGGAGATCAATTGTAATTCCAGGAACTCTCCAGTCCCCACCAGGAGGTTGGCAAGCCTAACTTTAGCATCCCAAAACGTGCTCCTCCATGAGCCGTCTCAAGCAAAGCTGCTTTGAATCCACATATGGAAAAAGCAGGGGGAAATGCCTGAAGTTCATGGCCTCTGCTCCACCAGTCCCGGGCTCTGCCTGCTCATTCTCCCACACAGATGAACCAGGTCTGACACTCGGATTTATACATAGGCCAGACGGGTGCTCTTTCTCTTGGCTGCTGACCCCAAAGAGATCCTGCTCCTGTGCTTAATAATTATCTGCGGGAGCTTGGAGGGAGAAGCCCCCTTTACACATGCCCGGTGGTAAAGAAAAGCCGCCCCTAAAGCAGAGGAGTGACCAGGATGATAAAACAGAATGAGGGGCAAGGGGCTGGGGGAGAGGGCCGCGTAAGGCGTTTTCCACAGGGAGAAAGGCTCGGAGCGGCCAATACAGTGTGGCAGCACGGGGGCTTTCACATGGCACATTTCCCTACATCTCCCCTGCCCCACTTTCCCAGTGCCCACTCCACCCATCTGCCACGTCATAGGGTTTGTTTCAGTTGGTTTTAAAAATTAGGAACCATCTATCACTATATTGGTATACCATTATATATGCGAATGAAGTTGTCTGTATTCTCTCTCAGCTTTCACTTCTTTTTTTAAAAAAAGTGGGTCTCTAGCCCCTTTTGTTGTAGAGCAATGAGACTGGCTTTTTAAAAAAATGAAAGTTGGGAATTCTGCCAGCCTGACAGACACCTGGTTATAACCAGTCAGCTGCCATTTTTTAAAAAAGAAATCCCCCTTCCTTTTGCAGGGGAGGAAGTAGCTGCCATGGAGACAAAGGCAGGGGGCAGGATTAGGAAAACCCAAACTTTCCCATCTACAAGGCAGCCATTCTGCCTTCAATGTGAACTTGAACAGGCCGGGGAAAGCTCAGAGAAAACCCAAAAACCCTCAAAAGTTGCATGATGGTGCAATAATTTATTTTTTAAAAGTGCTTTGAACCAAGGGCAAACAGCTCACTTGGAAACATCTAACACAACTGCATCAGTCCCCAAAGGACTGAAACTGAGCAGGATTAACTAAGCAAGAGGACTGCTGAAGGAAGCAGCCCCTCCAGTCCGTCCTTCAGCCCCCCTCCTGCACCTGCTCCATCCTGCTCCCCCAACCACAAATTCAACCCTCAGGCCTCCCCCGCCCCCCATCCCCACCCCTTCACTCCCTCTGCTGCTGCCCCTCCTTCACAAATGCGCATTTATGGAACCTGAAACCACTTGCCCCCCACCCATCCCCGCCCGCATCCAGCCCCTGAAGGTGTCAGCTGCAGATTCTGCACTCAGGCGGCCTCGGAAAGGAGGCAGGAAGGGCAGCCCCTGAGGGGGGAGGTTGAGAATTGGAGGGAGGGGGGGCTGCTATCCTGGCTTCCCCCTTCCTTTCTCTCCGCTTGAATCTTGCAGGGCAGCCCCCACCCCCGTCTAGCCCCTCCTAAGTCTCTCTAAGCTCACCAGATCCTTCCCAGGTCCAGCCATTGAGGGGGGGGGGTGGGGGGGGGACAGGAAACGGCTTCCCCGCTTCCCTTCCCAGGACTGCACAAAAGCTCCGCCGATTTCCAGTTTCTAACCACCCAGCCAGACTCGAACATCCTTTGTCTTCTGCCGGACTCCTGCAGGAAGGGGTGGGGCCACGGGCGGTCTGCAGCGTGGCTGAGGAGCCCCTTCCAAGAAGGCCCGTCCGGTCGCCCCCCCCTCTCTCGCGCACACACCGTCCAGACCCGGAGGAAGCAAAGGCCTTAGATGGCTGCGGCCAGCCTGGTGCGAGGGCTTGTCCGGGAAGGTGCTGAAGCACCCAGCTTGCCTCCCCTGTTCAGCCGGGGAATGGCCGGCTGCGTGGCCGACACTGAGGCAGGGAGGGCCCGACAAAAGACGGACGTATTAGACAGACACAGGAGGCGAGCCGCCATCCAGAGCGGGTAGACGAACCCCCAGGCCAACGCGCAGGGCCCGCCGTTTCCACGTAAATAACGCTGTTGCCAAACTCCAGGTGGGGCCTGGAGAGCTCCTGAAATCACGGCAGGTCCCTCAGGCCACAGAGCTCGGGGCTTCCCCTGGAGGAAATGGCTGCTGGGGGGGGGGCGGCGGGGTCCTACGGCATTACTCCCCGCTGAGCTGCCTCCTCTTGCCAAGCCCCGCCCTCCCTATCTCCAGGAATTCCCCGACCCAGAGGTGGCAACCCCAGGAAAGGAGCCAGTGGGATACAATAAGGTCCCCTCAAAGGGCCGTCTTACTTGGGGCTCCTTTAAACCTCCCCCCCCCCCCCCCCCAGCCTCCAGGAGAGACCCGCCTCCCTCCCCGGGCAGGACCTTTTATACGCTCCCTCCAAGCCCCGCCTCCTCCACCCCCATTGGCTTCTGCCTTTCCCTCCGTTGACTCCCGGCCCAATCCCGAGGCTTGGCGGTTGCCTGGGAAACTGAGGCCTGCGGGAAAATGGGCAGCCGGGAGGCCTGAGGGAAAGGCTGGCTCGAGGCCTACTGCAGGCCTCAGGCCTGGGCTCCTGATAATCCCCCTTGCCCAGAAAGGGCCCGTTAGAGATTGGGAGGGTGAGAATTAGCCACGTCCTTGGATCAGGAAAGGGACAAAAAAAGGCTCTTCAGTAACCCCAAAGGGCCAGGACATCCCAAGAGAGGGAAAGGGCTCAGATAAAGAGACGCAGCAGCAGGAAATCCAGGGAGCTGAAGGAGCTCAGAGCAAGGGGATGACCATGGAAGGGGGGAAAAAACTGATGGGGCCTGAACTGTGAACTGGCTAAGACGGCAAGGGTCTTAACAGCAACAATGAGCGCAAGTGGTTATCTGTCTAATTCAAATAAACCCACATTTAAATAAACCCACCTACTTCTCTACTCTAGATCCAAGCTAAGCTTCCTCAGTTTCTCAAATAGAATCATAGGGTTGGGACCTCTAGGGTCATCTAGTCCAACCCCTGCACAATGCAGGAAATGCACAACTACCCGCTCCCAACTGCCCCGGTGACCCCTGCTTCACGCCCAGAAGATGGCAAAACGCCTCCAGGATCAATCCGCTTGCATAATATCTTCACAGTTCTCGGGGCCTCTCAGTAGATCCCAAGAATATTCTCCATAGAAATTCTGAACACGCCACCTTCCTCCCCACTCACCCCACCCAGCCCTGGACCTTTCCTTGGGTCGAGGTGGTACCCCGCTCCTCGTGGCAAGGAGAGAGACTTGTAATAATTCCCCACATTTTTGTTTAATACCCAGTCTTGTTTCCAAGAGACAAAATCCGTGTCTCATCATATCCATCTTGCCTCAACAGGGGCCTCCTCTGATTGCACTTTTGCACATAGTTACTCAGAGGCACTGTGGCTGTGCCATGCTGGTTCTTACACCTTCTCGGGATTGCTTGTCAGTCTGAGCGCTGACTTGCTCTCGAGCTGTGGCACCACACACCAGAGGACCCTGGAATCCTAAGCAAAGTTACTCCCTTCTTAGACCATTGAACCAGTAGGCTTAGAAAGGCGTAACACTGTTTAGGGGCGCACTGCACGGCAACCTCTTTTTGTTCCTAAGGTGGTGCATGCACACAGTTCTTGAGGAAGGCCTCTTACATGTGAAGAAAGCTCAGTTACAGTTCTGGGTCTGGGTTCTATTAGGCCTCTTCAAGTGAACAGAATTCTGCTGTAACTTTCCTCTGCGGCTTCCAAGCATCCTTTACTCGGCTGGCACAGTCAGTCTCTTGCATTGGGAGTCTCTTGCATTGGCACCAGAACAGCAAGCTGGGAGTCCCAAAACTGGCCACCTTGCTTCAGGATGCAGCAACAAACGTAGGGAACTGGACCTTCCAGGCAGAGAGTAGCTCGACAGCACCCCCCTGCTTTTTGCAACGGCAGCAAAGGTTTGCTCAGGGGAAGCCAGGCAGAGCTGGGGAGAGTGGGAAAAGGCTCCCCCTGGGAAAAAACACAGCGGGTTTAGCCAGTTCCCCGACCTACCAGGGCCTGTGTGTGGAGTAGTGGTTAGACTGCCGGAGTAGGATCCAGGAGGGCTGAGGAGGCAGAGCCCTCCCCAGGCTGGCGGGGCTCTCAACCCTGACTCCTGGCAAGTAAGTGAAGGGGAGGGCAAGGCGAGTACAGGCCTCCGGAGGCCTCAGACCTCCTTAGAGCAGGCAGAGTCTGAACAGAAAAGGCTACTACTGCCCCGAAAGAAAGGGCTGCTCAAGCCGCTGCCAAGCCTGCCTTCTTCCTGGATTTTTCTACGTTTCCCTTGGGCAGAGGCAGTACCATAGTGACACATCCGAGGTGGAGATAGAGGTTGGACTTCTTCTTCGTCAGAGTCACAGATGGAGACTTTTTGCCTATGTTTTCCAATTTTTAAATCAGGCCCAGGCATTGAGTGGAGCTTGCAACAAAATCACTCTCTGCTGTGTCAGCCCCTCACAGACCTGAAATAATTCATCAGCTTTTGAAACAACCATGCCTGCCGCCAGCAGCCCACCTGCTGTCTGAGGACTCGGTCCTGGCTGTACTTGCCCTCTTGAGGGAAGTAAAACATTCCAGCTGCTTTCTAGAGCTGCCATCCAAGAAACAACACTTTCAAGATGACCTTGCACAACCTCAAACGACATGGCCTGGCCTTGTGCCTGGACCACAAGTGGCTTGTGGGGCTTCGAGAAGCTCCGGGGTTCTGTTGGAGACGGTTGCCAGAACCAAAGTGGGTGGTGCATTCTATAGTCCCAAAGAATAAGAGAACAACCGCAAAGGGGGAATGGTTTTGAAGAAGACAGAGTTTCCTCAGGGTCTCAGAAAGCAATACCCAGAGCGGCTAAAAAAAAAAAAGGGGGGGGGGGGAGGTTGAAAAAAGTTGAAGGCGTTCCTTTAAAACTTAACACAATGTCAGGAATTAGGACGTAGGACAGACAGACGGCAAAGTCCCAGTTTGACTAGAGCACCAAAGACACTAGGGCTGGGCAGCGAGCAAGCAGGTGGTTTGCTCCAGTTTGGTGTAGTGGTTAAGAGCGTAGGGCTCTAATCTGGAGAACCAGGTTTGATTTCCCACTCCTCCACTTCAAACCAGCCTTGGGCTAGTCACAGCTCTCTGGAGCTCTCTCAGCCCCACCCGCTTCACGGGGTGTTTGTTGTGAGGATAATAATAACATACTTTGTAAACTGCTCTGAGTGGGTGTTAAGTTGTCCTGAAGGGTGGTATATACATGGAATGTTATCATCTGTGGCTCAGTAGTCAAGGGTATGCATTGTATGCAGAAGATCCCAAATTCATTCTCAGGCACCTCCGAGGCCAGTCAGAGGAGACAATGCAGGATCTGAGAGGCCACTACCCTGAAATCTGTACACCCAGACACACTTTTGCCCTACTGGGCCATGCTGAACCAGTAAGAAACTCAGACTCGTTGATTTAACTGAAATTAATTGCTAATTTTACTGAAGCATAACACTCAGTTCTCCTCAGAATTCTGTGGGGAAAGTGGAATAAGCTGGAGCCCCAAAGGTGAGAGCAAATGAAGTGGTGAGAAAGAAGACAAAACACAATTTTAATTAATTCATATACCCTCATACAAAGAACTAACAATGGTCATCTCCTAGCAACCCCGCCCCCCCCCCAATCCATTCGCTATCTGACCCACTGAGTTAAAACCCAGGCCCTCTAAATTACTCTGAGGTGTTCTCTGTATCTGAGGACTGGTTGGCCACAAAAACACAAGGCAGAGAATGAATGAGTGCCGGCAGCTCAATCCCTTCAATATCCCTTAGACCCTTTTCTTGGTCAGAAGAGGGAGGCCACACCTGACAGGTGGAGACAGTGGAGGCTATTTCTCCACCCTTCTGGTTTTCCATTTCTTCATTTCATGATGGGACAAGATGGCCTCCCATTTTATAATATTTCTGACTCAAAATGGGGACTCAGCTTCTACACACAGTTTCTGTGCTACCTCCATACATTCTGTGTGAATTTTTTGATGGCGAGTAAGGTTCCCACTCTGAGTGAAGCTTTTTCCACACTCCAGGCATTTATATCGCTTCTCCCCTGTGTGAATTCTTAGATGTCGAGTAAAGTTTCCACTCTGGCTGAAGCTTTTTCCACACTCCAGGCATTTATATTTTTCCTCCCCTGTGTGAATTCTTTGATGAGAAGCGAGGAGTCCACTCTGTCTGAAGCTCTTCCCACACTCCAGGCATATATATGGTTTCTCTCCTGTGTGAATTTTTTGGTGGTACGAAAGGCTTCCACTTTGAGTGAAGTTTTTTCCACACTCCAGGCATTTATATTTTTCCTCCCCTGTGTGAATACTTTGATGAGAAGAGAGGAGCCCACGCTGACTGAAACTTTTTCCACACTCCAGGCATATATATGGTTTCTCCCCTGTGTGGATTCTTTGGTGGGAAAAAAGATTTCCACTCTGACTGAAGCTTTTCCCACACTCCAGGCATTTATATGGTTTCTGCCCTATGTGAATTCTTAGATGGCGAGTAAGGTTTCCACTCTGACTGAAGCTTTTCCCACACTCCAGGCATTTATATTTTCCTACCCCTGTGTGAATTCTTTGATGAGAGGAGAGGAGTCCCCTCTGACTGAAGCTTTTTCCACATTCCAAGCATATATATGGTTTCTCCCCTGTGTGAATTCTTTGGTGGTAAGAAAGGTTTCCACTTTGAGAGAAGCTTATCCCACACTCCAGGCATGTATATGGTTTCTCCCCTGTGTGAATTCTTTGGTGAGAAGAAAGGCTTGCACTGAGACTGAAGCTTTTTCCACACTCAGGACATTTATATGGTTTCTCCCCTGTGTGGATTCTTTGGTGGGAAAAAAGATTTCCGCTGTGACTGAAGTTTTTCCCACACTCCAGGCATTTATATGGTTTCTCTCCGGTGTGAATTCTTTGGTGGGTAGTTAGACTATATTTCCGCCCAAAGGTTTTCCCACACTCAAGGCATTTAAATGTTTTCTTTGTCTTATGGGTATTCCAATGTATATTAATATCTGATATTTCAGAAAATCTGTCCCCACTTCCAAGGCACTCATTCCCATTGTTCCCTTTGTGTATTTTTTGAGGGAATGGAATTTCTTGAGAATTGTCACCTTGTAGAAAATCAGGATTTGTCCTCCCATTAAGTGGGTTTCTTCTCTCCCCTATCCTCAATTCATCACAATTTGCAATGTTCTCTTCTGTATCTGAATATGCGTCTTCTCTCTCCATCAATGGATGTTTGGTCGCCGACTCCCACACACCATCTGCTGAACGAAAGAGAAACTCGGCATGAACACACACGCGCAAACCCGAGCCTAAAATTAGGGAATGAACTCTGCTAACTGACATACAGAATGCACGAATTCAAAGGCTTGGTGTCTGGGCCACTTTCAAAAGTCTAGGTTGGGAATACTAGATAGTATGGACAGATCCCTGGGTTGTGACAATTAAATGGAGAATAGCATTTCACTGGGGCACTAACTGGCACAGAATCCGTCTCTGCCTGAATGGCAAATCAGAGCAGCCACAGGCAACTAACCTGTTTCTACCTGGACCACCAACTGGTTGCTTATTTGCTCTTCCCAGGTTGGTGGTGGATGATGGCATTGTGGGGCAGCTAAAAGCAGTGTGGATTTTCTGCTGAGGTGTTCCACAAAGTTTCCCCTGGCCATAACTGGAAGGACACATCCTCCTGTTCTCAGAAGGAAAATGAGGAAATAGAAAACACTAAGGGGTTAAACATGCATTTAAAAAGAAAAACCAACCTGGGGAATGACTTTGCTCTCCATGCACCTTGAGTTCAACCACCAGCAGGAACAGGGCGGCTGGTCAACCAGAATCTGTCCTATATCCAACTCAGCTCTAGGCTAACCCGCGCCCCGCCCCCCCCCGCACTTGACCCAACCTGGCTGCCCCTCCCACTTGACTGGCAAATGCTCTGTGTTTGTGTCCCCAGACACCATGTCCAGGTATCTGCTGCGCAGACCTCCCCTGCTAACACCACTTTTGTCCCTTGCTTGGAGTACCCAATCAGTTCTGGACCAGCTGCTCCAAACAACAGGCACTCGGAGGAGGGGAATCCAGTTTAACCAAGGGAGGGGAAAGCAGGTTTGGGGTTATTTTTATTATTATTATTATTACAGTACCAAGACCAATATACAAAAGTTATGTTACCAAACCACTTATCAGTAAAAAGAAAAACCACCAGTTTTAAAAAACTTTTAAAATACATTTCACGCTGTTTAAAAATTAATGTACAGAATGTGGCTACTTGCCATGTGATCATGTGGTTTTTGCCGGCTAAGAGCCATCGGAGCTTTGCTTTATTTGTGGTTATAGGACCGGGAATCCTATCTAATGGTTTGGGGTTAAAATATGCTGGGGAGGCCAGGATTGCCTCTGCAAGACGCTGGATTTTACTTTGCTAGGCTCTACAAAAGGCAAATATTTATGGGCCAGGCCCTTCAGAATCACTGTCCACATTGGTCTGTGTTGAGGAGTGGGGGTGGAGGTACATTATGTCCATCTGTGCACTTGTCTGGAGTTGCTTGGGGTCAGTTCTTTGTGGCAAAGCACAAACAAGGTCCCTGGTTCAATCTGTGGTTGTTCTGATAAAAAGTATCTCAGGAGGTATCAGGGCTGAGAAACAGAGCGCCACTGCCGGCACGAAACTCAGCTTGACTTGAAAAAAGGGATCCGAGCGGGTAGAGGAAGGAAGTGGCCGGTTTTCATGATCTACAGGCTCTGTTTCAGCCTTCCCAACCGATCCAAGAGAGGATAAGCAAGGCCATAGAAAACCACAAGCCCTTGGAAGGACCCACAAGCAACAAACAGTCCCACTGCAGACCCAGGAAACTATCCGCCAATCCCTCCTCTCCGTCAGAGAACACAACAAGCAGCCCCTCCTCTTCCTCCAGCCAGGATATGAAGTCAGGTCCGGCAATCAGAGGTCCCTTTAGCACATAAATAACCCCCACAAACTTGTACTTGTTCTCTGTGCCATAAATTTAGCAATTCCAATACGAGTATACCGCATATCTCCAGAAATACCCAATAGGCAAGTAACAGGGTAGTGCGAGGGGGACAGAATATATTGGGGGCCCAGGACCATCCATCCAGGATTGGTAGCCTACTGAAAGGCCGGCTGAGAACTCAGCCAATGGCCGAGAAGCCAGCAGACGTCCCCGCAGAGCCACCTCTCAGCACAGGCAGGCCCACCTTGATGCAGAAGGAGCCGCCTGTCCTGGTCTCATCGGACCTATGCAGGGTCAGGCCTGGCTAGGACTTGGATGGAGCATCACCAAGGAAGTACAGGGTCGCTGCACGGCGGCAGGCAATGGCAAACCACCCTCTGCTCATCTCTTGCCTTGAAAACCCCAGCAGAGGTTGCGACCTGACAGCACCTTAGCACACACAGGGCAACCTCTCGCCTTCTCCAACCTGGCACCTCTCCTGATGCCCTCTCACAGGGTCCAAGGACTGCTAGGCAGGGGCTTCCTTCGCACAAGGAGAACCCAGAACCCCCTCCCACATCAGAGGAAGGCTCATCGAGGGGGACAGAGATCAGCCACTGGTTCCAAGGTTAACAGCCCACCCATGTCCTTCCTCATTAAGGACATCCTTACAGCCACTCCTCACAAAAAGAAGGAGGCAGCCCAGGAGAAAGGGACCCTTACCCAGAGAGGCCACATGGCCAAAATTCTCCAGCATGACTTCCTTGTATAGGGCTCTCTGCGTTGGGCTCAGCAGGCTCCACTCCTCCTGGGTGAAATACACAGCCACTTCTTCAAAGGACACCCCGCCCTGGAAGGAGAGGAAAGCATTTCTGTATAAGGCTGGAAAGAGGACTCGTGAGAAACAGAATCCAAAAATGGTGACAGTAAAACAATTCCTGATCAGCAGCAGCAGGGCAGTAGGGGCATTTCTTTCCCCCCTCCTAGCTCTCTTTGGAGCGTTCTTGGGGCTAGAGGGGCTGACCTCATTCACAGGGGGCTGGTGGAGAAGAGGCGGAAGAGATCCGTATGATAGAGGATCAAATCCTTTTCAGTGGGAAATTAGTGGTCCCGTATTGTTTAGCAAGGGGAAGGAGCCCGATCCGCTGAGCCTGGCCACGGAGAAAGAACCACTCCTGCCCGCCACTGTGTCTCCCCCCAGTGACACCCCAGCGTACCGGAGATGGCTGCATGGCTGGTCTTTTCCCTTCACTACGTGGAGGAGAATGTGGAGAAGCCATCAGAAGTGAATTTTCAGTTCTGTCTGGGAAGGTGAGAAAAAAAGAGAACAGGAAATCCTCTTGCATCAATTTCCAAAAGACGAAAAGGCGTAAGACGGCACAGCACTGATATCGAGCAGAAAGGTTTTCTGAGAAAAATGATCCCTTTTCTTCTCCTTAACTATTCTATAATTATTTTCTATTTATTTAGGCCAAATTTCCCCCCTAATTTCTATACCATGATGCTGAGCGACTGACTATCATCAACCATGTGCGAACCAATCAGGGCCAAAATGTTTTGCACCTGCATTGGCCAGAGATATGCAAACTCCCCACCCCCCCTGGTTTGTGGCAGACAGAGAAATGTTTGTGGGAAAGGGTGAAATGGCTTCAAGATAGCTTTGGGGGAGGTTGACGGATTCTTCTCCACCTTTTTTTCTCTTCTCCACCAACAGGGGTCATTTCGTAGAAAAAGAGCTGGAGGAACTCATTAGCATAACTCATTAGCATATGCCACACCCCCTGACGTCACCTATCCTGGCTGTTTTGGACCCAATCCTGGCCATTCAGGGCTGAAATTGGGCCCAAAATGGCAAAAAGGGGCTGAAAATGGCCAAAAAGGGGCCCAAAATGGTCAGGATCGGGCCGCTGCTGAGCGGGAGAGCAATCCACCACCTGTCAGACACCCGATTCTGGCCATTTTGGGACCAATCCTGGTTGTTTTAGGACCAATCCTGGCCATTTTGGGCCAAATCCAGGCCGAAACAGGCCCAAAATGGCCGAGAGTCAGGTGGGTGGGGCCAGCTATCATGTGACCTCTTTGGGGAACTACCGGAACTGCGTTCCTGCGCGTTCCCCCTCGAAATGAGCCCTGTCCACCAATAAACTTGAAAGAAAAAGACAAGTTGAACCAAACTTGGGAGCTCCAAGCATTCAACTCAGGAGTTAACATTGTCAATCAGAGAGAGTCCCAAAAGACCACAGTTTTTGGGGTCCATATACAGCCCCTCCCATTGTTCCTCCACCTTACTTTTCCCAGATTTCTACAGCTGACAAGTGGAAACTGCCAAGCGAGCCCACCAGCAGAATGGCCCACTTAGTCCAATGCCTCGGCTTTCACTGTGGCTCTTAAAACTATTTTAACACGCAGTCATTTCCCCCCAATTTCACCCTCATTTGCATAACATGATCCTTTATTGTTTTACAGAGAGGGGAGACCCCTCCCTCCCCAACCCCTGCCAACACCTTGTGATGCAGAGAGACCCCGCTGGCGCCCCTTTGCTTTCTGTGCATAAAAGCGTTTGGGAACATAAAAGGTGCACAGAAAGGGTTCACCAGCCACGGCGGTTGATGGGTGGATCCGCTGGCCAGCTACCTGGGGAAAATAATTTGGAGGGGAAAAAACCCTGCAATAACCAAGAGGTTCCTGTGTGCTGCTGTGATAAAGCACACAGCACTAGTCGAGACTCAAAAGCACTTGAAATAGAAAAATATCATGTGATGTTCAGAGGAGGACAATCAGCAGCCCAGACCAGCGCTTCCGTTCCGTTCCAGAGCCACAGTAAGTTTTCCCCATGATTTTTACGGCTCACCTCGAGTCTCTACTGCGGATGGAGAGTCCCTGCAGAAGATCTCTCCATCCCCACACACACCCCTCCAGCCCCAGAGCAAGCAAGGGCCCTTAATGGGCTGGTTCAAGGGGTTGACCAGGGAGGGCGCTAGAACACCCTCCCTGCATCCCCTTATTGGTCAGGGCACGCCCCTGTTGTGCAGTTGAAAATTGGGCATGAAGGACCCAGCCCGAACCAACAAAAAAGACGCACGTATTAAACAAATACTGTAACAACAGGGTAAAGAAAACACGAGTCATAAAGACTGGGTAGATTAACTCAAGGCAAACACGCAGAGCAAAATTTCCAGGGAAACTTCCAGGGAAAGCTAGGGATTGAGAGAACGTGATTCATATACTGGTGTAACATTATACTAATATAGTGATATTCAGTTCCTAATTTTTAAAACAAACTGAGAAAATAAATTGTGACATAGCAGGGATGGGGGAGGCACTACTGAAAAATCAGGACAGGGGAAAATGAGGGGAAATCTGCCATGGGGAAGCACTGTTGTCGCGGTGTTACATTGGCTGCTCCACCAACAATAAGCCCGCCACTGTGTGAAAAACACCTTAGATGGTCCTCTCCCCGCCCGTTCTCCCTCAGCTGCTTTTCCGTCCATTGGGTGTGTGTAGGCGGGGGCTTCTCCCTCCAAGCTCCCATAGATTATTAACCACTGCAGGATCAATTTAGGGTCAGCAGGCAAGAGAGAAGAGCCCCTGTCTGGCGCATGCGGACAGTCAAGCCTCAGACCCAGTCCAGATAGCCAGGGGGAAGAGCTGGCAGGGAGACCTGGGCTGACGGGAGTGTACGGCCTCACTTTCAGGCACTTCTCCCTGCTTCTTCCACGTGTGGACTCAAGGCAGTGGACTCACTTGAGAGGCTGTGTGTGGAGGAACACATTTTGGGATGCGTCCCTCTGCCAATGTTAGGGTTGCCAAACCCCAGGTGGGGCCTGGAGATCTCCAGGAAACACAACTGATCTCCAGGTGAAAGGGACCACTTCTTCCCTCGGAGGAAATGGCAGCTTTAGATGGGGGACTTTATGGCCTGATATCCGCCTGAGGTCCCTCCCCTCGCCAGGCTCCACCTCCAAATCTCCAGGAATTTCCCAACCCAGAGTTGGAAGCCAAGGGAAGCAGCTGTGTGAGAACAGTAAGGCCCCCTAAAGCGACAGTCTTGCTTGGGGGCTCCTTTCATCCCTGACCCTCTCCAGCCTCACCCTCCCTCCCTCTCAGCCTGGGGGACTGACCAGCCGCGCACGCTGAGCAGGGCCTTTTATAATCTCCCTCCAAGCCCCGCCTCCTCCACCCCCATTGGCTCCTGCCTTTCCCTCTACTGTCTCCAGGCCCAATCCTGAGGCTTGGCGGTTTCCTGGGTAACGAGGGCCTGCAGGAAAACGGGCAGCCAGGAGGCCTGAGGGAAAGGCTGGCTTGAGGCCTACTGAAGGCCTCAGGCCTGGGCTCGTGCCAACTCCCTCGTCCAGAAAGAGCCCATTAGAGAATGGATGGTGGATAACTGGCCACATCCTTCTTCTTCTCTAGGACCATGACAGGGATGAAGGCCCGTAGCTAACCTGGGGGTGAAATGAGATGAGATGGGAGCTCAACACAGGCTGGAAGAAAAGGAAGAAAAAAATCCCAGACTTTAAATATATGCTGGTGTTGCCTGAACGGGCTGAGATTGAGAGACAGACAGACCTGGGAGGTGCAGTGGGAACATTGTTGCCAACCTCCAGGTGGGAGCTGGAGACCTCCTGGAATTGCACCTGATCCCCAGATGATAGAGAATGGAGATTAGTCCCCTTGGAGAAAATGGCTGCTTTGGAGGGCCCTCCCCCCAAGCCACACCTTTCCCAGGCTCTGGCCCCCCAATCTCCAGAAATTACCCAGTCCAGAGTTGGCAACCCTAGGAAACAAGGCGAAGGGAACCAATGAAGTCCCCTAACACGCCTCTCTTACTCGGTTCCTCTCTCTTTTTAATCCGCGATCCCCCGCAGGTCTAAATCACGGGTTCCTCCCAGGCTCCTGTACGTGTCCCTTCCTCTGTGGGTTGGCAGCGGCTACCACACTTCCTCCTGAGCAGCTCTTCCATGCCCTTTCCCTAGCCTGGCCCTCCCCACCAGAGCCCTGTTTTCTCCCTGCAAATCTAACGGAAAGAAGATGCGCATTATTTATAGATGGGGACTCCCTCCCATAAGATGCTGCACGAAAACGTTCCCCACTCCATTTGGGAATATAAGTTCTTTACCCAGTTTGATCCGCCTTACTATCTTTTTAATTTAATTTAATTTTTTTATTTATAAAAACAGACGGTGAACAGTAATAATAATAATAAACCATGCACAAATTAACATAGGTAAGAATAATAAACAACAAAAGAGTAATAACAGTGCATAGAATAATATAAACAAAATAAGCAACAGTTACATAAAAATAAAAAAGCATTACACATGACTACATACTATTTCTTCTCTCCATCTCATTACTTGCATATACTCAGCATTTTATATACGTTTAAATTTTTTTACAGTTGATCTACTTTAACAATAGCCATTCTTAGTTTTTCTTAATTTGATCTGCAGAGTAGTAAGCCACCGTACTGCAGCCCAAGCTCTGCTCACGACCTGAGTTCGATCCTGGCGGAAGTGGGGTTCAAATAGCCAGCTCAAGGTTGACTCAGCCTTCCATCCTTCCAAGATCGGTAAAATGAGTCCCCAGTTTCCTGGGGGTAAAGGGTAGATGACTGGGGAAGGCAATGGCAAACCACCCTGTAACAAAAGTCTGCCAATAAAACGTCGTGATGCAACTTCCCCCCATGGGTCAGTAATGACTTGGTGCTGGCACCTTTACCTTTACTATCTTAATATGTTGGTGGTTCCAACGTTGAGGCGGTCATACGTGATTACATGTTGCAATGTGCTGCCAACAGCTAGGGTTGCCAGCCTCCAGGTGGTGGCTGGAGATCTCCTGGGATTACAACGGATCTCCAGGTGACAGAGATCAGTTCTCCCGGAAAAAATGGCAGCTTTGGAGGATGGACTCTATGGCATTATACCCCACTGAGGCACCTCCCCTCCCCAAACCCCACCCTCTCCAGGCTCCATCCCTCAAATCTCCAGGAATTTCCCAACCTGGATCTGGCAACCCTACCAACAGCCCAGATAATGCGGTTGATTCCTTAAGACCCCTGCAGATCAGCTGTGACTGTCTTTTGGCAGTGGCTGATTCAATGTCCCCTGTCTTTTTCTACTGTCCAAAGCATGTAATAGCCAGAGAGAGATTTCTCAAGAAATGAAGTATTTGAAAACTGTGGAGTTTGTTTTTTTTCACATAGGGGATATATTTTACACCTCCTTGTTGTGAATAAACCTTTGCTTCCCTAGCAAATAGCCGGCGGATGTGGTGCAGCTACTCTGGGCCAGGACGGCCCCATAACCTTCCCGTTGGGCACTGCAGGTCCCACCATCACCCTAAAGCCAATGGCCAATTCTGAGGCTCCTGGCTTTGTTTTCTGAAAAGTTAGTCCTGTCACAAGTGGATGGGCAGTGCCTTTTATCCGTATCTATTTAGCACCTTTATAGTCGTCCTTTCCCCCCCTGACACTGGGATCACACCGTGTCAATCCATACAATCGGTACAAGCATACATATAGTAAGAAATAGACTAGGAAATCTGAAAGAGCATCAAATATAATGCAGAAAATATTACGGAGTTCAGTGTGGGTCCCTCCCCAATACTTCTTTTAAAATGTCCACTGCACCCCCCCCCCGGCCCCTGCACTCCCGGGGCGCCTCTCCCCCGCCCCCCCTCCGCCGCCACGCCGCTCCAGCTCACCCGATCCCGGGGGGGGGGGCAGGGGCGCTTCTGCCGCGCCCGGGGCCGTCGGGGGCCACTGGCTGCCTCTCCGGGAGGTTCCCTGCAAGGACCACAGTGCCCCCCTCGCCCCCCCAGGTCTTTCCCAACGGAGGAGGGCGCGCAGGAGCTGGGCCGCCTCCCAGGAGCGCAAAGGCGGGCGGGGCTGGGGGGGGGGGCGCGGCTGCTAGACCTGCAGCGAGGAAGGGGGAGGAGCGGAGGCTCGTGAGGTCACTTCCTGCCCTGCCCCCACCCGTGGGAACGGGGCCCTCGCCTCTCCCACAGCTGCCCCGGCCGGGGCGCCTTTGGGTGCGGGGGGGGGGGAGGAAAAGCAGCTGCGAAGGGGAGGCGCCCCTTCCTCTCCGCCCCCCAACGGGAGGCGGCTGCGCAGTGGCGGGTCTCCCGGGGGTCCTCGAAGACCGCCCCCCCGCGCCCCCCTTTGTGCACAGCCGGGAGGTCCCTGGGGCAGTGCAGGCGAGCGGCTGCTGCAGACCCTCTGGCCGCCGGGGGCCCTCCCCTGCTTCCCTGGCTGGCCCAGGGGCTGCCTTCGGACCCCCCCTGCCCCCCCCGGCTCTCTTTAAAGAGAGACCCGCTCGCCAAACGCGCCCGGTGGGGAGCGATGCCCCGGGGGGGGGGAGGCGAAGGCCTCGCAAGCCAGCCCCCCCCCCCGTTTCATTGCCTCGACGCGCGTCTGGGAGGCGCGGCCCCCCCCCCCAGCAGCCCCGTCCTGCTTTGCGCTCCTCGAGGCGGGGGCTGCCCGGGTCGCCCAAGAGGCCGCGGCGCCCGCTTCCCTTTGGCGGAGGGTCGGCTTGGGGGTGGGGGAGGACGGGCAGTTCCCCACCCGGCCGCCTCGAGGCTGCGCCCCCTCCCCGCCTCCCCGAACCGGGACTGCCCGTGCCGCGCTGCCGCCTGCAAAGGAGACGGAACTCGCCCGCCTTTGCTTTGGGCTCCCGCGCAGTGCGACCATCGCCTGGCTGGGGAGGGGCAAACGAAGCCGGCGCTTGACGGGGATCTGTCAGACTGTGTCGTCCACCGCGAGTCACCGTGAGAAAGGCGGGCTGTGAGTGACGTAAATAAAAACATAAATAAATCCCCCCCCCCGCCCCCGTCACCCTAAAAAGGGACAGGACAGGTCCCAAGTCCCAAGGCGTGTGGCTGCCCCAATGAAACCCAGAGAGCTGCTGGCAGAGATAAAACGCCTGCTTTAAAGGCGCCTCTGGCGAGGCAAGCGGGTCGGGGGGGGGGGGAATAAACTCGGGAGTTCCGGACAAGCGCGGCTGTCCTGAAGAAGGGAAATGCGGAGGTCCCAAATCCGCAGCGAGCTCCGCAGACACGCTCAGCATTGAGGCTGGCTGGAAAATGCCCTCTTTGGGGCTCCGGGGGCCCTCCTGGTTCCCCACAGCAGCAGAAGCACTCCGAGCCGAAGGCCACACCAAAGAGTGTGTGTGGGGGGGGTCACTCTTCGTCCGTCCCCCCCCCCTTTGGCCCTCCATCTTCCCAACTGCCTTCCTCCTCCATCCCATTGCTCCGCAGCCTCCCTGAAAAACCTCCTCTCTCTGGAGGGCAGGGTTTCTTCCCCTTTTTCGATAAATATTTTAAGAAGGCTTATATTCATTTTGAGGAAAGGGACTGAAAATAAAAAGGCCAATATCGAAATGCCCCGGTAGAAATCTGCGGTGAGGCTGCATTCGGAATGAGGCATGCAGTTCCGGTTGCCTTATCTGGTTGCTGAACGGGGGCAACCCTTGAGAGGTACCCAAGAGTCATCCAAACGCACGCAGGGACTCACACAGAAGCCCGGGGCACGCTAAAGCAGAGGTCTTGCTGATTAAATCACAGGCGCTCTTTTAGCCTGCAACACTCGAACAAGGGACCTAAATCCATGTAGTGGAAGGGAGAGGGGAGTTCCCTGACTTCAACTGGCCTTACTCAACTGTACACTAGTTAATCAATCAGTTATTAAAATAGGTAAAAAAACCCTAGTTTTACCTGCTAACTTTTTTTGGAATAGATCCAGAGGCATCTGATGAAGACTGCTGTGGCTCTCCAACGCTTAGGCTACAATAAAGTTGGTTAGTCTTAAAGGTGCTACTGGACTCATTGCTTTTTTGGAATGGAATATCCACTAAAGTAACACAGACATGGGGGGGGGGGGGACAAAACAAGGTCACCATAAAGGTAAAGGTAAGCACCGAGTCATTACTGACCCATGGGGGGATGTCGCATCACGATGTTTTCTCGGTAGACTTTTTGTTATGGGGTGGTTCACAGAATCATAGAATCATAGAGTTGGAAGGGGCCATACAGACCATCTAGTCCAGCCCCCTGCCCAGTGCAGGATCAGCCTAAAGCATCTCTGACAAGTATTCATCCAGCCTCTTCTTGAAAACTGCCAGTGAAGGGGAGCTCACCACCTCCCTAGGCAGCTGATTCCACTTTTGAACTACTCTGACCGTGAAAAAGTTTTTCCTAATATCCAGCCGGTACCTTTGTGCATGTAGTTTTAGCCCATTGCTTCGCATCCTACTTTCTGCTGCCAACTGGAACAGCTCTTTGCCCTCCTCCAAATTGCCCTCCTCCAAATTGCCCTCCATCATTTGCCCTCCTCCAAATTGCCCTCCTCCGCCTTTCAAATATTTAAAGAGAGCAATCATGTCCCCCCTCAACCTCCTCTTCTCCAAACTAAACATTCCCAAGGCCCTCAGCCTTTCCTCGTAGGGCTCAGTCTCCAGACCCCTGATCATCCTCGTCGCTCTCCTCTGCACCCTCTCGATTTTGTCCACATCCTTTTTGAAGTGAGGCCTCCAGAACTGCACACAATACTCCAGGTGTGGCCTGACCAAGGCAGTATAGAGAGGGGCTATGACCTCCTGCGATTTCGATGCTATGGCCCCTTTGATACAACCCAGGATTGAATTAGCCTTTTTTGCCACCGCATCACGCTGACTGCTCATATTCAGTTTACAGTCCACTCTTACCCCAAGATCCCTTTCACATATACTACTGCCCAGAAGTGTATCCCCCATCCAGTATTTGTGCTTCTCATTTTTGTGGCCCAGATGTAATACTGTGCACTTGTCTTTGTTGAATTGCATCCTATCCTGGGGTTGGCCATTGCCTTCCCCAGTCACCTACTCTTTACCCCCAGGAAACTGGGTACTCGTTTTACTAACCTCGGAAGGATGGAAGCCCGGAACCTGAACCCGGCTTCTGCCAGGATCGAACTCAAGTCGTGAGCAGAGTTTGGGCTGCAGTACTGCAGCTTTCCACTGTGTTCCACGGGGCTCTTACGTATTGTGTATTATACAATTTTATTCTTTATGATCCTTAAATTCAATTTGCTTTCATGCAATGTCTTTCCACACTCCTGGCATTTCTAGGGATTCTCTCTTGAGCGTATTTTGATGGGTAGAAAGGGAATCTACCCAGCCATTTTGGTGTAGTGGTTAAGAGCGCAGGACTCTAATCTGGAAAACTGGGTTTGATTCCTCGCTTCTCCACTTGAAGCCAGCTGGGTGAGTCAGGTTCCGGCAGGTAGACCCAAATAGTACTTCGCATCAAACACTCCAGGTGCAGGAGTTAAAAGTCCTTTATTCAGGATCTACAGGACAGCGCGCACTAACAGCTTCATTGGCAGAAGTGATGTAGGTAAGAAAGGTCAGGTTAGTTATAGGGAAAGTTCCCGCCTTTTTGGGATGGGGACGGTTAAGATTCCCAGCGGGGAGGGGAGACGGGTTAAGAGTTTGAGAAAGGAAGCAAGAATGAAATCTTTTTCGGCTCTGAGACTTCGCCTGGCCTTCAAGGCCATTTTCCTGTCTCTTCCAGCAGTGAACGTAAACACCCATGAGATAAAGAGAGCAGCTACAATCCTAGCTGAGCAACCTGACACTCTCAGGAAGCACTTTCATGGCAGAGATGATACTCATGTCTGACAGTGTCCTTCGTTCAGTCACAGCTTCTACCTAGGAGCTCTCTCAGCCCCACGCACCTCACAGGGTGTTTGTTGGCGGGCTAATAATAGCATACTTTGTAAACCAGCCATACTTTGTAAACCAATCATGAAGGCTTCTGGCTGGGATTCGGCATCTGACAGTTCAGCTGTGGTCGTCTGATGGGAGACAGGCTGCTCCTCCTCAGGAGGAGCAAGGCTGTCAGCAAGCCTCGGCTGTTCCAGCTGCGTTTCCTCTGAGGAATCGTCCAGCCCCGGCTGTACTATGACATCTAGAAAGGGGGGGGTGCGGGCAGGGGGCATTGCCTCCTCTGCGCCTGACCCCGGCCGGGTGAAGTGGGGAGCACTGCAGCCTGCTCTGCTCCTCATCCAGGCCGGATGAAGGTGGGGGTGTGGGCATTACTGCCTGCTCCGCTCCTGATCCTGGCCAGGTAAGGGGGAAATTGCCACCTACTTCTCTCCTGATCCCGGTTGGACATTGCCTCCTGCTCTACTCTGGATCCCAGTCGGGTGAAGATGGGGTGTGTGGGTGGGCACTGCTGCCCCCTCCCCACCCCGATCGCTGCCAGGTGAAGCCGGGGGGGGATGGGTTGCCTCACCTTGGCTTCCTGTCGCAGCATGCTCTCTGGAGGAACAGGCTGCCTCACCTGAGAAGCATGAATCCCTTGCAGGAAATGTAGGACCAGAAAGGCAGCGGGACCTGGCGAAGGTTGCACCCGCAGCACCTGGAACTCACGATCAGCCCTCCATGTCGTGGAGAGGGTGCTCCTTAGAGGCAAGCAGGGCGGGGTGGGTTCCGAAACGAATTATGAGAATGCCCATTGAAAACAATGGGAGAGGCTGGAAGGCCAGTTGGATATGATGGGAGGCATGAATGCCCATTGATTTGCAGCAGTTCCAGTGAAATACATAAGCAGATTTATTGTCGAAGGCTTTCACGGCCGGAGAACGATGGTTGTTGTGGGTTTTCCGGGCTGTATTGCCGTGGTCTTGGCATTGTAGTTCCTGACGTTTCGCCAGCAGCTGTGGCTGGCGTCTTCAGAGGTGTAGCACCGAAAGACAGGGATCTCTCAGTGTCACAGATTTGTCTCTCTGGTAGTTGGCTAGGCTTAGGTGGGGGGAGGTGACTTTTCCCACTACAATGGGCACCTATGGGCTACACCTTCATTTTTTGTGGCATGACTTTCCGCCGCTGCTGGGGGCATTCTCAAGCTGGAAAGAGCTTTAGGAGCAGACTAACTCACGCCCCGCTCTCCACCCTGCCAACCAACAATTTATGCCACAGATCGGTTTTACGCTGGTGTAGCAGGCAGATACACCATCATGGAGGCTTGTTTACTTCCTAAGCAGTTTTGGCCCACCCCACTCAGGACTGCGCTGTAAATGTACTAACCCAAATAGGGATCCCATACAGTACCTGAGCTGCCGATTTTGCATTAAATACACGAATGGCCGCAGGCACAGGGGCCACCATTATTATCGACAATGCACACTTCTGCAGACATTCACTCCTGGCCAAATGAAGCACAGATTTCCGTTGGACTGGTCAACTGTTATTATATTGGTGCTGGAGAGAGCCCTCAAGCCAGAGTTCGCTTATGGTGATCCCTGGTGGAATTTTCATGACAAGAGACTAACAAAGGCGGTTTGCCATTACCTGCCTCTGCAACCCTGGTCTTCGTTGGAGGTCACCCATCCAATTACTAACCAAGGCCAACCCTGCTTATCTTTTGAGATCTGACGAGATCGGGCTCACCTAGGCTATCCAGGTCAAGGTGTTATTATATTACTTGTTCAATAACCTTGCCCTTGAATCTCCAACAAAATTTTGTGGTCTTCAAAAGGACCACAATTTGATTTTTCAAAATAAACAGACAATAGATTAGGTCACAACAAGCCACAAATGCGGACAAGAGGGGTTACAGCAACATCAGCATAAGCTATTGTTAAACTGCCCTGAGCCCGTCTGACGGGGAGGGCGGTCTAGAAATGCGATTAAATAAATAAATAAATAAATAAATAAATGCAATAATGGAATGTGACGGGAGCCAAGTTTAGGAAAGTGATCGTCCATTATAATCAAAGCGGGCACTGGGTCGATCATAAATAAGATGAAAAGGAGCCAAGATAAACCCCTGTCTAACCCTTCAACAGGGAGGAATCTCATGCTAGTTAAAGAATATAATTGATGAATAAGAAAAAGTAATCTTTTATCCATCAAAGATTGACTCAGTTTATTCTGTAGAAGGTTTTTGGGGATAGAATAGAAATAACCTTTTCAATCGAAGAAAGCAGAAAACAGTTTCTTCCCACCAGTACTCTACTTTTCTTCACCAGTTGGACAAGAACAACACAATGGTCAAGTGTCTATCAATCAGGGCAGAAACTAATGTCTTACAAACCCAAAACTTTTTGTTCATTCAGCCAAGAAGACAGCTTGTCCAACGGGTATCTGGTGTAAAGTTCACCCACAACTGACAAGAGATTTATTGGACAATGATCCAGAGGAGTTAGCCATGTTAATCTGTAATAGCAACAGGGCCTTTTTTCAGCTGGAACGCGGTGGAATGGAGTTCCGGAATCTCTTGAAAATGGTCACATGGCCAGTGGCCCCACCCCCTGATCTCCAGACAGAGGGGAGTTGAGATTGCCCTCCACACCACTCCAGCGGCAGGGAGGGCAATCTAAACTCCCCTCTGTCTGGAGATCAGGGGGCGGAGCCACCAGCCATGTGACCATTTTTGCAGAGGGTGATTTAAAATTTTAAAAACTCCCCCCTTGTTCCAGCTGACCCAAAGTGACATCATTGTGTGGTCCTGAGTTCCACCACCTCTTTTCCCAGAAAAAAAGCTCTGAGTAACAAAATAGTAAAAAGTCCAGTAGCATCTTTAAGACTAACCAACTTTATTGTAGCATAAGCTTTCAAGAGCCACCGCTCTCTTTGTCAGATGCATCTGTCGAAGAGAGCTGTGGCTCTCAAAAGCTTAGGCTACAATAAAGTTGGTTGGTCTTAAAGGTGTTATTGGACAATAGTTCCCAGAAATTTGAGGATCACCTTTTTAAAAAATTGGAACTATTGTGGCCTTAGTATACATTTCAATAAGACTGAAGAAGGTCTATGGATAATTCAGATTGGAGACCCTCAGGCCCCAGGGTCTCCCCTACCTTTAGTTGGCTGATTAAATATTTAATTTCACTGGACACGGGAGGCTGTTCGAGGTGATCATAAGGAACAGAATATTTATATAGATGGTAGTATGACAGAATGGTCAGTGTTGGGGGGGTGGCTTTGAGCTAAAAAAGAATCCTATATTCCAGATGAAACACGCATTTTGCTTAACCAAAATATAATTTATTTGTAAATACAAATGCATAATGGTTGCAGAGTATTGATAAGCATGTGGATTTCATAATAGGTTCATCAAGGTTGGAGATTTCATATTACGTATAGAATCTTAAATGTTTATTCACAGAGTCAGTCACAAAGAAATAATTGATTGAATGAATGGCTTTGATGTCTAACTCTCACGTAACTATTAATCTTATAAAAGTAATGCCAAGAATTTTAGGTGGGTAGTCATGTTGGTTGGTATTAGAACAAAAAAAATTAAGTCCAGAAGCACCTTTTAAAAAGACAAAATTTTCTTCAGTATAAGCATCTATGAATCAAAACTCACTTCATCAGATGCAAATGAGAATGAAGACCCATCCGCCATGACATCTTATTCAGAAGGTGGGAGAGATGTTGCAAAGAAGGAGTAACGATGCAGAGGCACATCACAAAATGATCATCTCGATCAGAGATGGAGAATTGTGCTTAGAGATTGGAAACTACTTGAGGTGGTTTAAACCTGAAATGCATCACCCCTCCCCTCCCAGGACTGGAAACAGGTAAAATATTATAAAATGCAAAACAGAAAAATGAAAACAAGCCATTCATGTATCCATTAGCAGGACAATGCTTGGTCTTCATGAATTTCAGGGGTCTCGGTGAATAGTTATACATCTTCTATAGACTTTTCTCACCCGCTATCAGTAAGTTCAACTGACTGCAATCCATCAGGCAGCTGTTATTCATCTTCAGACAGCGACTCGATACCAGCTCTTTCCCTCTGAGGGGAATCACTTCTCAGACAGGGTCAATGTATTGGTCCGGCTACCGCAGGATGAGCTGGATTTTCACCTCCATTTTCTTGGTTGAGAGGAGGAACAAAAGCTTCCAGCTAACATCTGCCTTGACAATACAAATCTCTACATTCGGATTTACATGCTTAAAGCCGAGCCTTCTCAGCCCTGGGAAGAAACGTAACGAATAGCAGATATCCAGGTGCTCTTGAGCCTCGACAAGCATTATCTGCCCTGATCCTGTTCCAACTCCAGTTCTCCACTAGTGAGTCAGAGGAAGCCAAGCCCTGCATCACATTAACAGCACTGAAAAGAAGGGAGGATCTTCCTAAGAGACTGAGAAAAATAAAAACCGCCAAATGCATTTGAGGTGTTCCATGCTCTCCAATGCCATCAGCTGAGCAACACTGAGGGGACAGAGCTGTGAGTGCTCTTGTCCAAGCAGGAGACACCTATTCCTTTTTTACACAATGAGAATCTGAACGAGCAATTACAAAGCTCTTGATGGCCTTTGTCCGGCATACCTATGGGACTGCCTTCCTCCCTATGTCCCTCCACGGCAGCTTCGTTCTTCCAAATAGAGATGGGCACAAACAGCAATACGAACAAAAAAAAAGGCCACCAACAGCCCAATCTGCTGTTCGCGAACAAGATGTTCATGAGGCCCCCATTCTAAACGAACAGGTGGTCGTTGCAAGCCTCGTTCGTTGCTGTTCATCAAGCCAGACAGTCTGGCACCTGCAATCAATTCCCTTGGCAACTTAGGCAGGGATTGTCTGAACTCTGTCAATCGCTTGTATTTTGATCTCCTTTACCTCTTCGCTGCTTGTGGCGGCCATGTTTGGAGAACTTTGCATGTCCCGTCCGCCTCCGTTTTTGGTTGTGCTGGAGGGGAAAAAAGCTTTTAAAGATGAGGGAGCGGGCTCGGCTGATTTTATCCTACCTCTCCCAGTCTTCCACATTACTTGAGGATGCAGGTGGTGCCTTGAAGCTTCAAAACACTGGCAATTGGGGAGGGGGGAGAACAGAGCTTGCCCTTCAGGCATCCAACATTATTGGGTCGGGGCCCCACCCCCGTGTGAACCTTTTGATGGATAGTTAGGCTGTTTTTGCGAGAGGAGCTCTTCCTACACTCCAAGTATTTATATGGCCTTTCCCTAGTGTGAACCCTTTGATGGTTAGTTAGTTTATTATTGTGAGAGAAGCTCTTCCCTCACTCCAAACATTTATACGGCCTTTCCCGTGTGAACCCTTTGATGTCTAGTTAGGTTCTCGTTCTGAGAGAAACTCTTCCCACACTCCAAGCATTTATATGGCTTCTCCCCTGTGTGAACCTTGCAATGTCTTTTTAGGTGGCTGTTCAGAGAGAAGCTCTTCCCACACTCCAAGCATTCATATGGTCGCTCCCCTGTGTGAACCTTTTGATGGTTAGTTAGGCTATTATAGTGAGAGAAGCTCTTCCCACACTCCAAGCATTTATATGGCCTTTCCCCTGTGTGAACCCTTTGATGGCTAGTTAGGTTTTCATTCTGAGAGAAACTCTTCCCACACTCCAAGCATTTATATGGCTTCTCCCCTGTGTGAACCTTGCAATGTCTTTTTAGGTGGCTGTTCAGAGAGAAGCTCTTCCCACACTCCAAGCATTTATATGGCCCCTCCCCTGTGTGAATTTTTTGATGGTTAGTTAGTTTATTATTGCGAGAGAAGCTCTTCCCACATTCCAAGCATTTATATGGCTTCGTCCCTGTGTGAACTTTTTGATGCTTAGTTAGATTATTATTGTGAGAGAAGCTCTTCCCACATTCCAAGCATTTATATGGCTTCTCTCCTGTGTGAAGCTTTTGATGGCTAGTTAGGCCACTATTGTGGGAGAAGCTCTTTCCACACTCCAAGCATTTATATGGCTTCTCCCCTGTGTGAATCTTTTGATGAATAGTTAGGTGATTACTCTGTGAGAAGCTCTTCCCACAATCCACACATGTATATGGCTTCTCCCCTGTGTGAATCCTGTGATGTCTAGTTAGGGCACTATTCCCAGAGAAGCTTTTCCCACACTCCAGGCATTTATAAGACTTTTCCCCTGTGTGCATCCTCTGATGTTTAGCTAGGGTGCTATTATGAAAGAAGTTCTTGCCACACTCTAAGCATTTATATGGCTTCCCCCTTGTGTGAACCTTTTGATGGGTGATTAGGTGACTACTCCGAGAGAGACTCTTCCCACACTCCAAGCATTTATACGGCCTCTCCCCTGTGTGAACCTTTTGATGAATAGTTAGGTGATTACTCTGAGAGAAGCTCTTCCCACAATCTACACACGTATACGGCTTCTCCCCTGTGTGAATCCTGTGATGTCTCGTTAGGGCGCTATTCCCAGAGAAGCTTTTCCCACACTCCAGGCATTTATAAGGCTTTTCCCCTGTGTGCATCCTCTGATGTTTAGCTAGGGTGCCATTATGAAAGAAGGTCTTTCCACACTCCAAGCATTTATAAGTTTTCCAGCATTTTGTAATGTTCTGGTGTTTTTTCACTCTGAGTTTGCAGCTCAACCCTTTCACAATCACGGTACTTGTAAGCCTTGTCTTTCTCTTTTGTATTTCATCACGGGCTGGAACCTCAGGCATCTTCCTGCTCTGATGGGCAACTAATTGCTTCCTCTGCTTCTGTTTTGCTTTCATTTTGCTTCTCCACTCCCTCTTGAGTACCACTTGAACCCTAGATGTCGCTTCCACCTGCAGATCTTCATCTCTTTCCCCAATCACCCTTCCTGGTTCCTTCTCAATCACCATATCCCTCACATCTGCAGATGAAAAAGAGAGACAGAAGTCAAATAAAAAGGAAAAAAATGCCCGTTAGCAGGTACAGTCAGTACAGAATGCTAATTTTTGCAGCAAGAGTTGAAGGTCTGGAAAAACCTTAGCAATCTCTAACCATGTGCCAGGATATCTTGGTAAAGGTTGAAGAGGTCACCACAACATGAGGGAAGGGAATTCTTTGGTTTTGCAGCAGAACACCTAATGTGTTTTCTAATGATAATTTAGGAAGCACATGGAGACAGAACAGGAAATGAAATACTTTTTTTAAAAAATCCTTGAATTATATTGAAATAGTTTTAAATGGGTAATTGTGTTGGTCTGCAGAACAGCAGGATTTGAGTCCAGTGGCAACTTAGAGACCAAAAAGATTTTCAGAATGTAAGCTTTTGAGAGTCAGAGCTCACTTCCTCAGACACCATTCATTCATTCATTCATTCATTCATTCATTCATTCATTCATTCATTCATTCATTCATTCATTCATTCATTCATTCATTCATTCATTCATTCATTATGGCATTAGGGTGTAAAAGTACAATGCAACTTGATTTGAGCAGAAATTAGCATCTGTAGTGAGATAAAAGCCCAGAGTCTATTCAGCTCAGCGGTAGAGGGAGGAGTCCATTGTTCTGAATTTGTGAATTAACCCTGTGTCAGCAATCTCACACTGTATTCTCCCGTTGAAGTTTCTCTGTTCAAGGGCAGCCACTTTTAGGTCAGCGACGGCATGTCCTAGAAGATTAAAATGTTCTCCCAGTGGTTTTGGAGTGCTGTGATTTCTAACATCAGTTTTATATCCATTTATTCTTTTGCATACAGACCGACCTGTTTGTTCAATGTAGAGAGCAGAGGCATTGCAAACATTTGCTAGCATATATAACATTGGAAGATGACGAAGTGAATGGACCTGAAATGGTACAACTGGTGTGGTAAGGTCCACTGATTGTCCTGTTGGAATAAATACGGGGACAGATTTGGCATCTTGGTTTATTGCAGGCTCTGGTCCCAGAGTCCGTGTCAGTGTTGGAAAGTTTATTGCTGTAACTGAGAAGTTGTTTAAGATTAGGGGGTTGTCTGTGGGAAGAAAAGGTTTGCCTCTCAATGCGTTGAACTGGTTTGAGCTGAGAGCTGTTATGTGACCTCCAGTGATGTTCTATTGTCGTTTCATCTGGGCCTGTCTGGTAGCACGGTATCTTTCTTGGTATCCTTCCAGTTTTGTCAATCTGTTTCCTTACTACATCAGGTGGGTATTGTAATTCCAAAAATGTCTGTTGCTGATCCTGCAGGTGAGAAACTCTGTCAGAGGGATAGGAACAGAAGTGGCTAAACATCCATTATGTATTTGTACCGTGAAATGTACTTCCTGTACATCTAATTCATGGTCAGGCGGATGGTTCGGGAGGAAGTTGCTGAAGGTCTAGTGAAATCCCACCGGTGCTTCTTTCCCATGTGTCCAGACGATGAAAATGTCACCAATAAAACTCAAGTGCGGGAGGGGTGTTAGCAGGTGGGAGCTGAGGAAGCGCTGCTCCAAGTCAGCCATAAAAATGCCGACAGATTGCCGTGCCATGAGACTGCCCATTGCTATGCCGTGGATTTGAAGGTTCATCTTTGTGGGAGATGTTGATATATGGAGACTCAACATAAATGGTTGCCAAAAGGGAGTGTTATCTGGGAGACTGTCAACTGACTGTACTTTTCTCAGGAAGTCTGTGATGTCTCGCATGTAACTGGGGGGCATTGATGGGATAGGGTTTGACAATGGAGTCCATGTACACAGGCCCCCCCCCCCAAGAGTGATGGTCCCTTTGCTGGAGAAAAGAGGACATCTTGGCTTGCCAGGCAGAAGACAGAAAGCATCTGGTTGAGGTTCCTGTGGTCTGTCCATACAGATTTCTTCTCCTGTGTGTGGATAATTCCTTCAAATTCTGTTCCGTTCTCTGTGGTATTTTTGAGTGGGGTATTGGAGAGTTGTCTTTCAGCCTCTTGGAGGCAGTCAATCTTCAATCTTCAATCATGACTGATTATTTCTGAGGCTGCTGATAGCATTTTTTTTAATCTTGTGGGTGAGGCTGCGTTGTGGAAGATCATGTTTCGTGATCAAATCAGTTTGTGCTCTGCAGCAAAAGCATTTTATGTAGAGATCCAATGTGGCATTGTGACTGTTGGGCGGGGGGACTATGTGGAGTCTTGCTTCCTGTAGCAATGGGTGGGTGGCAATTGGTGGGCAGTGTGTTGTCTGTTAAGAGGCAGAAGAGGTGGCAGATGGTCAGCAATAGATCCGGTGTTATTGCTTTGTGAAGATACTGCTTGTCCACCCATGGTCTGTTCTGAGGCTCGATGGAAGTATTCCTTCAGAAGGAGGCTGCGAAAAAGGCCTCCAGGTCACCACAGAACTGTTCCATCTGTGCAGATTTTGTGGTGAAGAAGGACAGTCAGCCTTTGTGAAAGAACAGGTTCCTCTGGTGGGCTCAGAGTGCGCTGCGAAAGGCTGACAATATTGTTGAAGGAGTTCTTCCTATTGCCTGCAGCATGCATGAGGCTAGGCAGTTTCTTGCCTGGAAAAGGGAGCTTAGACTCTCAAAAACTTACACTCTGAAAATCTTAAGAATCATAGGGTTGTAAGGGACCTCTAGGGTCATCTAGTCCAACCCCCAGCATAACGCAGGAAATTGTTGGCCTCTAAGGTGCCACTGGACTCAAATCCTGCTCTATTTGAATTTTTTTTTTCTTTATAGAAAAGGGTGGAGAATGGAAACACGTTAGAAAACTAATGCCCTCCTTGGCTGTTGCCAGGCTATCACACAGTATTGACAGCCTCCCAGCCCTGGTTGCGGGGGAGGGCAGGGTCCTTTCGAGTGGTCATCTGTCATTTCCAGCAGCTGAGCTGGAACATCAAAACTGAGTCTGGGGGAGGTAAGGAGGAAAAGCTGGCCACAGGTGGTTAGATACAGGTAGCTTAGCTGCTCGGTGAAGAGAGAAAGGTAAGCCGAAAATAAGGAGTTTATCAGGAGGAAAAGAAGGAATAGTGTTAGGTAAGGAGATACAGGCTGATTCCGCACACGTTGGATAATGCACTTTCAATGCACTTCATCAATCGTTTGAGGTGGATTTTTTGTTCTGCACACAAAAAACTTGGTTCCAAATGATCTATAAAGAGGATTGGAAGTGCATTATCCAACGTGTGTGGAATCACTCATAGTGGTAAGTGAGATGACCCCCAGAATTCCTTACTAGTTCAACTTTGGGGTGCATGGTTTGGACTCAGGAATTGGGGGAAAAGTAAGATTTTTGCTGATATGGCATAATCAGGCGAAGTCGGTTCCCCAGGGCAAACCTCGGATCCGATCCAGAGAACCGGACATACCTGGGCCACATTACCTGCTTGTAGCAGGTAGCTGGGGGAGCAAGCAACAAGGAGGCAGCTGCACCAATGGAGCGGAAGCAAAGATCCTCACCCCTGCAGGTTGGTGGGGCAGGGACAGAGGCATTGGGCAGAGCGGATCCCCGTCCCGTTCTGAGTTCCAAAAGAGTCCTTCAAGCAGCTGCCTCCACCAGCTGCCTTTTAAACTCCGGACTTGACAAGGGAGTCTCACATTCTAGATTGGGTTTCTCTGCTTCTCCACTGGGATCCACAGATATGTCAACTGATCCAGAGGAATTAGCCATGTTAGTCTGTAGCAGCAAAATGGTAAAGAGTTCAGTAGCACCTTTAAGACTAACCAACTTTACTGTAGCAGAAGCTTTCGAGAGCCACAGCTCTCTTCGTCAGATGCATCTGATGAAGGGAGCTGTGGTTCTCAAAAACTTATGATAAAATAAGGTTGGTTAAAGGTGCTACTGGACTCTTTAACAGATATGACAATGGTTCCCTTCCTATAGTTTGGTTCTGTTGGGCTTTGTTGGTTGAGCTTGCAAGGGAGTTTCAATGCTGAACCAAAGAATCCCAAAGCAAGAGGGGTGGGGCCAGCAGCAGCCTTTAAAAGCCTTGGAAATATTTCTCCCATGAGAAATAACGAAGAGGGGCTGGGGGCAGCTTCTTCAGGGGCCCAAAGACTGATCCCAGGGTCCAACCCTCCTGGATTTTTTTTTGGGGGGGTGGGGGTCTTTATGGGACAGTCAGGAGTAGGTTCCTGGCAAATTGGGGTGGAGTCTGGATATTTTTCCCTATTGGGAACACTGACTGTATAAAACCAGGGTTTTCTAACCCAAATCAGAGAATCTGATCTGGGTTTCAGTAATACTGAAGTTTTTGTATATTCCTGAAACCCAAGATACAACCAAATTTGGGAGGGGGGGTACACACTCCTAGTTCAGCCCTGAAGAAATGGATTCCTGTGCAACGGGGCCTTAGTTTTCTACTTAGAGGCTGCCAGGGAGAGGGAAGAAGGGGAAGCTGACGATGAAAGAGGGCAGATAAAGGCAAGCTGGCCCGAAAAGTGGGAAGGAGAGAAGGAATGAGGAAAGGGGGGGGCGGGGGGGCTGCAGAGCTTTCAGGAAAGGGAAATAAGTTGTGGGAGAGAAGAAAACAAGATGCCCCCAACTTCTTGCCATTATCTGCCTGTAAAAATCATAAATGTGGTAGCTACTAAGAGAGAAATGCTACCCAGAAGGAACCACCTTTGTGGTTACGACGAAAAGCAAAAGGACGACATGCAACTCAGTAAACACTTAATGCTTTGATAAACACTGCTGCTACATAACGGTTAAGTGGCTGGGATGCAAACTAACACTCTGCTAGTTTAACACCCAGTGTTGCCATGGGCTCAGCAGCTGGTCTTGGTAAGCCACTCCTCTCAGCCCCACGCCCCAGCTGTATTCTGGGAATAATAATAACACTGGCGTTGTTCACAGCTCCGAGAGGCCATTAATCTATTCAGAAAGATGGTATATAAGCACACCATCCTATTATATAAAAGGCAAGCTGTATTTCTGACGACTCTTATCCTGGTGCAACTCCAGAGGGTGCCGCCGTGGCGGGAAGCACAGGCCAGGTGGTAGTCCCTCCCTCCTGTCCCCCTGCCTTCACCCGGTGGCAATTGTGGTCAGGAGGATGTGACAACATCCAACTGCCCCTCCCCAGCTTCACCCAGCTGTGATCGGGGTGCGGAGCAGGTGGCAATGCCCATTCCCCCTTCACCCAGCCAGGATCAGGTGCAGAGCAGGCAGCAATGCCCACTCCTACTTCACCTGGCTGGGATCAGGAGAGGTGACAGCCTAAAGGAGACCCCTCCAAACAATAAGCTCTCCTATATAGGTGGACAACTGACAACTGGAGGACAAGAGGGTTAAAGACCTCAACTCATAATTTTGAAAAAAGTAATTTATGTGTGAAGTAAAATCTTAAAGTGACAAGTACTCTAATAAATATACTAATAAGTATCAACTCTTACTATATACATAAATACCCAATATAACAAACTATTCCTATCCGACTATATAATTGAGTAAGCGTGTTTCAGACAACTCACTTTATACCCTGGTGCACCACCAGAGGGCGCTGCTGCAGAGGGAAGCCCATGCAAGGCACCATGTCCCTCCAGAAAATGTGCCGTGGCAGGAAGGCCAGGCCAGGATTGGGAGGGGAACAGGTGGCAATACCAGCCCCCTGCTTTCACCAAGCTGGTATTAGGAGCGGAATCGGTAGCAATATTCACCCCCACCTTAACCCAGCTAATATTAGGAGCGGAGCAGGTGGCAACGCCTGTCCAATGCCTTAACCCAGCTGATATTAGGAGCGGAGCAGGTGGCAATACCCACCCCCACCTTAACCCAGCTAGTATTAGGAGCGGAGCAGGTGGTAATGCCCACCCTCGCCTTAAACCAGCTGGTATTAGGAGGGGAGCAGGAGGCAATGCCCATCCAATGCCTTATCCCACTTGATATTAGGAGTGGAGCAGGTGGTAATGTCCACCCCCACCTTAAACCAGGTGGTATTGGGATTGGGGCAGGTAGCAATACCCACCCCCTTCAGCCATCTGGTTTCAGGAGCGGAGTAGGTGACAATGCCCACCCCCCATCTTCATCCAGCTGGTATTAGAAGCACAGCAGGTGGCAATGCCCACCCCCCTTCAGCCAGTTGGGATCAGGAGTGGAGCGGGTGGCAATACCCTCCCCCACCTTACCCAGCTGGTATTAGGAGTGTGGCAGGTGGCAATGCCTGGTCCCCTTCAGCCATTTGGGACCAGAAGCAGAGCAGGTGGCAATGTCCGCCCCATCCCCGCCTTCAACCAGCTGGTACTAGGAGCGGAGCAGGTGGAAATGCCCAACCTCAGCCTTAACCAGCTGGTAGTAGAAGCAGAGCAGGTGGCAATGCCCACTTCCTGCAATTCCGACCCCCTGCCTTAACCCAGCTAATATTAGAAGCGGAGCAGGAGGTAATGTCCACCCCCACCTTAAACCAGGTGGTATTGGGATTGGGGCAGGTAGCAATACCCGCCCCCTTCAGCCATCTGGGTTCAGGAGCGGAGCATGTGACAATTCCCCCCCCCCCATCATCATCCAGCTGGTGTTAGGAGCACAGCAGGTGGCAATGACCAACCTCAGCCTTAACCCTGCAAATATTAGGAGCAGAGAAGGTGGCAATGCCCACCCCCGCCTTTACTCAGCTGGTATTAGGAGCGGAGTAGGTGCCAATGCCCATCCAATGCCTTAACCCATCTGATATTAGGAGCAGAGCAGGTGGTAATGGCCACCCCCCCCCATAACTCAGCTGGTATTAGGAGCAGGGCAGGTGGCAATGCCCATTCGCCCTTCAGCCATCTGGGATCAGGAGCAGAGCAGGTGGCAATGCGCGCCCTCTGCCTTCACCCAGGTGGTATTAGGAGTGGAGAAGGTGGCAATGGCCACCCCTCTTCAGCCAGCTGGGATCAGGAACGAAGAAGGTGGCAGTGCCTGCCCCCTGCCTTACCCATCTGGTATTAGAAGCAGAGCAGGTGGCAATGCCCACTGCATTAACCCAGTTGGGAGTAGGAGTGGAGCAGGTGTCAATGCCCGCCTCGCACCTTCACCTGGCTGGGATCAGGCACAGATCAGGAGGTAATGCCCTTCTTCCCTTCACCCAGCCGGGATCAGGAGTGGAGCAGGTGGCAATACTCACTCCCTTCAACCTACCGGAATAAGGCACTGAGCAGGCAGCCATACCCACCCCCCTTCACCCATCTGTAATCAGGCATGGAGCAGGAGGCAATGCTTGTTTTCCCTTCACCCAGCTGGGATCAGGAGCGGAGCAGGTCGCAATGCCCGGCCCCCCTTTACCCAGCCTGTGTCAGGCGTGAAGCAGGTAGCAAAGCCCACCCCCCCTTCACATGGCTGAGATCACGTGTGGAGCAGGTGGCAAAGCTCACTCCCTCCTTCACCAGCCAGGATCAGTGACAGAGGAGGAGGGAATGCCTGCCTATCCACCCTCTCCTTTCTACAGCCTGTTGTGTTTTTCCCCACAATGGGCTTTGTTGCTAGTGTACAATAAATGCTCAAAGATATAACAGGTAAGTATCACATCCACTGTGTTACAATTACATCACAGCCACCAGTAGACATACTCCCTTCCCCGTTTAGAATTAAAGACCCAACTTCTTTCTCATTTTCTTTTGTAGGCGCAGCATGAGAGACAACACAAAGAAGACATCCAAGGAAGTGAATATTCACAGAGACAAATGTTCTAAGTCAGTACTGTTTTCGTGTTCTTCCAGAGCGCCGGAGAGGCGCTGCCATTCAACTTGACACAGAACCAGCTGCTAATTCCAAGCGTTTCATCCAGAGGACTTCTTCAGGGGCAACTCGAGGCTCACCAAATAATTCACCATCAAAGAATCACTCTTTCACAAAGTCCATAGGCAACTTCATTGGCCACCCCCCTTCACCCAGCAGTGATCTGGCACGGAGCAGGAGGCAACGCCCACCCTACCCTTCACCTGGCCAAAATCAGACGTAGAGCAGGAGGCAATCCCCCCCTCCACCAAGCCAGGATCAGGCGCAGAGCAGTAGACAATGCACTCCTCCCTTCGCCTTCACCCAGCCAGGATAAGGATTAGAACAGGCAGCAGTGCCCCCCACTTCACCCGGCCGGGAACAGGTGTGGAGGAGGAGGCAATGTCCACCACTTTCTAGAGCCTGTTATATTTTCCCCTGAACAAGCTTTGTTCCTACTCTTATATAAAAGGCAAACCGTATTCCAGACGACTCACCTTTTATCCTGGTGCGCCTCCAGGGGGTGCCGCCAAGGTGGGAAGCCCAGACAAGGCAGCCTATTCCTCCAGAGAGCATACCATGGCAGGAAGTCAAGGCGAGGCGGCCCATCCCTCCCTCCCAACCCCCACCTTCACCTGGCCAGGATTGGAGCGGGGAGGAGGTGGCAATTCCCTCCCCCCCCATTTTCATTCAGCCAGGATTGGGGCAAGGAGGAGGCAGCAATGCCCTCATGCCTCCTCCCACCTTCACCCAGCTGGGATTGGTAGTGGAGCAAGCGGCAATGCCAGCCCCCTTTCACCCAGCTGGAATCAGGCATGGAGCAGTCGGCAATTCCCCCCCCCTTCATCTGGCCGACATCAGGAGCAACAAAATACTAGGTGGTGAAGCCACAACCAGGAAACAATGAACACATCATTAAAATTAATTTCTGTAAAACCATTTATCCATTAATAAAGTGACTAAGTGCTACTGAAGTGCAAACAAATAATTCAAAAGACAATTTCAGACAAATTCAAGAATACAACTACTGATAAATAGGCAACAATAAATATCGTTCAACTGGTAATGCCATGCAATAAATATTTTACAATAACTACTATACAAAAATATACTCTCCAATGATGACCACAATGTTCCATCATACTTCCGACAGGAACACTGTACCAGTCCATTTAAATCGTCCTTGACTCCGCTGGAGAATGTAGCTCCAGGCAGAAATCCTAACAAAAGGTAAATACTATGCAATGAGAGACCACATTAATTTTTCAGTAACGCTTATTCTTCTTTCTCTTTCTTTTTCAGGTGGAGAAGAATTCACAAGGGACGAAAAGAAGAATGCCCTGACTGCCCAACCAGGGGCCGGCTGAAACCACACAATTTTCGTCCACAAACTTCCTCAGGGGCACAAACACCGTCCACCACAATGATATCACCATTAGTAAAAGTCAACTTCTCATCCCGTAAGGCAACACATTACATGATCAGGCTGTGTGCCCGGCCCCCCTTGACCCGGCCGGGATCAGGGGCGGAGCAGGAGGCAACTCCCGGCCCCCCTTCACTAGCCTGGGACACCTGCCCCCCTCACCTGGCCAGGATCAGGCACAGAGCAGACAGCAATGCCACCCCCCCCTTTCTTCAACCGGCAGGGATCACGTATGGAGGAGGAAGCAATGCCTGCCTGCCCTTTCCAGAGCCGGTTGGTTTTTTCCTACAATGGGCTTTCTTGCTAGTTTATAGTAACTGGAAATAGGAAGGGGGTGGAAGTTCTAGGACATAATCCCAGAACCTTCCTAGTTGGGGTTTGGCCTCTATTGACGAAACGCTGTTTCTGCCCGTTTGTCCGTGCCAGGCACGCCTCATCGGCAAAGAGGGCGGGGCATCTAGCTGACCGATTCTGGATCGCTGTGGGTGTAGCAGTGCCGGAAATGTAGGGAATCACAACATCCTTGCCAGGTTATCATCTCAGGCACATCCCTGCTCTCTTTTCAAAGTCAGCAAAGCCTCAGTTGCGAGAAGCCAGAAGGCAGCATAGACAGGGAGGGTGGGAAACATCCTCTCTTGTCCAACAGCCACTTCCCTGGGCTGTGAGAGCCAGAAGGGCTGCAGAGATCGGAGTCTCTGGCCAGGATCTAAGAGACGCAGCTTTGAACACCCAGGACGCGCCCATGGATGCTTCTAGGGTGGCCCTGGGCCAGTCACAGCCTCTCAGCAAGACCTACCTCACAGGGCTGTTCTGAGGATAAAACGGAAGAGAACTGTAGAAGCAGCTTTGGGTCCCCTCTGGGGAGAAAGAGGGGACATAAGTGAAGTATATCCTTCTGCTACTTGCAATGGAAGAGGCAGGTCCCGCTCTGCGGCAGGCGTTAACTCGGCAAAAACACGTCAGCCCAGCAAGCTACGGAGTGGGCGTGTGCCGTAAGCAGGTCAGACCTGGAGGAACCTGCTAGCCACGGTGACTGAAGGGAACCTGCCTGTTCAAAGGCTCTAAAGTCCTGAATTCCAGCACCAGGAGGCAGCATCTCAAGCAGGCCTCAGCCTCCGTGCCCAGCTGGTTAATCATCCAGGGCACTTGGCTGGCCACCGTGTGCGGAACTGGAGGCTGGAACAGACGGACCGCTGGACGGACTCTGCAAGGCTCTCCCTTCATTCTTTAAAAATGGAAAATTGCAGGGTCTGGGGGGAGTCGATTGTTCAGAGATGTAAACGCAGTAAGTGGAATCCCCCATTGTGTTTTCCTAGAAAAACAAAGGGAGGAGCGTTCCTGTTTGGGGCAGGTGGGTGGCAGGAAGAAGGCTAAAGTTCATACTTCAGAGATATTCCCTGAAATGCAGAGGAGGGAGGAGCAAACTGAGTCCAACTGCCCACCACATCCGTCTTGGGACCCTTAAATACTCGGAGAGTACATGACGCCCGAGGATAAAGCGTCTATTAGCCTTGCCCATGTCTGGCTTCGTTCCCACTGCTCTCAGCTGGGTCAGGAACCAAAGAAATGTTACCAAAAGAAGCACTTCTGCCTCAAAATCCTCCCTCATCACTTGGAACCGGGCGGCAGCGTCTGCTGCCTGGCTTCTCCTCCCCTGCATCCCACCTTCCTTCCTCCCCAACGTTGGGAGGAAACGGGAAGCTCACAGTAAGGACCCCTCCTTTCTCCTGCCGTCAGCCTCAAGGGCACAGCCAAGGGGCTTTGGGGGAGCCACAAGGTGTAAAAAAAGGGAAGACTTTGGAGAAGGGAGCAAGAGCTTCAGGGATTTGCCAACATGCGTCTAAGTGGATATCTTCCACCTCTCCTGCTCAAAGCCCTCTCCATCAACAGATTTCTCTTTCATTTTCAGAAGCTGTAGGATCCCCAAAGTATGAGGGCTCCGTTCTTTCCTCTGTGGCCAACGAACGGGGGTCCGAAATCAGAGGGCCAAACTAAAGTGCCACCCGGTATTCTCTTCGGTGTTCAGGAGAAAAGGGAAAAGATCCTTACCCAGAGAGGCCACGGTCTCGTAATTTTCCTGCATCACTTCCCAGTAGAGTTTTCTTTGGCCTGGATCTAGCAGAGCCCATTCCTCCTCCGAGAAGATCACGGCTACCTCTTCAAAGGACACAGGGGAGCTCTGAAAGAAGAAAATATGGCCCACTTGATCATCTATTCTTGTTGCTGAGCATTTGAGAAAGAAGAATCCTTTCAGCCAGCCTTTTGATTAAATGAATGCCATACAGCAAACCGATGGCAAGAAAAATCGCTTCCCACCCGAACATCTGACAAGGACAATATACTAAAATTCTCCAAGAAAAACAGAACATTGCACTGAACTGGGCTTCTGTTGGTCAAGTCCAATTAAACAAGCCTAGAAATTGTGTTTCCACAGCAAGTTTCCTCTTCCAATATTTTTGCCTGAAGATGTGGTCTGTGTTACTGGACAGTTTGCCTCCAGCTCAGTCAACGTAAACTGGCCGAATTCACAGCAGGTTTTCAGTCCGGCGACAGGTTAGAGACCCACAAGATCTCCAGGGTGTGAGCTCTCAAGAGTCAGAGCTCCCTTCCCCCCAGCCACAAGGGAGCTGTCATTTATTGGCTAGAATCACCTCCAACACCCTTACTGGGAAATAGTAAAAAGTCCAGCAGCATCTTTAAGACAAACCAACTTTACTGAGGCATAAGCTTGCGAGAACCACAGCACTCTTCGTCAGATGCAGCATAACCTTTCTGGAACCACAGCTCTCTTTGTCAGGAACATCTGATGATGCACCTGAAGCTTTCGAGGGACACAGCTCTCTTCGTCAGGCGCCTCTGACGATGCATCTGACGAAGAGAGCTGTGGCTCTCGCAAGCTTATGCCTCAGTAAAGTTGGTTCGTCTTAAAAGTGCTGCTGTACTTTTTATCCTTTTGCAACTGGGAAAGGCCACCTAGGAGAGGGCGGTCCCGCAGAGCTCTCTCGGCACCGCCCGCCCTCCCGCCTCCCGTTCACACGTGTCTCCCGCCCCCTCCCCTCTTCCGGCCCAGCCTGGGTCCACCAGCCCCCCACTCACCTTCCCCGCGGAGGGGCCGAGGCCCCAGGCTCCCTCCATGCGGGGCGGCCGAGGCAGAGGGGCGGCCCCGCAGACCTCCATGGCCCCCGCCCGCCACCTCCCTCCCTCCCCGGGACCGCCGGGCCGACTGCGGGAGGCTCGCACGGCCTCCTGGGAACTGTAGTCCCCCGCGAGAGCCGGAGCCCAGGCGGGGGGCAAAGCCGGGGGGGGGGGCGTCCCTGGGCTCTTCGGTCCCGGGCGGGGCAGCGGCCGACGCTGAAGAGACTCTGAGCGGCGGGGCAGGGGAGGAAGCCTTTCCGGCGCGGTTTCCCGGCTTCTTACTGCCCTTTGAGCGCCCCGCGAACTACACTTCCCAGACGCCTTTGCGAGCCCCTTCGCCTCAGCTGAGGGTGGGCGACAGAGCGCTTTTCCTAGAGGGCGGGAAAGCTCGTCCCTGGCGCTTTGGTCCTCCCTTCGAGAACTACAATTCCCGGAAGGCCTTGCGAGGAAAAGCCGCTGCGCTTGGCCTCGCTGCTGCTCGCAAAACCTCCTGGGGATTGTCGTTCCCTAAACGAGAAGACCCACTCGGGGGAACAAGGCCGAAGCGCTGCGGGAGAGAAGGTTCCTCGGCTCTTGTGTCCCTGGGTGGGTCCGCTTCCTATGAAGGCCCGCTGCCGGAGAGGCAGAAGAAGAAACCTTTTCTGCCCACATCTTCATGATTATAGTGAAGAGTCCAGTAGCACCTTTAAGGCTAACCAACGTTCTTGTAGCATAAGCTTTTGAGAGCCACATCTGACGAAGAGAGCTGTGGCTCTCAAAAGCTTATATTACAAGAAATTTGGTTAGTCTTAAAGGTGCTACTGGACTCTCCCAAATACGGAAGAGAGGGAAGGGGGCTGGCTGGAGACAGATGCTTCCAGTCTGCGGCTTCTTTACGTACCTTTTTAATGGGTTTAATGCTACCCCCTTGATTCGATTCCTATTATTAACGTTTTGGACTTGCTGTTCCTTTTGTGTTACTGAACACCATTTAGATAGTTTCAGGTGGGTAGCCGCGGTAGCAGAAGAGCAAGATTCCAGCCCAGGTGCCCCTCAGGGACCCACTAGATTCCCAAGATGGGAGCCTTGGAGAGTCAAAGGTGCCTGAGAAAGGGCTCGTGCCTTGCAAATCTAGTGGCTCTCTAAGGTGCTGTTGGATCCAAATCTTGCTCTTTCTGTCATTTACTGCCTGACCCTTTAACGGGAGATGCTCCAGGTTTGAACCTGGGACCTTCCGCGTGCCCCGTAGATGCCCTGCCACTGAGCCCCTCCTGTTTCCCAAAGAGCGAGAGGTGTTTATCCAAGACTCCAAGGAAATGGGGGCTCCACCAGAGACTTCCTTGGACGTGCAGAAGGACCTCTGAGGGTCTAAGAAATGGGATCCCATTGAATCCCCCCCCCCCGAGAGACAGATGCGTCCCACTCTTGAGTTTTCCTCTTGGGGTGGGAGATTCCCCTTATTGGTCTGGCCATCCCCCCTGAGCGGAACTCTGTTCTCTTTACGTCCAATCTACTTGAAGTCACCCCAGAGAGATTCTCTCTCTCTCCTTTCTTTAATATTCTTCCTTGATAGACCAAAGATGGCCTCTTTGTCTCCCTCTTGCCCCGAGGACCTTGAGGGAAGAGGAAGTCTTGGCTTCAGTACAGGCCCTCGAGAGTTCACCTGGAGAATCGCAAGAGAACCTTTCTTTCTCGGCTAAGCCGGGCAAGAGGGAATATACTTTATTTTATTTATGTCATTTAGAGTCCGCCTTTCTCACTGGGACTCAAGGCCAATTGCATAGTGTGAGATTAGTGCCACTCTTCCTATGCTCTGCTATGGCAGCTGCCCACATCTGAACAGGGCCCACTTCTGCATCGGCCGTCCTGCAAACGGGCAAGATCAACAGCTGTCCCTACACAGGCATTCCCCGCAGTGACCCCCTTATGGAACAGCCTGCCTGAAGAATTCAGGAACGCTCTCACTCTCCTGGCTTTCCACAAACTGTACAAAACCAAATTATTCAAAAGGGCTTTCTTATGTAGGTAATGAGGTGGTGGTATAAGGAAATGGTTCAAAGAGACGCTTTGGTGAAGGGATAAGGGCCCTGTGCTTCCCTAAGGAGGTCCCTGCTCTGTCGTTTCCACATCTTTTAATGTGTATGTCAAATTGCTTAAGATTATTTCAACATTGCTTTACTTCTATGTCAGATTTCTGCAGTTTATATCCTATTGTACTGTTTATTTTCACACTACTAACCTGCTTCCATGACGTTGCGAAACATCGTGCAAAAATGTGGAAGATAGCCTCTTCTTGTGAGAGTTTTGCTCTACATCACGCAAAACTCTTGCGAGAAGATGCTATCTTCTGCGTTTTTTGCACGATGTTTCGCAACGTTACGGAAGCAGGTTAATAGTATGAAAACGGCCAATGTCTCAGCAGTTGATCGTGTTGAATTACAGTGTGTAATCTGCCTTGAGTTCAAGTAAGAAAGGTAGACTATAAAGTAAATAAAAATTAAAACATAAAATAAAGTCAGCCACTATTCTTCCAACTAAGAGCCCCCTGGCGCAGAGGGGTAAGCTGCAGTACTGCAGCCCAAGCTCTGCAGAGGTCTATCCTGGCGGAAGTCGCGTTCAGGTAGCCGGCTCAAGGTTGACTCGGCCTCCCATCCTTCCGAGGTCGGTAAAACGAGTACCCAGTTCCCTGGGGGTAAAGTGTAGATGACTGGGGAAGGCAGTGGCAAACCACCCCAGAACAAAAGTCCGCCAAGAAAATGTAGTGATGCGATGTTTCTCCATGAGTCAGTAATGACTCGGAGCTTGCACAGGGGACTAAAAGGTAAAGGTAAAAATAGCCCCTTCCCTGGGACTTTGGACATTTCCTGTCCCCAACATCTTATGCGGCTCTCCAAGGGTTAAAGAGAGAAACGCGCAGTCCTAGAGAAGTGCATAGGGGGGGCGCTCAGGGGAAACGCCGTTTCCTGTGCTTCACCCCAGGCCCAGGATTCCTTCAGGGTCAGCCGTGCTGGACCCAGAACAAGAAACGCCCTCCCTGTCTAAACCTGTCTCAGGCTGGGTTCACACATGCAAGAGAAGGAGGAGGCAGAGACCTGAGATGGGGTGGGGTGGGAGAAGGGGGGCTCACGTGATCGGCCCTGTTATTTAAGCCCCTGTTCCTAAAGGTGGGCTCAAGGGGCGGCTTCACACCAGTCTGCCGTGGAGTAGCACAATGAGGAATTTTTTCCTACAGTGTTAAAAACTCCCTGCCACAGAAAAGCAGCACAGCAAGCATAGAAAGAAGGCAGAAACTGCCTCCTTTCAGTGCTAACTTTCTATGTGCAGGGAACTGTCCATTATGCAAAGATGTCTTTGGAGCTTTCCCACGTGCCCCCTTGAGTCAGGCACTCCATCCCGTCATCCCTTCAGAGCTCTACCACTTCCTTCCCAGTTGCATTGAGCAGGCCGGAGGGGCTGTTGGGCTCCCCTCGGGGGGGGGGGTGCTGCAGCCTCAGGCAAGGCCAGGACTTCATTGCCCCCAAATGGGTGGGGAGGGAGCATTTCCAGGAAGGGAGATGAATAAGGAAGGTGGGACTCCCCCTGTAAACATGGCCTGGTTTGGGGGGAGAGATGCTGGGCAAAACGCTCCTCGGCCTCCTACATCAGATCTGGAATTGTGCCCCGAAGCCAGTCCAGAGACAGAAGGAGCTGGCACAGAAATCTGTGAGTACCAAAAACGGCTTCCTGCCCTCTTTCTCTTTCTCACTTCAAGGCAAGAGGGAGAAGACGCTCTCGAGACTTTCGCCATCTGCTCCGTGTGGTGAAGGGAAAAGAGCTGCCATGGATCTAGCTAAGGTAAGCAGGGAGGGGGGATCCCAGAGGGGAGCCATTCAGAGGTGAACAGGAATGCTTCCTGGTCAGTTGTCAGAGGATCAGGTTCCTTTCCGCTGGGTCTGGCGTTGCTCACGCCAGGGGGAGGCAGGAGAAGGGTCACCCCCTGCCTAAGATGGCCTGAACAGAGAAGCCCAGGCAGAGACTGTTACTGGGCCATGAATTTCCCTCGCAAAACTTTGTGCTTCTCTGTGATACGGACATCTGTTTGCCCTCAAGATGGCCTTCAAGAGGTCTGGGAGGGGGAAGCCAAATGTCCCCTCAGGGCTCTTCTCCCCCCTCTTTCTTCTCGTCTTCCAGCATTCATATACTGTCCTTTCCAGTGATGTAAAGAAATGCTTTCCTCTCCTTCCAGAGTCCAGTGTCCTTTGAAGAGGTGGCCGTGCGTTTCACCCGGGGGGAGTGGAGCCTGCTGCGCTCGGCCCAGAGAGTCCTGTACAAGGAAGTCATGCTGGAGAATTTTGGCCATGTGGCTTCTCTGGGTGAGGATCCTTTTCTCCTGGGCTGCCTCCTACTTGCTGTGAGGAGTGGCTGTGAGGAAGACCTCAATGAGGAAGGGCATAGCCAGGCAGTCTTCCCTGGGCCCAGTGGCTGATCTCTGCCCCCCTCCGTGCTCCTTCCTCGGATGTGGGAGGGCTTCAGGGTCCTCCCTGCAGAGAGGGAGCCCCTGCCTGGCAGTCCTGTCCCTGGAGTGCCTGAGAAGAGGTGCCAAGGGACGCTTGGCGTGGAGGGTGGGATGGTCCCAGCAGGGGCTCCCCTCCTCCCTGGGCTTTGCCTCACTGCGCTGTGGAAGGAGCTCTGCGGGGCTCTCTGGCATTTCAGTCTCAGGTGGGCAGGGAGAGGCCACAGAACTGCCAGTGCCAGATGGAGGATTCTTCACCCCGTGCTGCACTCCGCCCTACCCCTCTTACTTGCCTCTTGTGTGTTTCTGGAGGGACAGCCAAGCTGGCTTGGAATTGCTGGATTTATGCGCACACTGAAGAGTCATAATTTTCTGTCTTTTCTGATAAACAGGACCTCTGATTGTCAAACCTGACCTCATATCCTGGCTGGAGGAAGAGGAAGGGCTGTTTCTCACGTTCTCTGATGAAGAGGAGGGATTTAGAGGTAACTGCTTAGATGTGTCACGGAGCTGTGAGTTCCCTGTGTTTCCTTCCAAGGGAAGGTCGATTTCTGCAGTGTTCTTTATCCTCCCAGTTGCTTCTTCTCCAAAGAACGGTGATGAGTTCTGAAGGCTGTACATCTTGAAGCGCAGGGGTGGCGTATTACACTTTTCTGTTTTAGGGGCTGTGAAGTCAACTGAGGCCTCTTTCTTCTACCACTCTTGGAAAGTTGGTCTAAACACTTATGGTCTAAATGCTTACGGTGTGTTTGCAGAGATCAGGCTTGGGGCATTCAGAATATAAACAAACAAATGGGGCCTTGGAACAAAATGTCCCGGAATGTGTTGCTCTTGAACCGCCAGGTGGGGGCTGGAGATCTCCCCGATTTACAAGAGATCTCCAAACTACGGAGATGAATTCCGGAGGGAAAAGTGGCTGCTTTGGGGGGTTTACTCTATGCTAGTAATCCATACTGGAAGTCCTTCCACTCCCCACTTCCGATCCACCCCTTCAATCTCCAGCAATTTCCAAGCCTGGAGTTGTTTAAAAAAATTATTTACATTATTTGTAGCCTGCCTTTGTCATTGAGGTGTACTACCTGCAAGTTTTGCATCCAGACAGAGACTTAAATAAAACATCCATTTATTGGTTTACAGAGTGTCGCAAAGCATAAAACACTCGAATTCAGGCAACAGAAATAAAACAAACAACCTCTCTGTTGCTAGCTAAAATCTGCATATCTACAAGTTATAAAGCTTGGTCCCTCTGTGTCTGTGAAGCACTTTCGTCGCTGGTTGTTTCTCGCCCATTGGTTTGGCAGGTGTGCCCACTCCTAGAACCGGGTGAGCTGGGAAGGCGTATTTTCAGGAGTCCGGCCATCACCCTGCCCTCCACAAGCCAATCAGGGCCCAGCTGCTGATCAGCGTTTCCCTCTGTGTGAAAACGGTGTGAATTCAGAGTCTCTGAGAACCAGTCTCTCCAGTTAGAAGCTGCAAGGAACAGACACTGGGCTGCAGGTGTTACAGTCAGCCTGGAAACTGGGCCTGCAAACATGGACACCAATTAAGTAATTAATTAATTCTTAAAATGATTCTGGCCATCACTGGCAACTTCCATACAAGTGGCACCTTAGAGACCAAAAAGATTTTCAGGGTATCGGCTTTTCAGAATCTCTCAATACCCGATCTGTTTCGCTCTGCATCTGGTGGGTATTGTAATTCCCCAAATGACTGTTGTTAGGGGTGTGCAAGCTAGTATTCTTGACCTGGATATATATCTGAAAAATACCTGTTTGATATTCTTTCGTTATATTTGGATAGGTACGGCTTACTCAGGAATATTTGAATATGCCAGTATTTAAATTCCTGAATTATCCAGACCTGTTTGGGAATATCCGGAAATCTCATTTTCAAGAATGCTGCAGCTTCCCCCACCCCACCTTTGCAGAATTCACTGGAAACAAGAGGAGGGGGGAAGGAGGCAGGATCACTGTGTGTGTGTTTGTGTCAGCGCTGCTTGCTTGCCATTTTCCATATGCATTCTGGGATTCTCTGGCTTTACATTGTCTCTAATACGTTGGCATTGGCCCTGGGTCCTGCCTGGCACGTTTTGAGTGGCACGGGTTCTGTTCAGCTTCTACCTGCGTCCCTTGCTTCAGTTTTTTTTTCCTGCTGAGAATCTCTGGTTTGATTGTCCTGGTGGAATTCTCCTATTTGACGTTGGTTCTTCTGGGCTTTGTGGGTTCAGCTTGCCTTGGTAGGCTTTGCTGGTTGCTGTTGTGGGTTGGCTACGGCTTCCTGTGTCTTGGAGAAAGCCGTGGATTTGCCCGCTGTGAAACATTGGGGAGTGGCCGGGGGCAGCCTGTTCAGGGACCGATAGAATTGTTCCCTGTGGTCCAATTCACTTAAAATATGGTGAGTATTCAGTGGACAGGCAGGACTAGGATCCCTGCAATTTTAGTACCCATTGCTTGAAAAGTGACACCTACAGCCCTGGAAAAATTTTCCTCATAGTAAATAGCACAGCCAAATACATTCAGAATTCCAAATAAAATCCAAATAACAACAACAACATTCCATGTATATACCACCCTTCAGGATGACTTAACACCCACTCAGAGCTGTTTACAAAGTGTGTTATTATTATCCCCACAACAAAACACCCTGTGACATTGGTGGGGCTGAAAGAGCTCCTAGAAGCTGTGACTGGCCCAAGGTCACCCAGCTGGCTTCACGTGCAGGAGCAGGGAATCAAACCCGGCTCTCCAGATTAGAGTCCCGCGCTCTTAACCACTACACCAAAATGGCTGTCCACTGTTGTGGCGATCCTGTTGTAGATTCTGCAGACAAGAATCTCTGTCAGAGGGATTGGAGCAGAGGGGGCTGTAGCACAGAGCTTGGCTGTGGGCGATGGATTGTTTGGTGAGTTTTGGATGGAGATATAGTTGCTGATCGGTAGGTTTCTGGTATAAAGAAGTTTCTAAGCATCCCGCATCTATTTGTACAGTGGTGTCCAGAAAACGTCCTTCCTGTGTGGATTGATTTATGGTCAGGTTGACGGCGGGGTGGAAGTTTCTCAAGGCCTGGTGGAAATTCCTCCAGGGCTCCCTTCCATGTGTCCAGATGATTAAAATGTCATCAGTGAATCTCAAGTACAGGAGGGGGGTTAGCAGGTGGGAACCGAGGAATGCTGCTCCAAGTCAGCCTTGAAAATGCTGGCGTATTTTGGTGCCCTGTGAGTGCCCATGGCTGTGCCGTTGAGCTAGAGGAGTAAATCTTCACCAAGTCTGAAGTAGTTGCTATTGAGGACAAACCGGCAAAGCTTGGTAGCGAGGTCAGCTGTGGTGTTACAAGGGATGGTGTTCCTAGTAGCTTGCAGTCCATCTTTGTGGGTGTATAGAGAGACAACATCCATGGTGGCCAAGAGTGTTATCCAGAAGATTGCCGACAGATTGTATTATTCTCAGGAATTCTGTGGTGTTTTGCACATATCTGGGGCATTTATGGCAAAGGATCTGAGAAGGGAGTACATGAACCCACACCTGCCAACAGTGATGGTCCCCGTGCCCGAAACAATAGGACGCCCTGGGTTGTCGGGCTTGTCCATTTTGGGCAGAAGATAGAAAATTCCTGGTTGAGGTTCCTGTGGTGTGTCCATATAGATTTGCTCCTGTATATGTGTGGGTAATGCCTTTTTTAAACCTGTTTAGTTCTCTTTGGGTTTCTGAACAGAGTCAGTGTCAGTCCCTGGCAGTTTGATCCCCAAGTTAACACACAGGAGTTCCAGTTGAAGTAACTTTACTCCGCAGCGGGTCCCTGACAAGGTGGTTTCCCGTGAGATCCCTTTCAGTGGAGATGCTGGTCACTGAACACGGGGCCTTGTGTGCGCAAAGCGTGTGCTTTACCACAGAGATGTGGCCCAAAGAAACTCCAGACAGCCCTCATGTAAACACATTTTACGCAGCTTGCATAGCAGAGGGAGGGGCTTTTCTCCCATTCCCAGCAGCAGTGCCCAGGGGGAGAACAATCCTACCGGCTTGCAAGGGAGACGGAAAGTCTTCTCTCGTCCTAGCAGTGGCAGCTAACCAGCTGGTGGGCACCTTTGCTCCCTTGGGCAGAGTGGTGGGGATCCCTAATGTAAGTGGTTCTGAACACTGGCATAAGTGATCCCAGGCACACAAAGATTTCACCAAAGTAGAACATACCACGATAAAATCCAGCATCCATCCTCGGATCCAAAAGTCAGCCAACCTGATTTAGAGCTCTGCAGAACTCTTGTGTTACCATATTGACACCGAGCTTTAGAATTCTTGCATCCTCTGCAGCAGTTTGTTTAGTGCATTCCCTAAGTTTTCAGTTGCATTTTTCTGTTTTGTGATCATGCCTGGTTTTTCTCTCTCTCTGCAGGAGGTGACTGGGAGTCAGCAAACAAATCAAAAGAACCTGCGATAACCGAAAAAGAAGATACCAATCTGCCACAGAAAGAGAACATTGAATATTGTAATGCACCAAGGAAGGATGAGGGAAAATACCCACCAAGGAATAGTTCCGGTCCTTTACAAGGTGATCTTTCTCACGAAGTTCCAGTACTTCAAAAAATATACAAAGGAGGCAAGTGGACTGAGAGCGCTGCAAATGAGGGGGGAAATCCTGAAAAAACAAACGTTGATATTTATTGGAACAAGCGTACCAAGACAAAAGTATTTAAAGGGCAGGAGTTTGGAAAAGACTTTGATCAGACAGACAAGCTTAATTCCCATCAAACAATTCACAAAAAGGAGAAACAATATAAATGCCTGGAATGTGAGAAAAGCTTCAGTCAGAGTGCACACCTTCATTCCCATCAAAGAATTCACTCAGGAGAGAAACCATATAAATGCCTGAAGTGTGGGAAAAGCTTCAGTCAGAGTGCACATCTTCATTCCCATCAAAGAATTCACTCAGGAGAGAAACCTTATAAATGCTTGGAGTGTGGGAAACGCTTCAGTCAGAGTTCACACCTGAATTCTCATCAAAGAATTCACTCAGGGGAGAAACCATATAAATGCCTAGAGTGTGGGAAAAGCTTCAGGTAGAGGGGAAATCTTAATTCCCACCAAAGCATTCATACAGGGGAGAAACCATACAAATGCCTGGAGTGTGAAAAAAAATTCAATAACCATAGACATCTCACCATCCATGAAAGAATTCACACAGGGGAGAAAGCATACAAATGCCTGGAGTGTGGGAAAAGATTCAATAACAGTACACAACTCACTACCCATGAAAGAATTCACACAGGGGAGAAACCATACAAATGCCTGGAGTGTGGAAAAACCTACTCTCAGGTTAACAGCCTTTCTTCTCACCAAAGAGTTCACACAGGGGAGAAACCTTATAAATGCCTGGAGTGTGGGAAAAGCTTCCGTCAGAGTGGATCCCTTGCTGTTCATAAAAAAATTCACACAGGGAAGAAACCATATAGATGCCAGGAGTGTGGAAAAAGATTCAGTAACAGTACAAATCTCACTATGCATGAAAGAATTCACACAGGGGAGAAGCCATACAAGTGCCTGGAGTGTGGGAAAAGCTTCCATCAGAAGGGAAACCTTGATTGCCATCAAAGAATTCACACAGGGGAGAACCCTTATAAATGCCTGGAGTGTGGAAAGAGCTTCAGGTACAGTAGAGACCTTGCAGTTCATGAAAGAATTCACACAGGGGAGGAACCATACAAATGCCTGAAGTGTGGGAAAAGATTCAATAACAGGAGACAACTCACTACCCATGAAAAAATTCACACAGGGGAGAATTTATACAAATGCCTGGAGTGTGGAAAATCCTTCTCTCGGGTTGACAGCCTTTCTTCTCACCAAAGAGTTCACACAGGGGAGAAACCTTATAAATGCATGGAGTGTGGGAAAAGCTTCAGTTACAGTGCATCCCTTGCTGGTCATCACAGAATTCACACAGGGGAGAAACCATATACATGCCAGGAGTGTGGGAAAAGATTCAGTAACAGTACACATCTCACTATCCATGAAAGAATTCACACAGGGGAGAAACCATACAAATGCCTGGAGTGTGGAAAGAGCTTCAGGGAAAGTGGAAAGCTTACACTCCATCAAAGAATTCACACAGGGGAGAAATCATACAAATGCCTGGAGTGTGGAGCTTCAAGGAACGTGGAAAACTTACTATCCATCAAAGAACTCACATAGGAATGAAACCATAGCAATGTTCTAAAAGTGGAAAAATCTTGCTTTAAACCAAACTGAGTTCGAAAATAGCAAAGCGATGGACAGTAACAGAGCTAATACTTCTTACTGACTCCAGTAGGTGATGAAATTCAAAGGATGAGAATGGAAAGTCCTCCAACTGGCTTATGGTTCTTTGACTGGAGACGGTACTTAGAGGGAACATATAAGGGAAGGAAAGTAATCCCATAAGCCTTTTTTTCTCACCATGATCTGCCTAGGCAGTCGTCTCTCATATTCCCTGAATTTACGGTTCCACCTTTCTTGTAGACCAATCAAATTCCAAATTTCTCCCTGTGTCTGGGCTGCATGATCACTCACAGTCGAAACACACGAGATGAAATACCTAGATTCAACTCGTGTTCTCTTACCTAAAGGTTTGTCGGGAAGTGCAGGTGTCCTTGCAGCTTAAAGTTTAGCATTTACAGAGCAGCAGAGAGGGATGTGCGGGGGTCCTTGCAGCTTAAAGTCTCCCGGTGCAGCCAGGTGTCGCTCTGCAGGGCCAGGCCGGGTGAGGGGAAGGGAAAATGCCGTGATGCACCTTGAGAGTGGGAGGAAAGTCACCCCACGCCTGCACTTCCCTCCTCGCTGCTTTGTAAATGCTAAACTTTAAGCTGCAAGGATGCCTGCACTGTAAGTGCTAAACTTTAAGCTGCAAGGACGCCTGCACTGTAAATGCTAAACTTTAAGCTGCAAGGACGCCTGCATTGTAAACGCTAAACTTTAAGCTGCAAGGATGCCTACACTTCCCGGCAAACCTTTAGGTAAGAGAACACGAGTTGAATCTAGGTATTTTGTCTCGTGTGTTTTGAGCCTCAGTGGTTATTTTCCAGTTGGAGTGTCCTCGTGTTGCAACTTAATCATGCTGTTTGTGGAAGGAAATGCTTTTCACATAACAGCATTCAGTTTATATACCGCCCTTCAGGCCAACTTAATGCCACACTCAGAGGGGTTTACGATGTGTGTTATTATAATCCCCGCAACAATAATCAACCTTTGATGTAATAATTCCATAGTAATACTAGAATAATATAAGGCTATTACAGATGTTATAGAATTTAGCAGCTAGGTTAAAAGCATGACAAAAATATATTTTAAGTTTTAAACTGTTATATGATCTCACTAAAGCGATGCTGAAATGCTTCAAGTTTTTTAAATTGCTATAATATTTTATGCCATGTGATGGCACCACATCTAAACAAATCAAAATTTTGAAATCCATCCATTATTCCTGGAAAGTCTTGCTTTCTGTATATTTTAATAATATATCCCCCAACTCTTAGGAGCCCCCTCCCGCCCGCTCTCTCTCCAGATTCATATTATCTTTCTAAGGACCATAAATCTTACTAAATAAACTTCAAACTAAGAGTGAACTCCGATAAAAGGGAGTTTGGGCACCTAACTCAGTCTCCTTCTATAATATTCTGAACATATTCTCCTTCATAGCTAACACACCCATCTCTTGATTTTACCAGAATAATTGGTTTTAATTAATCCAGGCCTTCTTGGATAACTCTAGCGCTCTGGACCCTTTCCAGTCAGGGTTTAGACCAGGGCATGGGACAGAGACAGCACTAGTAGCATTAGTGGATGATCTCCGTCTGAATATGGACAAAGGCCACGCCTCCTTACTGCTCCTCCTAGATCTGTCTGCAGCCTTTGACACAGTAGACCGTGCCATCCTGTTGAGGCGCTTAGAAACAGAAGTGGGCATCAAGGGTTGTGCCCTGGACTGGTTTAAATCGTTTCTCTTGGAGCGGACTCAGAGGGTTGCCGTTGGAGATCAGCTGTCTCTAGAACTGGAGCTATCTTGCATGGTTCCGCAGGGCAGAGTCTTACCTCCCACGTTATTCAGCCTCTACGTAACGCCTCTAGGAGAACTCATTCACAGCTATGGAGTCGGATGTCACCAATGTGCAGGTGACACCCAATTCTGTATCTCGCTATCCAGGTCCCCATGAAAAACAACAAATTGAAATTGATCCCAGACAAGACTGAACTGATGCTTGTTGGGAAGACAGAGATCTTGAAAGACATTGTACTCCCCACTTTCGATGGAGTTCTTCTGACCCTCGCAGACTCGGTTAAGAGCCCAGGGGTTATACTGGATCCAGCGCTACTACTAGACAAACTGGTTAAGGCAGCGGCAAAAACTGCCAATGCCCAGTGGCCACTATGGGGGTGCCTCCCAGCAGCACGGCCACTGTTTGGGGGCTAGCTTCTGGTTCCAGCTTTTGGGCCAGCGGAAAACAATTCCGCACCATCTTCTATATGGCAGCTCTTCCAAGTCCTTGAAGATGGTTGTCATATTACCTCTCAGTCATCTCCTCTCCAGGCTAAACCTTCCGAGCTCCTTCAACCTAATCAAGACTTTTCCCGCTAAACATTAGGAAGTCCTTCCTGGCAGAGTGGTGGAACGGGCTTCCTCGGGAGGTGGTGGGCTCTCCTTCTTTGGAGTTTTTTAAGCAGAGAGGCTAGATGGCCACCTGGCAGCAAGGCTGATTCTGTGTGAACCTGCTGGGCAGACCCTGAGAGGCAGGGCAGGAAGGGCTGCATCTTATAGGTGTTTACTCGCCGCCGCAACAGACTGGAGAGCGACCTTGGCTGGCAGGCGAGGTCTGAGAGCTGAACACGATTTCCTTCCGGCTCTCTTTCCCGCACTCTTCGCCCTTTCTCTCTCTCCCCGCCCCACCCATGGGAACCCTAAGCGTCTCCATTCTAAAGGGCGGGAACACCCCCTGCAACTAACCTGACCCTTCCTATCCCCGTCACTTCTGCCAATGAAGTAGTCGAGCGAACACTGAACGGCGGAACCCGAAGAAAGCAACTTTAACACAAGCGCCTGGAGTGTTTGATGTGGAGTACTATTTGGGTCTAACTGCCAGAACCTGACAGGCCCTTTCTTACATGCCCAGGGTAATGCCAATTGCCACCTTGGGGTCAGGTAGCAATTTCCCCCAGGCCAGTTCGGGTAGGGATCCTGGAGGTGTTTTGCCATCTTCAGGGCATGGAGCAGCGGTCACTGGGGGTCTGGGGAGGGGAGATAGTTGTGAACTTCCTGTATTGTGCAGGGGGTTGGACTAGATGACCCCTGAGGTTCCTTTCCACCTTATGAATCTATGCCTCGGTTTGCAGACAAATATAGGACGTAATTCTGCTTGGTCCTCTACTATGTGCAGCTTTATAGAGCCCAACTTTCCAAGCACCCTCTGCCAAAAGCTAAGCAGCCCCCAGCAATGAGGGAGAGAGTCAAGCAGCATTCAGACAGCATGGAGACGACGCGCACCCACCGAGGAAAGTGCCATCGAACAGGCGGGCACCTTCTGCCACCCTCCACCCATCGCTCTCCTTCCTGGTTGGAGGGGGGGCAGGCTGTGCAGAGGGCGCCTGACAGAAGCTCCCCCCACCCCAAAGCTGGTAACAGAAAAAGCTCCCTTCGTCCCCCCCACCCCCAACAGAGGCTCCCGCAGTGACGGCAAAGGCCGGCTTACAGCACATAGAGAGAAAACAAAAACACCCACAAACAATAAAACAAAAGATTGATTCTGCAAACGAACAGTTTGTGTACTAAATTGAAGGTCTCTTTTCCTTGGGACATTTCCTGTCCCCAACATTTTATGCGGCTCTCCAAGGGTTAAAGGGAGAAACTCACAGTCCTAGAGAGGAGCATGGAGTGGGGGGGGGACCTCCGGAGAAAAGCCGTTTCCTGCGCGCCCCCCCCCCCCCTTGCTAAAGAGGCCTTTGAGTCTCCGGGTTTGCTCTGAAGGGCTCGGAGGAACCGGGTGAGTTGAGAGGGGCTTGGGAGGGGGAGAAGGGGGCCTATGGGGAGGGGGCTCCAGTGCAAAGCAAGGCCCAAAGCAGAGAGGAAGGAGGGGGCAGCAGGGGTGAGAGCCCCCTCCCCCCGAAAGGCCCGCTCTGCCCCCCTCCTCCTGCCCCCCAGAGCTCCGCTCTCCCCTTCGCGTAGAGACGCGGCGCCTGTGGAGGCGGGACGGGGCTCAAGTGGCTGCAGGTTCCACAGGCGCTGAGGACGGAGGGGCGGGCGGGGACTGGGGGGGGGAGATGGTGCGGAATTGGGGGAGGGGGAGTCAAGGACTGAGGGGCTGGAGAGGGGGGGAGGGGGAGAGGGGGCAGGGACTGGCGCTGGACCCTGCGGAGTCCCAGACAAAACGGGGCCCTGACCCAGAACAGGAGGGGCCTCCGAGGAAAACAGCCAAGCTGTTCCTTTCCCACGTGGGCTCCTTGTCTCGGTTCCCCCCTCGCTTCGCGCCCTTCCGGGGGCTTCCCGGCCTTTCTCTGACCTTCCCCAGTCCTGCTTGGCACCAGGCCTTCTTTCAGTATTTTATAAAATTTGGCTGAAATTCCATCTGGACCCGGTGCTTTTCCTAATTTTGTTGAGTCTATAGCTTTTGAAATTTCCTCTTCCGTAATTGGGGCGTTTAAATTTTTCTTCGTAGTGTCCGAAATCCTGGCTATCTTCGCCTTATCCAAATACTGTTCTATTTCTTTTTCATTAATAGTTTTTTTCTGGAATAATTTGGCATAATATTTGTAAAATATTCTCTTTATACCTCGGTGTTCCACAACTTCTCTTCCTTCCTCAACTATTTTGCCAATTATTTTTTTCTCTCTCCTTTTCTTAAATTGCTAGGCTAAATACTTCCCTGTTACTTCAAAAGTTTTTTGCTGTAAACTTTTTAGGTTCCGTTCTAATTCTTTGTTCACAAAAGACCTCAGCTGCTCTTGTAATATCCTTATTTCTTGAAACCTTCTCCCCTTTCTGTTTGAAAATCCTGCCCTGTTTCCTGTAACTTCTGGGCTGCTCTTTTACACTCCTGCAGGTGTGGGAAGGCCCCCCCCCTCCAGTCCCCCAGGGATTCTTCACCCCAGGCCCCGGATTCCTTCAGGGTCAGCCGCGCTGCACCCAAAACAAGACACTCCCTCCCTGCCCAGCGCCTGTATAACTCTCCGTCTCAGGCCAGGTTCACACATGCAAGAGAAGGAGGGGGCAGAGACCTGAGAGGGTGGAATGGGGTGTGGTGCTCACTTGGTTTGCCCTGTTATTTAAGCTCCTTTTCCTAAAGGAGGTCTGACGGGATGGCTTCATTCCAGACTGCAATGGAGGCGCATAACATGGAATGTTTTCCTACAGTGTTAAAAACTCCCTGCTACAGAAAAGCAGCTGAGCGAGCATAGAAAGAGGGCAGAAACTGCCTCCTTTCAGTGCTAATTTTTTACTTGTGGGGAACTTTTTCGTTAGATCTCTTTGGAGCTTTCCCCCCTGCCCCCTTGAGTCAGGCACTCTGTCCCATCATCCCTTCAAAGCTCTCCCACTTCCTTCCCAGCACAATCTGGGAGTTGTGTGGAGCAGGCCGGAGGGGCTGTTGGGCTCCCCTCAGAGGGGAGGAGGGGGTGATGCGGTCTCAGGCATGGCCAGGAGCTCATTGCCCTAAAATAGGTTGGGAGGAATTCATCTCCAGGAGGGGAGATGAATAAGGAAGGTGGGAGTCCCCTGGTAAACATGGCCTGGTTTGGGGGGAGAGATGCTGGGCAAAACCCTCCTCAGCCTTCATATATCAGATCTGGAATTGCGCCCAGAAGCCAAGCCAGAGACCACAGGAGCTGGCACAGAAATTTGTGAGTACTAAAAATGGCTTCCCATCCTCTTTCTCACTGCAAAGCAACAGGGAGAAGACACTCTTGAGACTTTCTCCACCTTCTCCTCTGTGTGGTGGAAGGGGAAAAAAAAGCCGCCATGCAGCCATCTCAGGTAAGGAGGGGGGGGTCCCAGAGGGGAGCCATTCGGTGGAGAGCAGGAATGCTTCCTGGTCAGTTGTCAGTCTCTGAGGATCGGGCCCCTTTCTGCTGGTTCTGGCGCTGCTCACGCCAGGGGGAGGCAGGAGAAGGGTCACCCCCTGCCTAAGATGGCCGCAACAGAGAAGCCCAGGCAGAGACTGTTACTGGGCCATGAATTTCTCATGCAAAACTTTGTGTTTCTCTGTGATACGGACATCTCTGGCCTCTTCCCCACAAGGGGTACTACTCACCCTCTGCCAGTGAGGACAGACTCTTTGGCCTCAAGATGGCCCCCAAGAGGTCTGGGAGGAGCCAGATGTCCCCTCGGGGCTCTTCTCCCCCCCTCTTCCTTCTCGTCTTCCAGCATTCATATACTGTCCTTTCCATTGATGTAAAGAAATGCTTTCCTTTCCTTCCAGGGCGGGGTGTCCTTCGAAGAGGTGGCTGTGCGTTTCACCCGGGGGGAGTGGAGCCTGCTGCGCTCGGCCCAGAGAGCCCTGTACAAGGAAGTCATGCTGGAGAACTTTGGCCATGTGGCCTCCTTGGGTGAGGATCCTTTTCTCCTGGGCATAGCCAGGCAGTCTTTGCTGGGCCCAGTGGCTGATCTCCGCCCCCCTCCGTGCTCCTTCCTCGGATGTGGGAGGGCTTCTGGGTCCTCCTTGCAGAGAGGGAGCCCCTGCCTGGCAGTCCTGTCCCTGGAATGCCCGAGAAGAGGTGCCAAGGGACGCCTGGCCTGGCGGGTGGGATGGTCCCGGCAGGGGCTCCCCTCCTCCCTGGGCTTTGCCCTCCTGCGCTGTGGAAGGAGCTCTGCGGGGCTCTCTGGCATTTCAGTCTCAGGTGGGCAGGGAGGGGCCACAGAACTGCCGGTGCTGGACAGAGGATTCTTCGCCCCGTGCTGCACTCCGCCCCTCCCCTCTTACTTGCCTCTTGTGTATTTCCAGAGGGACAGCCAAGCTGGCTTGGAATTGCTGGATTTATGTGCACACTAAAGAGTCTTAATTTTGTGTTTTTTCTGACAAACAGGGCCCCCGATTGTCAAACCTGACCTGATATGCTGGCTGGAGGAAGACGAAGGGCTGTTTCTCCCATTCTCTGATGAAGAGGAGGGATTGGCAGGTAGCTGCTTAGGTCTGTCATGGGACTGTGTATTGCCTGCGCTTCCTTCCAAGGGAAGGTCGATTTCCACAGCGCTCTTTATCCTCCCAGTTGCTTTTTCACAAAAGAACATTGATGAGTTATGAAGGCTCAAAGAATGTTTTAGGTTTGTTTCTGGGCATAGTACATAAGTCGTACAATTCCATTTGGAGAAGGTTGGAGGAGGGCAAACATCGCCCCCATCTTCAAGAAGGGGGGAAAGGAGAATCTAGGTGATTATTGACCTGTCAGCTTGGCATCCATACCTGGAAAAATCATGGTGCAAATTATCAAACAATCAATCCTTGATCATTTAGAAAGGACAGTTGTGATTACTAAGAGCCTGCATGCTTTCCTCAAGAACAAGTCATGTCAGAATAACCTTACCTCCATTTTTGAGGGAGTTACTACTTTGGTGGATCAGGGGAGTGCTGTGGACTTAGTTTATCTTGGTTTCAGTAAGGCCTTTGATAAGATTCCACATGATATTCTTGTTGACAAGTTAGTAAAATGTGGTTTGGATCCTATTACTCTTAGGTGGATCTGTATCTGGTTGACTCATCGCACCCCAAGAGTGCTTGTAAATGGTTCCTCATCCTCTTGGAGAGTGATGTGCCTCAGGAATCTGTGCCAGGCCCCGTGTTGTCCAACATCTTTATAAATGACTTGGATGAAGGAATAGAGGGGATTAAATTTGCGGGATGGAGGAGACTTGTCTTGACAGTAGTACATGTGAAAAGGATCTGGGGGTCTTAGAAGACCATACACTGAACATGAGTCAGCAATCTGATGCGGTAGCTAAAAAGACAAATGCGATTTTAGTCTGTATCAACAGAAGCAGAGTGTCAAGATCATGCGAAGTGATGGTCTTGCTCTGCTCTGTGCTGGTTAGACCTCACTTGGAGTACTGAGCTCAGTTTTGGGACACCGCAGTTTAAGCCGGCTGTTGACAAACTGGAACGTGTCCAAAGGAGGGCAGTGAGGATGGTGAGGGGTCTGGAAACCGTCCTATGAGGAAAGACTGAAGGAGCTGGGCCTGGAGAGGAGATATCACAGCCCAAGCATTTGAAGGGCTGTCACATAGTGGATGGAACAGAGTTTTGTTCCCCCAGTGGGTTGGACCAGAAACAAAGCAAAAGAGTTTTCATCTAAACATTAGGAAGAACTTCCTAACAGTTACAGCAGTCCCTAAGTCGGCTTCCTCAGGCGGTGGTGGGCTCTCCTTGCTGGGAGGTATTTAAGAAGAGGGAAGATGGCCCCTGACAGCTCTGATGATTCTCTGACTTAGTAGGAAGGGACACAGATTAGGAGAGGGGGGCAGGAAGGGGTGAGTCGGTGCTGGCCTCTCCTTGCCTTTTCTGACATGTCCAGGTTAATGCGGATCACCATTTTAAGATCTGGAAGGAGTTTTCCTCCACCTACCCTGGAGGGTTTTTTTGCCTTCCTCTGGGCATAGAGCATCGGTCACTGAGGGAGGGGAGGGGGAGGGAGTAAGCTGTGGATTTCCTGTGTTGTTTGTGTGTGTGTGGGGGGCTGGACTTGATGACTCTTGAGGTCCCTTCCAGCTTCCTCCTCCCCCGTGTTTGTGTTTATAGAATCTGTGCTTCCGTTTTAAGCCTTCATTGAAACATGACGAGTCCAAGGAAGTACCCCAAAATAAGCAGGCCTGGAGTCCCTCCCAAGGAGAGGCTCTCGATCAATTCTGCCCCTCATACTTCTGGGTTTTTTTTTCCCTGAGTGCTCATGCCAGATACGGCAAAACAACCTCACTGCCTCTTATTTTTACTCTGGGGAATGAGGGATTTACTCTGTGGTGCCTGGTGTTAAGTTACTAGACCACAACATGGAATTCATCCCTTTTTCTGCCTTTTCCTTCTCTTTCCCTTTTACAACTGGGGTTGGCACTATAAGGCCACCTTCCAGCTCAAATGAGAATGGGAATATGTCGCTGGGGAACCATACTCTAGGCAGAGGGATCCGCTGGCACTGGGGCATCTCATCCTCTAGGTATCCCTAGGCCATTGCTTAAATTGCCAGGGGCAGAGGGGCACCAGGCAGCTCTCCCTTCCTCCCAAGCTCTGCCCAGCCACTGTGCAACTGGCTCGGCATCCACCAGGACATCCGAGCACAAAGAAAATGAAAAGGTTAGACTCATGCCCTCTTTTGCTTTGAAATCCTATCTCTGTGCTGTTAAAGAGAGAGGCTGAAATAACTCAGGGTTCTTGTTAACATTGGAGTACCTTCAAAGCTCTCTCCTTCCAGAATGGCCTCTCTTCAGACTGTCTGCCATGTGCCAGCCCCGGACCAAGAAGCAGGTCCGACGTTTCCTGGGACTACTGGGGTATTACGGGCGGTTCATCCCCCACTTTGCCTCCCGAGCCGCCCCCCTGACAGACTGCTTAAAGAAGGGGCTGCCCAACCAAGTCCGGTGGACCCCAGCACTAGAAGCAGCTTTCAAGGACCTGCGGTCAGCCCTCTCTAATACCACAGCCCTGTGGAACCCGGACTTTGACCGACCCTTTTCGCTGGCCACAGACGCTTCTGACACCGGCCTTGGGGCAGTCCTGACTCAGGAACGTGACGGAACCGACGTCCCCATCCTCTTCCTGAGTCGGAAGCTGCAGCCCGCAGAGAGGCGCTATGCAACAGTGGAGCGGGAGGCCCTAGCGGTCAAGTGGGCAGTGGGGGCCCTGCAATACTACCTGGCCAATAATCCCTTTGTCCTACTAACGGACCATGCGCCCCTGCAGTGGCTCCACCGCATGAAGGCGCACAACCCCCGTGTGCTGCGGTGGTACCTCTCCCTCCTCCCCTTCCGGTTCACCATCAAGTACCGCAAGGGGGCGCAGCATGTGGATGCGGACTTCATGTCCCGCATGTTTGAATCTGACCCTGACCCCCACAACTCAAAGCTAAGTGGAGGTGTGTGTCCGGGGTCTGGGTCCCAGCCCCCAGACTTGGTAGGTGGGAACAGCAGGTCAGCCGGGCTGATGGGCAAACAGAGGGGGCAGCCAGCAGACAGCAGGTCAACTGGTCAGCCAGCTGACAGCAGGTCAACTGGTCAGCCAGCTGACAGCAGGTCAACCGGTCTGACTGGCAGGCAGAGGGGGCAGCTGGGGGACAGCAGGTCAACCCCTCCCACAGGCAAATGGAGCCAGAACCTGCCGGTGCCAGGGGCAAGGGGCAAAAGCCCAGGGCCTCAGGAGGCAGGGGGAGACAGAGAGAGGCCAGCGAGTCCCACTCCCCTAGGGAGGGAAAGGGGGCTAGGCAAGGGCAGAGGGATTGGAAGCTCAGCAGTCACCCACCCAAAGACCTTACCTGAGGAGGAGAAGCAGCAGCAGCCCCAACAACCCAAAGCCACGCCCCAGCTAGAAAATAGTAGCCTGGCCCAGGAGTTGCCAAAAGCCAAGCCACTCCAGGTGGGGCTATTGGAGGCACTCTGCAGGAAGCCCTGGGCAACCAGCCAAGGAGCCACAGCTGGACCCACCTTCAGCCATCAGCTCAGCCAGGGAGGCCGGGCTGCTAGCCAGGGGACTGCAGCTGGACATGCCTTCAGCAATCAGCCAAGGCAGGGAGGCTGGGCAGCCAGAGAACAAGGCACAGCTGGTGCTGGTCAGTGGGGCCAGATCAGCTACCCCAGCTGCAACTGCTTGGTGCAGCCAAAGGCCAGGCTGGAAGAGGGGTGGGGCAGTAGGAGGAAGCCCTATAAAAGCTGGCTGGGAAGAGCCCTGTGGTGGTGGGTGTGAGTGAGGAGTGATGATGTGGAGTGAGAGCAGTAAGATGCAAGGGTGGAGGCTTGGAGGAGAGTCCTGGAAGGAGAAGATGAAGGAGGGCGCAGAGGGTAAGCAGGCCAGGTTGAGCAGGCCAGCGAGTGGACTGAGAGGGAGTCTGGGTGAGGTATACCGCCCCTCCTTCCACAGAGCAGGGTCCTGCAGATTCCCTGGCCCCCCTGTGATGTCAGGAGCAGACCGCCCAGTGCCACGCCCAGCGGCAGCGACGGCAAGCCCTGACAGCCATCAGTCGCCCCTATAAATTCACCCTGGCAGAAAAAGATAAAACTACTGGTTCAATTTAAGATGGAACTTCTCCATTGTACCTGCTCTCTCTTTTGTCCTCTCCGGCCACGTTCATTACCATGCAAATGGCTACTCTGCCCCTCTTGGAATTTAGAAAGAAATGAGAAGGTTAGGGGGAGAAATGGCTGCAGGTGGTTGGAGTTTAATGCCTCAGCATCAGGGCTTCCGTTGAGGGGAACATTCCAGAATGGCATTCCAGCAGCTCTAGAATCTGCCCATGTGATTCCTTCCTCCTTTGGCCCTGTGGGCTCTGCAGAGGAGGTTAAGGGCTAAGCTGCTTTGAGTTCATTCTGCTTTCTTGAGTGAGTGAGCGTTTGCAAGCAGACACTGCTTGGGCCTGGCACAGGCTCTGTAGAGGAGGTTTAGCTGCTTTGAGTTCATTCTCCTTTTTTCAATTCCTCTGAGTGAGAGAGCAAGCTGAGGCCCGACACGGGCTCTGCAGTGGAGGTTTAGCTGTTTTAAGTTCATTTTGCTTTTTTTACCATTCCTCTGTGTGTGTGAGAGAGGCCTAGGGCTGGGCACAGGCTCTGCAGAGGAGGGTAAGCTGCTTTGAGTTCACTCTCTCTCTGTGAGTGAGAGAGAGGGAACTGGGGCCCAGCACAGGCTGTGCAGAGGAGGCTTAACTGCTCTGAGTTCGTTCTGCTTTCATTTTATAATAATAATAATAATAACATTTGATTTATATACTGCCCTTCAGGACAACTTAATGCCCACTCAGCAGTTTACAAAGAGTTATTATTACCCCACAACAATCACTCTGTGAGGTGGGTGGGGCTGAGAGAACTGTGACTCACCCAAGGTCACCCAGCTGGCTTCGTGGAGGAGTGGGGAATCAAACCCGGCTCTCCAGATTAGAGTCCCGTGCTCTTAACCACTACACCAAACTGGCTCTCATTTTATTCAGGGGTTTCTCTGTATGTGTGTTCTGCTTTGAGTCCATTCTGTTTATTTTCATTGGGGGAATGGGTGGGCAGGGCTGTCTGTGTATGTGTGCTGCTTTGAGTTCATTCTGCTTTCTTTTTCATTCCTCTGTGAGTGAGAGAGCAAGCAAGCAAGAGAGCTGGGGCTCTACAGGGGAGGTTTAGCTGCTTTGAGTTCATTCTGTTTTCATTCAGGGGTTTCTGTGTATGTGTGCTTTGAGTTTTATTTTCATTGAGGGAATGGGTGGATGGGACTGTGTGCGCGCGTGCGCTGCTTTGAGTTCATTCTGCTTTATTTTGATTCGGGGGGGTGGGGCTGAGTGTGTATGTGTTCTGCTTTGAATTCATTCTGCTTTCTTTTCATGGAGAGTGGGAGCTGTGTGTGTGTGTATGTGTTAGTGCTGCTTAGAGTTCATTCTGCTTTCTTTTCATGGGGGTGTGTTGGCTGTGGGGGGCTGTGTGTGTGTGCTGCTTTGAGTTCATTCTGCTTTCTTTTCTCAGGGTTGGATGGGGCTGTGCGTTTGTGTGTGTGTTGCTTTCATTCTTCTGTTGACTGAAGTTGACATTGTTATGGTTCCCACAGCTTTTGAATGCAGATTAGTTCTGTGTTAGTTATATAAATCAATTATGGTTATTCCAGTTTTATGCTAGGTATGGATAGCTGTGTCCAAGTCACGGAAGGCTTTCATCAGTATATTCATCAGCATATAGGTGTTCTTATGTCTTAATAGCTGTAACTCAAATGGTTCTCCCCACCTTCAGCTGATTAACATCACTGAAATTGCAGTGGACAAATGGGTGTTAAGGAAGTTTTTATGAATATTGTTTGCCTGGGACATTGGAATATTTGTGAGCATTTCACAATGTCACAACAGCTTAGCCATTGGTAAGGTAGAGTTGGCAGGCAACAAAAAAGCCATTTTAAACTAAATATAAATCTAATGCACCTAAAGTTGAGTATCTAATTTTGAATTGCTCCAGTAAAGCAAAACTGTCCCTGAAAATTCAATATTCATTAGATTAGGAATTTCAGATTCTGGAATTTTAAGAAAGAATTTTGGAAAAAAAATTTCTACGTTGGCAGTGGGAATCTGTTAGAATTTAGATTTGTGAGATGGGTTTGGGATTTTTAGAGGCCCCCTCCTTGCATATTTTAAAATATGATTCCAAAGAAATGAAATGTTTGGGAAAGAGAATGGAAGATTTCACTTTTTGTGGAGGATACAGAAAGGAAACAAACCCTTTCTCATAATAGTGTAATTTTCCAAGCTTACTAACATTTATCTCATCATAATGCATTGTGCTGGGTTCCGGGAAGTTCCAGGAGTGACATCACTTCCAGAAGTGACATCATTGCACCATTTACGTGTGCACACTTTGCGCAGGCATGTCATGATAGAGAGTTCCACCACCTCTTTTCCCAGAAAAAAGCCCTGCTCCACATTCATAATCCCCACCTCACACCCAGTTTCTTTTTCTTTCATCAGGAGGTGTATGGGAATTGGCAAATGACACGAAAGAACATCCAGTGATGGAGAAAGAGGAAATGTATTCAGATGGGAAAGAGAAGGCTGAATATTGTGATGGACTGAAGGAGGAGGAGGGAAAAGATCCGAACGAAGGGGGGAATGCTTCTGGTCTTGTAGACGGGAGTGACTCTATACAGGAAAATATGTACAAAGGCAAGAACAGGAATGAGCTCCCTGCACATAGGGAAAATACTCCCAACAAATCAGATATTAATATTCAATGGAGCACATGTAACAAACAGAAAATATTTCAGTTCCTGGAGTGTAGAAAAAGCTTCAATCACAGCGGAACACTTTCTTCCCACCAGAGAATTCACTCAGGGGAAAAGCCATATAAATGCCTCGAGTGTGAGAAAAGCTTCTGTTCGAGTTCAGGACTTACCTCACATCAAAGGATTCACACTGGGGAGAAACCATATAAATGCCTGGAGTGTGGGAAAACTTTCAGTCAGAGTGGAAAGCTTACTGTCCATGAAAGAATTCACTCAGGGGAGAAACCATATACATGCCTGGAGTGTGGGAAAAGCTTCAGTCGTGGTGACAGCCTTTCTTCCCACCAAAGAATTCATTCAGGGGAGAAACCATATAAATGCCTGGAGTGTGGAAAGAGCTTCTGTGAGAGTGGAAACCTTACTGTCCACCAAAGAATTCACACAGGGGAGAAACCTTATAAATGCCTGGAGTGTGGGAAAAGTTTCCGTTCAAGTTCAGACCTTACCTCTCATGAAAGGATTCACACTGGGAAGAAACCATATAAATGTCTGGAGTGTGGGAAAAGTTTCAGCTGGAATGGACAACTTACTGCCCATCAAAGAATTCATTCAGGGGAGAAACTGTATAAATGCCTGGAGTGTGGGAAAAGCTTCCGTTCAAGTTCAGACCTTATCTCACATGAAAGGATTCACACAGGGGAGAAACCATATAAATGCCTGGAGTGTGGGAAAAGTTTCAGTAGGAATGATAAGCTTACTTCCCATCAAATAACTCACTCAGGGGAGAAACCATTTAAATGCCTAGAGTGTGGGAAAAGTTTCTCTCGGCGTGATAAGTTTATTTCCCATCAAACAACTCACTCAGGGGAAAAACCATATAAATGCTTGGTGTGTGGGAAAAGTTTCAGTCAGAGTGGACAACTTACTGTCCATCAAAGGATTCACACTGGGGAAAAACCATATAAATGCTTGGTGTGTGGGAAAAGCTTCCGTTCAAGTTCAGTCCTTACCTTACATGAAAGGATTCACACTGGGGAAAAACCATATAAATGCCTGGAGTGTGGGAAAAGCTTCATTTCAAGTTCAGTCCTTACCTCACATGAAAGAATTCACACTGGGGAGAAACCATATAAATGCCTGGAGTGTGGGAAAAGTTTCAGTTGGAGTTATAACCTTACTTCCCATCAAAGAACTCACTCAGGGGAGAAACCATATAAATGCCTGGAATGTGGAAAAAGTTTCTCTCGGCATGATAGGCTTACTTCCCATCAAAGAGTTCACTTAGGAGGAAAACCATAGAAATACTTGAATGATGTTAAGTCAGGTAAATTGGCTGTGAAAATTAGCAAATAAAACACTGTTTTATTTTCCTAATTCCATAATAGGAAGGCGTGGTAAGTTCCCATCTGAATTTCTCCCACACTCCAGGCATTTATAGGGTTCCATAATTCCATATAATTACATTAAAGCTCTCAGAATTGACAACCAAATCCTAGAGCCCACCAGCTACTCCATATGGGCTGTCAGCAGGAGAAGAACAAGATTGCAGAGTGTGTGTGCTGGTGTCCCTACCAACCTGGGCAATACCCACCAATTGCAAAGTGGTGCCAAATGAAAGAACTTTTTCACTGTCAGAGTAGTTCAAAAGTGTAATCAGCTGCCTAGGGAGGTGGTGAGCTCCCCCTCCCTGGCAGTTTTCAAGAAGAGGCTGGAGGAATACTTGTCAGAGATGCTTTAGGCTGATCCTGCACTGGGCAGGGGGTTGGACTAGATGGTCTGTATGGCCCCTTCCAACACTATGATTCTATACAGTGTAAGATTATGTCTGAGTTGTGTCAGCTGCTCCAGAGCTTAGCCTTGCAATGGCTGAGAGTTTTTAAAAATTATTTATTTACTTATGGTGTTTATATTTTGGCTTTCTCACCTTCAGGGATGGGAAGCAAGTTCTTGTGGGTCATTGGCCATGTGGGTAGAGCCTTTCCAAAAAGCCTCAATTTATCTCTCCTGTCACGGAGCTAGATGTTGGGGGGAAATCATGAATGACGGCCACCACTCATTCGACATGGCAAGTGGATTGGGCTTGCCCAATTTCTGGTGCAATCCAGTGGTCTCCTCTGGGGATCCCGGCCTGGAATGGGGTCTGCAGGCCAGAAAAACAGAAAAAGCTCTAGTGAAGTGGCCCATCTGTTTGGAGTCTACTGCATGGTTCTTTGCCCATAGTTTTAAATGTTGGAGACCAACTAGACTTCCAGGGAGGGAACTTTCGAGAGTCAGAGCTCCCTTCATCAGACACACGAAGAGGGAAAAGATCTTTGGGATCTCTGCATGTATTTCTTTCCAAATCTTTTTTATTTTTTGCATGTCCACCACCTTCTCCTTTACATTTGCAGCACATCCCTCCATATCTCTTATCAATTTTTGCTATATTTTTTGGAGTTATATACCTCCGATAGAATGAGTTTTGTTCCAGTTTTTTCTTAATGTTTGGTTTGCAGTAAATTTTATACCCTTCATCCATAAACTTTCCCACTTTTGAAATGTTACCACTTCTCCAAAATTCTGAATCCGTTTTGACAGAAACTTGGTCTGTTTCTGTGTCATATTGAATAGAAGTTTATAAATTTGCCCTAACATATAGTATTTCTGCTGAATGATTACCTTTTCAAACTCCGGTAGATCTTTTAATCGGCCTCTATGATCTTTGACCGCTTCCTTTATCTAAATAAATTATGAAATCATTGGTTTTCCTGGTTTGTTTATCACAGAAGGCATCTATTGGCGACATTACTGGTGATATCGATGGACTAATCCTTATTCTTACAGAATCCCAGATTTTAAGCAGACTGTCTCTTAATTACATGACTAGTTTGTTGTATTCTTGGTCTTTTCTTTAGACAGGTAATTATGTAGCCCTTCTGTCAAATCTGCCCCTTCTAGCTTTATTAACCTACTAGCAACACAGCCCGTTGTGGGGAAAAATACAATGGGCTGCAGAAAGGGGGAGGCAGGCAGGCATTTTAATGATTTTTACTTTTTTGTGTGATTTTAATGTATTTTTAATGTTGTTAGCTGCCCTGAGCCCATCTGTGGGGAGGGCGGGGTATAAATCAAATAAAATTAAATAAATCCTCCTCCTCCGTCAGTGACAGCACCTTCCACACACGCAAGGCAACACTCTGCCTGGAGGGAAGCCCCTGCTGAGACCCTCCCCTACTTTCCCCAAGCAAGCCACCTTGGTACCTCTTCTGATGCACTCTCACGTGGTCCAGGGACTGCGAGGCAGGGGTTCCTCCTCTGCAAAGTGAACCCAGAACCAAGGATCCAGAAGGGACAGAGGTCAGCCAGAAAGAACAGACTTCACGTGTCATTGTGTGTTCCTGGCAGAGCTGTGAGAAGCAGCCACTATCACTCCCTAGCATAGGAAGGAGGCAGCCCAGGAGAAAGGGATTCTTACCCCAAGAGGCCACAGGGTCAAAATTCTCCAGCATGAAAGGAAGGAGCTCTGCACTGGGCCGGGCTCAACAGGCTCCACTCCCCCAGGTGAGGTACACGCCCACCTCTTCAAAGGACACCACCAGACCCTGGAAGAAAAGGAAGAAAGCATTATACAACATGAGAAAAGAAATCCAAAAACATAGACAGTAAAACAATCCTGCAGCAGCAAGGAAGAGGGGAGTGGAGCCCCAGGTGACATTTGTTTCCCCCCTCCTAGATCTCCGTGGGGGCATCTTGGGGCCAGATGGGCTCTCCTCTTTCACAGGGGGCTCGTAACCTGGTTGGGAAGAGCCCAGAGAAGTCTGTATCATAGAGGAGAAAGTCAAATCAGGGAATTCCTGGTTCAATATCGTTCCATTCTTCCAGCTTGGCCTCTGCAGAGGTCATCCTGCTTAGGGGGTGACCCTTTCCCCAACATTCCAGGTGGGCAGCCCTGATATTTTGTGGGGCCAGAACCGAGGCCAAATGCCCCGATCCCCTGAGCCTCACACACACACACCCTTGCCTGAGCTGGCTGCATGGCGGCCCCTGTCGGTTCTCTGCGGAGGAGATGGCAAAGATGTGAAGGATGTCTCTTCCCTGCCTGGGACAGAGACAAAGAAAGATGGGGGGGAATGCTTTTTGGTACACAATTGGGGCACAACACAGGATCCGGTCTTTGATCGAGGGGGGCTCCGGAGTCCTTGTCCTGGGGTCTCTTCCTCCACCGGCCTTTCCTTATGGGGGAAGGTCCCCCCTCAAGACCCCTCTGCCCCACCGAGTTTCCCATCCTCCTGGTCAAATCCATCTCTGGGTGCTGAGGGGTCCCTGGCCCTGCTGGAAGCCCCCAACTCCCTCCCCCCTCGGGCCTGCCCTACCCCTTGAGGAGAGGCCCGAGGGGGGAGGCCATGCAGCGTTGGAGTGGGACTGCCTGGCCCCAGGAGGCAGGGGAGGCTCCAGCCCTGGAGTTGGGAACCCCACAATGTCTCTATGCCTCGTGGGTAAACTACCTGCATCTAGAAACCTAGCTCTGCAAGGAGGGAGTTTCTGCCCTCCACCTCTGCTGGTGGGCATCAAGGAAGACTGGCGTCTTGTGGGCGTGCTGGTGGGGGCCTTCCCTCTTTCCTCCCCTCTACCCCTTCTAGCCTGAGGAGACCCTGCCCTTCTGGCGCCTGATCTCCTGGGGAGGAATGGAAGTGAGCCCCCCCCCCCACACACACCCAGAGGGGGAGAAAAGCAGCCCAGAGACTGAGGGGAACAGGAGTTCCACGCAGAGGGTGGGACTTAGGGGCTCCTGCCTCCTGATAGGCCCCTGTCTGCTCTTCATGTCCTCCCATTGGCTCTCTTTAGTGCTTGTCTGAGGCAGATGAGGGGCCTGCCCACCTCGCCTCAGGATTTTCCCTCCAAAACCTCAGAGGACGGGACTTAGAGGCTCCAGCCTCCTGGTTGGCTCTTTCTCTTCTCAGCTTCATCTCATTGGCTCTCCCAGTGCCAGTCTTGAGTGAAAGTGGACCGTCACCCCTCTTCCTGGCCATTTCCTCCTGCCAGAGTCCCTCCCAGCCGGGGCCCCCCAGAGCCCCCCAGGGCAAGTGGGGGCAACTCAGGACTGCGCTGGGAATTCCCCCCCTCAGCTGCAGACTCCACAGGTGGCCTCACAGCCTCAGCCCCTCCGCCTGCTCTGTGGGGAGAGCAAGAAAACTCCCGGCCTACCTGGCAGGGAGGGTGTAGGGAGTGTTCTGAGCAGATCTGTTGCCAACAGGCCTGGAGAACCACACCCGGCTCCTGGAAGAGCGGCTCAATGTGTGGAAAGGGGCAGCAGGAGCGATTGCCTCTCGGGGCCAGTCACATCCTTTCCAGAAACAACAGCTTTGGAGGCTGGAATTCGAGGGATCGCAGCCCCACTGACCTTCGTCTCCTCCCAGGTCCCACCACCCATCTCCAGAAGTTTCCCCAGTGGGAGTTGATGACCCTCAGTGGCCCCCAAACAGCCCCAAGGCATGGTTGGAAGGGGATAGGCTTTCCCAGTCTGGGCAGGAGGCCGCTCTGCCCTTCCCTGCTGGCTGCCTTTCCTGCCCCTCCCCTTCTCGGGAAGGCTGTGTGGGATTCGGTGGTCCTTCAGCTATGCTGGTTCCAGGTCAGCACCTTGAATTGGGCCCAGAAGCAAACTGGGAGCCGGTGTAGATGGCCCCAGACTGGAGCGACACAGTCCCTGTGACCCACTCCAGCCAGCGTCCTGGCTGCTGCATTCTGCACCAGGGGAAGTTTCGGACCGCTTCTCGAGGGCACAGGGATTGCACATTGCAGCAGTCTAGTCTGGATGTTATGAGGGTGTGTGCACCCCAGCGGCCAGGTCTTCTCTGCCCAGAAAGCCTGCAACTGGCTACCCAGTCAAAGCAGGTGCTCTTGGCCACAGCTGCCTCCTGCTCATCCAGCGGGAGGCCTGGGTCAGCAGCCCCCCCAGCTTCCAATCTGTTCCTTCAGGGGAGTGCAACCCCATCGAGAAGAGCTGGTTAGTCCTTCCACCTTGTGAGTTTCTACCAGTGTAAAATGCATGCGCTTCCTGTGCTTTTATCCCTGGCTGAAGGATCTTTTCATGTTTTGCCACATAAATAGCTGGTATTTTCTTTCTGCTGGTTAATGCAGGAAGCAGGGGCACAGACTTTCCAATTTCCGTGGGGGGGGTCTGGGCTGGTCCTTAAAAGAACTGGGGTCCAGTGACGACATAGGAAGGAGCCAATGACATCACAAGGAGGGGCTTCTATTGCCACCATCTATGGAGGCGGGGCCGTGTGTCAGGTTCAGAATACTTTTAGGTATGCTAGTGCCAAAGAGACTCCATTTTAATCCTTTCAATATTATGAGTGCTTTCTTCACAGGTGCCAGGATGTTCCCAGGCAGCTATCTCCCAGAGGAGGAATGTTTTGGCTATCGCTGTTCCAGCCTCGAAGGACTTTCGCTTTCTGAGCTTCAAAGGGATTGTTTTGAGAACTATGGGGGGAGGTTGGGCCTGCTGGGATCTGTTACTTTGTGCCTTATGCTTTGCCTGTCATTGGTAACAATTCACATGTACCATCCTGAATATTGTATTCAGGCTCGTGGACTATAATGCATTCTTTCTTCAGTAAACTTTTGAAAACAACAGGCTTTTGTCTGATTGCAGAAGGTAGTCTGGAGTAAGGACATTATCTAGCCACAGTTCTGACACCATGGAGGATTTAGGGAGGGGCTCCCCACAACTTTAGGGGGACCCAGGCACCCATGAGGCCCCTCCTAACAATCTCTCTGGGCTGGGCCAAACCTAGGAAACGGTGGGAGTTGGCCAGCGGTTATAGTGCTATCTGAGCAATCTCCCGCTCTGTCCTGTTTTTGAAATTCACTTTTAGGATAGTCACTTTAAAATCTACAAATATACATGCCATGTGTATAGGACAAACTAATGGTCACAAATTTGACACTAAGAAAATTAACACAGAAAAGCTTGTAGGGGGAAATTTTTAAAGTTTTCCTGGATGTTCGTTTATAGGAGTCTTGATTCTGCCTTATTCATAAGGGTGACTTAGCACTGAAATTTACTAAATTGTGGCATTGCAGATGCCTTCACTTGGTAAATGTGTGGTTGAAGTCTGAACCAGGGCAGAGTACAAAACAGTTGCTGTCCATTCAATTTCTGAGCAATGTACAGAGTTCAGAGTAGTAGCAATCTCTCATTTCAAACTCATATTCGCTAAGTGAGTACAACCACATTTTGAGGCAATTCAGAACAGTGCAAAGAAAACTCACAGTTATACTACCTAGGACTGTATATACCTTGCTTTCTTAGCACACTGCTTAAAAACTTCACCTTAAAAACACAGACATTCCAAATACATTATTAACAAAATCACATTCTTTGCCAATGTTCTCTCCGGGCTGCACGCAGGGCAAAAGGAAATTTTTTAAAAGGCCTCAGATCTGCATTCCCCCAAACTCAATTTTTGTTCATGCAGATGGGCTTTTTCATTGTTTCAGAGGCAGCACTCAGGCTACCATTTTAGGAATTGTCCTTTTCAGCAATAGATACTACCTCTCCATTTTAAAATGGAATGGAAACTGAGGGAGGGGCTTAGGAGTGGCTGAAGCACTCCCGCACACTACCATGCTAAAATGTTCCATTTCCAAAATACAATGTAGGGAGATAATATGAATCCTTGTCTGACTCCTTTGCCAACTGGAAACCATTCTGTTTCTCCATGTTCTGTCCTTCCAGTAGCCTCTTGTCGAGTACAGGTTGTGCATCAAAATAATCAGATGTTATGGCACCCCCATTTCTTTTAACAGTCTCCATAGCTTTTCATGATCCACAGACAAAAGCTTTGCTGTAATCTATAAAACACAAGCTGATGTTCTTCTGAAATTCCCTGATATGTTCCATTAGCCATTGTAAATTTGCAATGTGAACTCTGGTGCCTTTTCTTTTTCTGACTCCAGCTTGAAATCTGGCATTTCTTGTTCCATATATGGTAAGAGTCTTTGCTTTAGAATGTTGAGCATCACTTTGCTTGCATGGGAAATTAACACGATAGTTCAATAGTTGCTGCACTCTTTGGCATCCCCTTTTTGGGGAATTATAATGTAGACTGAGTGTTTGCAGTGTGTGGGCCATTGTTTTTTTAAAATGTAAATTGGAGCCAAGCAATTATGTTGCAATTATGTCCAAAAGAGGTCTTGCAATCTGACTGTTGCTACATTGAAAGTGCGTGGAGCCAGCCAGGGTTAAGGCCTAAGCTACTAACAGGGCAATCCTATGGAGAGTTACTCCAGTCTAAGCCCATTGACTTCAATGGACTTAGACTGGAGTAACTCTCTTTTTTTTAAAAAAAATAATTTTTATTAGGTGAGAATATTGATACATACAACTTTCAAATATCATCTCAATATCGTTTTCCCCCACCCTTTCCCTCCCCCCTTTTTCAGGACTTCCAACAGCTTTCCAACCTTATATCTTAATCTATTCCTAATCTATCCCCTTTTTCTGTAACTCATTATATCATATTTACATTCTGCTTTGTTAAACTAAACCCTATCTATTAACTTCAAATCTATTATTATTAACTTAAAATCTATTATCTATTACTATCTGTTAACTTCAAATATATTTAAATTTAAGCTAACAATTAAATAAAATATCTACTTTATTAATTTTACCAATATCTATTAACTCCAAGTCCACTTAAATTTAGGGTCACAATTAGCTAATACTTCACTCCCATATGGTAAAGATTCTGTCTCTTCCAATAAAAAAACCATTCTAATAATTTTCAAATTGCCATAAATCTCCTTTAATGTCCCACTTTTCCAGAAATATTTTCAATCTTCCCCAATCAGTAAAAAATTCTGTTAAATTCTGATCTCTCAACTTTCTTGTCATTTTATCCATTTCCGCCATGTACAGCAATTTATACATCCAATCTTCAATAGTTGGTACTTCTTGCACCTTCCATTTCTGCGGGTATAAAAGTCTTGCTGCCGTCGTCATATAGAATAGTAATGTTCTGTATTGCATAGGAACATCTTCCATACTTAAATTCAGTAGCAATAGCTCTGGGTTCTTCTGTATTTGGGTCTGCAAAATCTCATTTATTACTTCTAAAATATCTCCCCAGTACTGTCTGGCTACTTCACACATCCACCACATATGATACAATGATCCTTCATGCTTTTTACATTTCCAGCATTTATCTGACATATTTGCATTTCCAAGCGCAATTTTCTTAGGCATTAAATACCATCTATAAATCATCTTATAGACATTCTCTTTGATACTGGTACAAGTTGAAATCTTCAATGTAGTTTTCCATAAATATTCCCATGACTCCATTGTTATTTCTTTGTGACAGTTAATTGCCCACTTCACCATCTGTACTTTGACCGTCTCATCCTCTGTATACCACTTCAAAAGTATTTTATAAATTTTTGATATCTTCTTTTTACTTTCTTGTAGTATAGTCTCTTCCAACTCTGAGTTTTTCCATTTGATTCCTCCTTTTGAACAATACGAGTTGTAAAGATATCTAATCTGTCTGTATTGGAACCATCCATAACAGGGAGATAACTCTTCCTCCGTTTTGATTCTTATCATTTTTGTTCCATAATCAGTATCTCTTTATATGGTAGACATTGTTCTTCATTATAAATAGCTCTCGGGTAGATCACTTCAAACGGTACCATCCAAGAGGGGATACCTTCACCCAAATATTTTTTATATTTTTTCCAGATCGTGAAGAGGCTCCTTCTGATATAACGGTGCAAAAACATAGAATCCGTGGCGTGGCTAATTTATTTTTCTTGGTATAAACGTCAAATTCTAACAAAATCTTTTAAAAATTAGCGATCTTAGTGTCCAAAATGTCGGGCATCTTTTCTCTAAGGTTTTTTCTTGAAGTTTATGCCCTTTCCCTTATCCAAAATGTCCTACTTCTGCCCAGTTTGAGGTCAAGCCCTTTCCCTTCTCCAAAATGGCGTTCTTCCTTTTCTGGTTCTTCAAAGGCCGCTTCCAGCCAGTCTCTCTGTTGCACTGATGCACCTGGTTCCTCTTCTCGGCTCAGCATTTCTCACGATTTTTCAGCTTTCCCACACTTCACTATCTCTTTCAAGCTGCAGGTATGTAAACAATAATCTATTTTCCGCGTTAGCTCTTCTCTAAAAAGTTCTTTTTTCTCAATTACTTTGCCAGAACACTCACAGTAAATTTTTAAGTCTTTTGCAATTTTTATCTTCTACTTTAATTCAGTTCTTTTACCGATTTTCTTCCCAAAAAGAGAGAGAGCAATCTTTACCTTATTAATACTTCTTCACGGGTTGTAATCGCTGTTTCCGTAATTAAAATAGTCCAGTTTTCCCAATTTGATGCTGAAGCTTGGGTATGGAAGTCTTAAGCCAAAAAACTTTACTCCAGAGCTGCTGCAGAGATCTTTGCCACCCTTCTACGAGCGGGACCTCAAGGCTGGGTGGGTTATCATTGCGTAGATCCCCCCACACAGCCGAGATCAACTCACTCTCAGGGTCTTAAGCATACTTGCCTGTTCTCCGCCTGAGAACAGGGGGCTGCGGGCAATCTGCACCCCACTAGCCCTCACAAACAGCAGCACGGACAGCTCAGCTCCCTGAGCTGCATCAGCCTTCCATGATGCCCAAGCTGGAAGTCCACTGGAGTAACTCTCCATAGGATTGCACTGTTAATGTTGGCCATAGCCATAGGCATTTTAAGGCAGTGTATAAATTCTTTTTATTATAAAATTTATTTTAATAAATATAAGCAGAACAGAGAAAATAAAATAAAAATATCAGCACGATTATAATTACATCAAAAGAAAAAGAAATGTAAGAGTAAACATATAATAAACAATATAAATAACGGGTTTTTATATCCAGGATATATCAATCCTGGTATGTGTTTGGTGTCTGTCAGAAAAGAAAGTATAGTCTCCAGTATTCAGATTTTTGATCCTCCAAGCATCTCCCAATTGTAACATTTCCATATAATTAAACAAATTTTGGGGAAGTTCGTCTTCTTTGGTTTTTTTCACCTATCAGTTTTTTAGATCCATTACCCCATTCATATCTCCAAAGATCATTACCTGCTTGAAAATCGAAAAAGGATTGGAAAACATTTTCATAAAAATTTTCTCTTGTATTTTATATACTGTCGAAGGCTTTCACGGCCGGAGAACAATGGTTGTTGTGGATTTTTTAATTTAATTTATTTATTTTATCGTATTTATATTCCGCCCTCCCTGCAAGCAGGCTCAGGGTGAATAACAACATTAAAACATTTAAAACATTCCATTAAACATAAAACATTAAAAACATTGTATAAAGATTAAAAATAGCAGCACTCTTTTCTTGATGGCGGCAATATCGTTGAGTACAGAAAGTGCAACAGTGCAATTGAACATGGCAGCAGCTTCAGAACAGTGGTGGGCAGCTCTCATAGGGAGGGGAGTAGATGTTATATCCTCCAGCCAGTGGAGGCCCAGCCTCAGCCATAAGCTTGGCGGAACAACTCTGTCTTACAGGCCCAGTGGAAAGATAGTAGATCCTGCTGGGCCCTGATCTCGGTAGACAGAGGTAGGAGCCAGGACTGAGAAAGCTCTTGCTCTAGTTGAGGCCAGGTGGGCCTCCTTGGAGCCAGGGACTGATAGTAATTTCTTTTCTCCTGATCGGAGAGTCCTCTGGGGAATATATGGGGAGAGGCAGTCCCTCAGGTACGCTGGCCCCAGTCCGCACAGGGCCTTATAGGTCAATACCAAAACCTTGAACCTGATCCGATACTCCACTGGCAACCAATGCAACTCGCGCAATACTGGTGTAATATGCACCCTATTTGGTGCTTTTGTAATGATGCGCGGCGCTGCATTTTGCACCAGCTGTAATCTTCGGGTCAGGCACAAGTGTAGGCCCGCGTAGAGCGAGATTACAGTAATCCAACCTAGAGATGACCGTTGCCTGGATCACTGTAGTTAAGTCACAGGTAGACAGGTAAGGGACAAGTTGTCTGGTCTGCCGCAGGTGGAAAAAAGAAGACCTGACAACCGCTGTGACCCGTGCCTCCATTTTCAGGGAGGCATCTAGGATCACCCCCAGGCTCTTAACCCTTGGAACAGGCACAAGCTGTGCCCCATCGAGGGTCGGGAGCCGGAGTCCCTAATCCAGTCCCCCATGGCTCAAGTATAGGACCTCTGTCTTTGTTGGGTTCAGTTTCAGTCGGCTCTGTTTCAACCAATCAGTCACGGCTGCAAATGCATGTTCCAGGACATCTGGGGCTGAGCCGGACTGGCCGTCCATCATCAGATACAGCTGGGTGTCATCTGCATATTGATGGCACCCAAGCCCAAAACTTTGCACCAGCTGGGCAAGAGGGCGCATATAGATATTAAACAGTAAAGGGGAGAGTATTGCCCCCTGTGGGACCCCACACACCAATGGGTGACGGGGTGACAATTTCTCCCCAAGCTCCACCCTCTTCCGGGCTGTATAGCCATGGTCTTGGCATTGTAGTTCCTGACGTTTCGCCAGCAGCTGTGGCTGGCATCTTCAGAGGTGTAGCACCAAAAGACAGAGATCTCTCAGTGTCACAGTGTGGAAAAGATGTAGGCAGGTCATTTGTATCTACTCAGGAGGGGTGGGGTTGAGCTGAGTCATCCTGTAAGACTTTCCCAGGGTGTGGAATGCTAATGGAGGGAGGCTTCACTGTATCCTGAGGAGGTTCTTTTGCATATGGATTGGTGCTTGATATATAGAGTGTTCTGTTAGCCTGGTGTTTTTCAGGACTGGAAACCATGCTGTATTCATTCTTAAAGTCTCTTCTTTGAAATTGTGCTTAAGCTTATGAATTTCAATGGCTTCCCTGTGCAGTCTGACAAAGTAGTTGGAAGTGTTGTCAAGTATTTTAGTGTCCTGGAATAGGATACTGTGTCCTGTTTGAGTTAGGCTATGTTCAGCCACTGCTGATTTTTCAGGTTGTCCAAGTTTGCAGTGTCTTTCATGTTCTTTTATTCTTGTCTGGATGCTACACTTTGTGGCACCAATGTAAACTTGTCCACAGCTGCAGGGTATACGGTATACTCCTGCAGAGGTGAGGGGGTCTCTACTGTCTTTTGCTGAATGTAGCATCTCTTGTATTTTTCTGGTGGGTCTGAATACTGTTTGTAAGCTGTACTTTTTCATAAGCTTTCCCATCTGATCAGTGATTCCTTTGATATATGTCAAAAACACTTTTCCTGTAGGAGACTCTTTTTCCTTAGTTGTTTGATTTATCCTTGGTTTACTCGCTCTTCTGATTTCATTTCAGGAGTAGCCATTTGCTTGAAGTGCGTGGTTTAGATGATTAATTTCCTCGTTGAGAAAGTGCGGTTCACATATCTGTCTTGCACGATCTACTAATGTTTTTATTATGCCTCTTTTCTGTCGAGGGTGGTGATTGGAGTTTTTGTGTAAGTACCGATCCATGTGAGTTGGTTTCGTGTAGACCTTGTGACCTTGTGACCTAACTGAAAGTTTGCTTTGCGGATGACCAAGGTATCTAGAAATGGAAGTTTACCCTCGATTTCTTTCTCCATGGTGAATTGTATGTCCAGGTGGATATTGTTGAGGTGGATATTGTTGAGGAGTCTCCCACAGGAAAAGTGTTTTTGCCATATATCAAAGGAATTACTGATCAGATGGGAAAGCTTATGAAAAAGCATAACCTTCAAGCAGTATTCAGACCCACCCGAAAAATACAACAGATGCTACGATCAGCAAAAGACAGTAGAGACCCCCTAACCTCTGCAGGAGTATACCGTATACCCTGCAGCTGTGGACAAGTTTACATCGGGACCACAAAGCGTAGCATCCAGACAAGAATAAAAAAACATGAAAGACACTGCAGACTTGGACAACCTGAAAAATCAGCAGTGGCTGAACATAGCCTAACTCAAACAGGGCACAGTATCTTATTCCAGGACACCAAAATACTGGACAACACTTCCAACTACTTTGTCAGACTGCACAGGGAAGCCATTGAAATTCACAAGCATAAGCAAAACTTCAACAGGAAAGAAGAAACCTTAAGAATGAACCGAGCATGGTTGCCAGTTCTGAAAAACACCAGGCTAACAAAACATTCTATCCCTGACAATAGCCCTGCAGAGAAGATTAGCACACCAAGTACCAATCCATATGCAAAAGAACCTCCTCAGGATACAGTGAAGCCTCCCGCCATTAGCATTCCACACCCTGGGAAACTCTTACAGGATGACTCAGCTCAACCCCACCCCTCCTGAGTAGATACAAATGACCTGCCAACATCTTTTCCACACTGTGACACTGAGAGATCTCTGTCTTTTGGTGCTACACCTCTGAAGATGCCAGCCACAGCTGCTGGCGAAACGTCAGGAACTACAATGCCAAGACCAGGGCATTTAACAGTTTAAAGGGCCCTTTCCTGCCTTTCAAGTGGCAGGTCTATTTAAACTATCAGCTGGCAGGCAGCAGGGAAGGATCCCCCCCTCCGCAGCCTGCCAGCTGATAGTTTAAAGGGACCTGCGTGGCAGGGCCCTTTAAACTGCCCAAACCCCAGCCCCCTACCCCCTCAGCCCCAGCCCAGCCCCACACTTACCTTATCCTGCAGTGCAGCATCCTTCCTCTCTTCCCAGGAAGGGCAGGAAGGCCATTTTCATCCTCTTCCACCTCTCTGGGGGCCTGCAGGGCGACGGAGGAGGCTGAAAACAGCCTTCCTGCCCTTCAAATGGTTGCTGCAGCAGCTGTTTAAAGGGCAGGAAGCCCGTTTTCAGCCTCTTGAAGGGCAGGCGGGCCACTGGGGTTTGGGCAGTTTAAAGGGCCCTGCCAGGCAGGTCCCTTTAAACTATCAGCTGGCGGGGGGGGCGGGGATCTGCTGCAGCAGGGCCCTTAAAGGGGCAGTTTAAATGGCCATTTAACTGGGGAACTGGCCATTTAAACTGCCCCTGTAAATACGACCCAACGAACCATCATATAGTTCGTGGAAGTTCAGTGGAAAGGAACTTCCACGAACCCTGGTTCGCGAACCCTGAACCAGCCTGGTTCGTGGGGGTTTTTGGGTCGTATTTAGGTTCGTGCTCATCTCTACTCCTGAGTAGTAATCTACACATCAAAGAGCAGTAAAGGAATAAACAGTAAACAGATGCTCTGACCTGTCTATCTTTCTAACTCTCTGGTTTCTCCCCCTCTGAAACCTGAGGAATGGGACAGCATTCGAAGTGGAATATTCTAACATTCCCTGAATGTAAATTGTAGCCATGCACTTATATTGCACTTATATCCCACAGAGGTCTTGCAAGCTGACTGTTGCTACATTGAAAATGGGTGGAGCCAGCCAGGGTTAAGGACTAAGCTAATTAGTGTGTCATAGTCAAAGGTATTTTAAGGCAGTTTATACATTCTTTTTTATATAAAATGTATTTTTATAAATATAAGCAGGACAGAAAAAAGAAAATAAAAACAATAGCACAATTATAATTATGTCCAAAGAAAAAGAGTGAACATAATATAAAAAACAATATAAATAACTCATGTTTTTATATCCAGCACATATCAATCCTTGAATGTGTTTGGTGTCTGTCAGAAAAGAAAGCATAGTCTCCAATATTCAGATTTTTGATTCTACAAGAATCTTCCAATTGTAACATTTCCGTATAATTAAACACATTTTGGAGAAGATGGGGGGGGGAGTGAAGAGAGGGGGGAGACTTCTGAGGTAAATGCTGTCTGGATTTATGGCTGTCAAAAATCTCACATGCTCTCTGTAAACTGCTTCAGTCACCCACAGCATAAAAGAGACATAAGCTGGGTTGATAGTTTGTAAGCTTTGTGTTCCCTTTGTAGGATCAAAAATCTCTTTAGACATTTAACCCACTGAAGCCATCATATACTATTTAAGATATTACTTCAAAAATAGTTTCTTGATAGGAGGGGAGAGAGCACTTTTGGGGGAAGTTTGCCTTCTTTGCTTTCCCCCCCCCCCAACTTTTTCTTAGATCCATTACCCCATTCATGTCTCCGAAGATCATTATCTTCTTGAAAATTGAAAATGGATTGGAAAACATTTTCATAAAACCTTTCTCTTGCATTGTTTGGTGCATATATTGTTGCTAGTGTGTAAATCTTGCCTTCCATGAGCCTGATTTTCAAAATCGTATATCTTGTCAGACTCTTAATTCTTCTGTAAAATTTATTTGTAAATTGCTTATATAAACTGCAATACCTTTAAAAATGATAAATTCTTAATAAACACACTGATACATACAAGCAAAAAACATGAACAAAGCCCCAAAGAATCATAGAAAATGTCAGCTTGTGGCTAGATAAGGCTCTTCCTACAGGTTCCCTTTCAAAAGCAAACAAGAGTCCATTGATTGAATAAGGAAACTTTACTGCAGAAAAGGTCCATTATAGTCCACTGTCCTGAATAGGAGACTCAGGATGGTACACAGTCATTGTTACCAATGAAGGGCAAAGCATGAGGTACAGAGTAACAGTTCCCATCTGCATCAGCCTCCCCCCACAGTTCTCAAAACAACATCTTTCAGTCTTGGGAAGCTGCTCTCCTTCAAGGCCAATGCTTGGTGGAACGGTGTTAGACAAAACAGTCTCCTCCGGTGGGAAAGCTGCCTGGGAACTGGTGCACCTGCGGGGAAAGCACTTAGACACTAGAAGCATTAGAAAATGGAGTCAGTACAGTTTAAACACACACTGGACCAGACAGAAATTATAATATGATATAATAGGAAGGGGGGGGGACAATCCTGTGCTTCATCGGCTATTATAACTGAGACCCTCATGTAAGATCTGAGGGGGCTTGAGCCCCTTAGCCCCCATGTAGTTCACTGGCTGCTGGGGGGGCACAATATGCAAATTTGACTCTGTCAAGCTGGGACTGAATAGGGACTATGAATGGTTATCACATTATCACAGGTAACAGATTTCCTTTACAGAGGTGGGGTCTGGGGGAGCTCAGTGGCACCTGGCGTGGGCCTTCGGGAACCACAGATCTCTTTGTCAGATGCAGCTGGCAGGGAGAGCTGTGGTTATCGAAGGCCCATACTGCATTGGAATTGGATGGTCTAGCTGTTTGGCCTCTACAAACTAACAGGGCAAACTCCTTTGAAGCCAACTGATACACACACCAAAAGGAGATGTTTACATATACTAGCAAAGGAATGTTTTGATTGCTCCCTCCCCCCCCCCCAATTGCCTCTTCTCTCTCCTGCTCTTCTGTATTTGACCAGTCTCTGTATCAGGCATCTGACGAAGAGAACTGTGATTCTCGAGTCTTAAAGGTACTACTGGACTCTTTTTGATTTAGCCCCCATATAGTTCACTGGCTGCCCTGAGGGGGCTCAGCCCTCCCCCCGGCCAAATCCGGGGGGGGCTCGAGCCCCTCAGGGCCCCCCCCCCGTAGTTCACACCTATGGGTGTGACACACACAAAAAATGCAGCGCTGCCATTGGGGGACTCGTCCCGGCAACCACGGCCAATAGGGCCACAATCTGATCCACCCGCAACATCCCCCAGGTCGGTCCCGCCCACAGGAGGTCCGGAATTCTCACCTCGAGGACTCGAAGACGCCTCTCTCTCCCCCCCCCCCCCCTCTGCTCCAGGGCAGGCAGCCCAAAGGCTCTTTCTTCTCTGCCGCCTCATCCCGACTACAAGCCGCGCTTCCAAGGACGGGCGGCCGGACCCCGGAGCTGCTCCTGCCCAGAGCCCCGAGGGAGGGGAGGGGGCAGGCCGGGCCCTCTTGGCGCGGGAGGGAAGCGCCGCGCCCGCATCCCGAGCCGGGCAGCCCGACGCGCGGACGGAGCCGGTCCTCTTCGGGCCGCCGCCGCCGCCGCTTTTCCCTCCCGGGCCGGGCGGGAGCCTGCTTCGGGGGGGGGGGGCTCTCCCCCACCTCCCCAGCCCGGAGCTGCGCGCAGCCGCCCAGGCGAGCCTCCCCGCAGGCACCAGGCGAAGGGAAAGCGCCCCCCTCCGGGGCAGGAGGAAAGGGAGCCGAAGGGGCGGCCAGGCGGGCTGGTCGCCAACTCTGCGAGGAAGGAGGTTGGGCAAGGGGGGCGAAAAGCAGGGGGGAGCGGGGCGGGAAGACCCCCTTCCGCAAGGCCTGGAGGGCTGCGGAGGGCCGGGCCGGGGGGGCGGGGAGGGGGGCCTTCGCTGCCCCTGGCCGCCTCGTGGCCCGCGCGGGCTCCGCCCCCCCCCCCCGCGACCCCCTTTCCAGGTCGAAGCAAGGGCTGGAGAGCGGCGGGGGAGGGGGAGGCGCCCCCTCCCCTCCGCGCAGGCGCGCCCGCCTCAGCCGTGCTTGGCTGCCCAGAGAGACAGGAGAGCCGCCCCCGAAGCGCCTTCGCCCGCAGCCGCCCAGAGCCCCCGGGAGAGGCGGGGAAAGGCGGCGGAATCCCGGAGCGCAGCATCCCCGGGGCGCCCGCCGGACCCTCCCGCAGGCAGGCAGGCAGGCAGGCAGGCAGGGGCGCAGCGCCAGGCGGGCTCTGCTGCGCGGCCAGGTGGGTCGGGGTCTCCGTCCTTTGCAGGAGCCGAGGGACCCCCGCCTGCCCCCCTCCTGGGCCCCTGCGGGCCTTCCGGGCGGGGCGGGGCTTGGGCTCAAAGGGAGCATCGGGGGGTGGGGGTGGGGGTGGGGGTCTCTCTCGACTCCGGAGCCCCACATTGCATTGCATGCCTTGGGGAAGGGCGTCCTCCCCTCCCCGCTCCCCTCCCCCCAGGCCCCCTGGGTCGCCTGGCTGCCCCTGCCGCTTCGCTCCTCCCTCGCCCTTGGGAACGAGGGCGTGGTGCCATTTTTTCCTGTATGTTTTGTATTGTTGTAGCCACACACCTGCCAGGTTATGCTGAGGTGTCAGTATTCAATTACTGATGTTGCAACCCAAGTGAAAAAGCCCCCGTGGCCACTGCTGGGAGTCTGGGGTGGGGGGAGTGCAGGGAACCTCCCCCCCCGCGCAGAGGGCCTCGGCAGGGCAGCAGCAAGGGGGGAACCACACAAGCCTCCCCCAGGTGCAAAACACCCTCAGAGGGGCTCCCCCATCCTCCCTCCTCCGGGTCCCTCCCCTGTAGTCTTGGGGCCATTGGACGTGCCTGGTGGGGTGTTGTCCCTGAGGATTATTAACTACAGTTGCAGGATTTCTTCGGGCTCAGTGGCCAGAGACGTGGTACTTGCCCGGCACGTGCAGAAATCTGAGTCTCGGACCTGGTCTGTATTTCCAGGAGGGAAAGTTTCTCAGCCAGGAGAAACAGAGAAAAAAGAAAAGGTTTCCCCTGCCGGGCTAGTTTTCTCTGTGCAGGGAATCCTGCAGTCTGTCCCGTCACCCCGGGGCTCTTCCACTCCCTGACCAGCAGAGTCCCAGATGGTCTTGGCTTCCCTTAGAGGGGATGAGGGAGAGGTTTTGGCTCCAGGCAGGGCCAGGGGCTCCTCTCACTGGAAGGGACCTGCAGTTTGGGACGAAGCATTTCAAGGAGGGGAGGGGGACGGGTGAAGAAGGAACGGGGGGAGGGGATGTGGGGCCAAGCCCTTCTGAGCCAACTGGGAATCCAGTTTCTCAGATTGTGCCCTAGAGCCAGTGCAGAGAGAGGTTCCCTGAAGGGACTGGCGCAGGAGATGCGGGCGCACTAATAAGGGTTTCCCGCCCTCTTTCTTTCCCTCCCTCCCAGGCAGCAGTGAAAAGGCTCCCTTGATGGCTTCTCTGCCGTCTCCTCCACGTGGTGAAGGGAAAAGACCAGCCATGCGGCCAGCTCAGGTACGGGGAGGGGGCCTTGGGGGCTCAGAGGCTCGGGCTCCTTGGCCTTGGCTGTGGCGATACGAGAGGCCGAGGCTGCCCCCTGAGAAGGCAGGAAAATGGCCACCCCCTGCCTAGGATGGCGTGTGCAGGACGATGGAAAAGGGTTTGGTCCTTTGCCCCATGGACGTCTCCGGCCTCTTCCCACAAGCCTGCCAGCCCCCTGCCAGTGAGGGCCACCCCTCTGGGCCCCCAGTGCCCCCAAGGAGAGCCGGGAGTGGGGAGCGAAATGTCCCCAAGGGGCTCTTCTCCCCTCCCCTTGTCTTGCGCTTTGTGCTGGTCTTCCAGTATTAATTTTCTGCCTCTCTTTTTGCCTCCCGGCCCTTATGGACCAGCTCTCCAGTGATACACAGAAACACATTTTCCTTCCAGAGTCCAGTGTCCTTCGAAGAGGTGGCTGTGCGTTTCACCCGGGGGGAGTGGAGCCTGCTGCGCCCGGCCCAGAGAGCCCTGTACAAGGAAGTCATGCTGGAGAACTTTGGGATCGTGGCCTCTCTGGGTAAGGGTCCCTTTCTCCTCTCAGGAGTGGCCGTGGTTCCTTGTTAGTGCTCTGCAAGGAAGCCACTGATGTGGAAGGCCGTGGCCAGGCTGCCCCCCCTGGGCCCAGTGGCTGATCTCTGCCGCCCTCCCTGATCCCTCCTCTGATGTGGGAGGGGGTTGTGAGTTCTCCTTGCAGAGGGGGAGCCCCTGCCTGGCAGCCCTGGGCCTGGACCACGTGAGCGGCGTCAGAAGAGGTGCGGAGTAAGGCTTGGTCATCGCTCCGTTCTGGGCCTTGCCTTACATATGGGAGTCTCTCCCCTCGCCTCCTATCACAGCCACTTCAGTGTGTGGGGGCACACTTTGCTTTTGTTTCAGGTGCTCCCACACCCTGCAGTGGGGGTTCTGGGGTGCCTAATTTAAATAAAAGTTAAGTTTATTATCTTAAGTTGTGTATGAAAAGACCTTAAATAAATCCTGCCTATCTAAAACTTGAGAGCTAACTTCCCAGGCATCTCTGCTTGGCATCCATTGTCGTCTTTCTTGGCATGTCTGTTAGACTGCGAGCCCCCTCCCCTGCCTGGCTGGTTCAGCAGAGGGACACGCCGAGTGAGGAACAGCACGCAGCCTTCAGCTCCTCTCTGGCCCGCTTCTGCCATTCGGGGTCTCTTCCTGCCGCTTTCACTCCCAGAGAGGAGATGTCCGAAGGCGAAGGGGGAAGAAGCGCCTTGATCAGGCTCAGAGGAATAATTGCCAAAACCTGTTAAAAAGTGCAAAATGAGTTTTTCAGGTCCCCTTTCACAAGAAAGCTCATCCTAAGAACAAAGAATCCTGACTAGGGATGTGCGTTTCGGCATTCAGAATGCCGAAAGAATGCCGAAACAAAAGTGTTTCGGCTTCTTTCGGGGAATGCCGAAACGTTTCGGGGAATGCCGAAACGTTTCGGGTAGCCGAAAGAAAAAAGCCGAAACGTTTCGGGATTCTTTCGGCTTTCTTTCGGCTTTTCTATGGGAAAATGCCTCCGTCTTCCAGGACGTCTGGAGGAGGCATTTTCCCACCGAATAAGCCCAAAATTGGTGGGGACCTTCCTCTAACCCTTCTCTAACAACCACCCAAGTTTCAGACAGATTGGACTTTGGGGGGCCATGTTATGGCCCCCCAAAGCAGGTCCCCCCATCCTCCCATAAGAAAGCGAAGGAGCAGCATATTGTTAGCATGCTGCTGCTGATCTTTCTTCATTATTTCCTATGGGGAAAAAATGAAGAGGCAGGCTTCCTTTGCCAGGGGTGGCATTTTGCATGCAAAATGCCCCCCAGCCCTCAGGGGCCCTTCTCCCACCCCTCCTCCCACCCCCCACCAAGGCTCAGCCTGCTCCCACTTGGGGGGGCCATTTCATGGCCTCCCCAAGTAGGTGCTCTAATCTCTACCACTGACAGCTGGGGGAGGCTTGTGTTGCCAGGGGTGGCATTTTGCATGCAAAATGCCCCCCAACCCTCTGGGGCCCTTCTCCCACCCCTCCTCCCACCCCCCACCAAGGCTCAGCCTGCTCCCACTTGGGGGGGCATTTCATGGCCTCCCCAAGTAGGTGCTCTGCTCTCATCTCTACCACTGACAGCTGGGGGAGGCTTGTGTTGCCAGGGGTGGCATTTTGCATGCAAAATGCCCCCCAGCCCTCTGGGGCCCTTCTCCCACCCTTCCTCCCACCCCCCACCAAGGCTCAGACTGCTCCCACTTGGGGGGGGCATTTCATGGCCTCCCCAAGTAGGTCCTCTCAGCCCCTAAAGTCCACCCCTTACAGCCCCACACAAACCCAATTCCCCCCCAGCTGCCACACACAGACCCAAATCCCCACATTAGCCCCTCACAGACCCAAATCCACCCCCACCTGCCCCACCTGCCCCACACCCATAACCCCAGGAACAGGCTGGCAAAGGCCAGCCCTCTCCCTTTGTTCCATATGCTGGGAACTTCTAAACTCTCTTTCCCTGGGCAATTCTGCACAGCCCAGGGGTGCCACAATGGTGGGCACACTTCTGAGTGCCAGCTGGTCCCTGTGAAAGAGCACCTGAACCACAGACACCCTCCCTCAAATTCCCCCACCACCTACAGAGATGGCTGGCCAGCCAGCCCCATTGTTCCCTATGATGGGAACCAACTGCACAACAAAGAATAAAACAAGAACAACACAAAATAAAGTTTTAAAAAAATTATATTCTCCCTTCCAAAGTACAAGTAGGCAAAGCATTATGACACATTACACCAGCAGTCCCCCACACAGAAAAATTAAAACAAAACTCACTTAACATCAGAGAATCACAAAGCATGATTCCTGTCAAAAACACTTTATTTCTTGAACAGCTTTAGGTTACACAGCAGGGGGGAACACCAAAGGGCATGGCAGCACTATCTTACACAAAAATAACACAACTCACTTAACATCAGAGAATCACAAAAACACAATTCCTGGCAAAAACACTTTATTTCTTGAACAGCTTTAGGTTACACAGTAGGAGGGCACAACAGGGCATGATAGCAATGTACTGCAAAAAATAATACAACCCACTTCACCGTTTTTGACAGCAATTGTGTTTGTGTGATTCTCTGATGTGAAGTGAGTTGTGTTATTTTTGTGTAGTACACTGCTTTCCTGCTCTGTGGTGCCTTCCTAAAGCAGTTACAGAAATAAAGTGCTTTTGACAGCAATTTTTTGGGGTGATTCTTTAATGTGAAGCGAGTTGTGTTATTTTTGTGTAAGATAGTGCTGCCATGCCCTTTGGTGTTCCCCCCTGCTGTGTAACCTAAAGCTGTTCAAGAAATAAAGTGTTTTTGACAGGAATCATGCTTTGTGATTCTCTGATGTTAAGTGAGTTTTGTTTTAATTTTTCTGTGTAGGGGACTGCTGGTGTAATGTGTCATAATGCTTTGCCTACTTGTACTTTGGAAGGGAGAATATAATTTTTTTAAAACTTTATTTTGTGTTGTTCTTGTTTTATTCTTTGTTGTGCAGTTGGTTCCCATCATAGGGAACAATGGGGCTGGCTGGCCAGCCATCTCTGTAGGTGGTGGGGGAATTTGAGGGAGGGTGTCTGTGGTTCAGGTGCTCTTTCACAGGGACCAGCTGGCACTCAGAAGTGTGCCCACCATTGTGGCACCCCTGGGCTGTGCAGAATTGCCCAGGGAAAGAGAGTTTAGAAGTTCCCAGCATAGGGAACAAAGGGAGAGGGCTGGCCTTTGCCAGCCTGTTCCTGGGGTTATGGGTGTAGGGCAGGTGGGGGCGGATTTGGGTCTGTGAGGGGCTAATGTGGGGATTTGGGTCTGTGTGTGGCAGCTGGGGGGGGAATTGGGTTTGTGTGGGGCTGTAAGGGGTGGACTTTAGGGGCTGAGAGGACCTACTTGGGGAGGCCATGAAATGGCCCCCCCAAGTGGGAGCAGTCTGAGCCTTGGTGGGGGGTGGGAGGAAGGGTGGGAGAAGGGCCCCAGAGGGCTGGGGGGCATTTTGCATGCAAAATGCCACCCCTGGCAACACAAGCCTCCCCCAGCTGTCAGTGGTAGAGATGAGAGCAGAGCATCTACTTGGGGAGGCCATGAAATGCCCCCCCAAGTGGGAGCAGGCTGAGCCTTGGTGGGGGGTGGGAGGAGGGGTGGGAGAAGGGCCCCAGAGGGTTGGGGGGCATTTTGCATGCAAAATGCCACCCCTGGCAACACAAGCCTCCCCCAGCTGTCAGTGGTAGAGATTAGAGCACCTACTTGGGGAGGCCATGAAATGGCCCCCCCAAGTGGGAGCAGGCTGAGCCTTGGTGGGGGGTGGGAGGAGGGGTGGGAGAAGGGCCCCTGAGGGCTGGGGGGCATTTTGCATGCAAAATGCCACCCCTGGCAAAGGAAGCCTGCCTCTTCATTTTTTCCCCATAGGAAATAATGAAGAAAGATCAGCAGCAGCATGCTAACAATATGCTGCGCTTTCTTATGGGAGGATGGGGGGACCTGCTTTGGGGGGCCATAACATGGCCCCCCAAAGTCCAATCTGTCTGAAACTTGGGTGGTTGTTAGAGAAGGGTTAGAGGAAGGTCCCCACCAATTTTGGGCTTATTAGGTGGGAAAATGCCTCCTCCAGGCGTCCTGAAAGACGGAGGCATTTTCCCAAAAAAAAAACCCGAAAGAATGCCGAAAGAATGCCGAAAGAATCCCGAATCCCGAATCCCGAAAGAGATTCTTGTTTCGGCTTTCGGCTTTAACGGTAGAGAATCTTGTTTCGGGTAATCCCGAAACAAGAAAGCCGAAAGTTTTTTCCTTGCACACCCCTAATCCTGACAGTTGGCCGCATATTGCACTCTGCCCCACCCCTATTGCTTGTCTGTTCTGTATTTCTGGAGGGACACAGTTAGGCCGCCTTAGAATCGCTGGATTTATTTGCACCCAGAAGAGTTAAGATTTTGTGTTTTTTCCCCCTTGTAAAAAGGACCTCAGGTTGCCAAACCTGAACTCATATCCCGGCTGGAGGAGGAGGAGGAGGAAGAGCTGTTTCTCCTGATCTCTGATGAAGAGGAGGAGTTGGCAGGTAAGTGCTTCCACCTGTCTTGGGACTACATGTTGCCTGCGCTTCCTTCCCAGGGCTGGTGGGTTTCGGTGGGTTCTCAGAAGAGCTTGGCTGAGTTTTGAATGCTGAAATGGTGCCTGGAGATCTGGAAACTCTGAAAATAGGCCACTTCCTTCTCCCAAGACCGACGCCAAGCCTAGCCAAAGACTGCCCACCTTTGAGAGGTTTCCAGGCAAGGGTGTTTGCCAGCCCTGTTACCCCAAGATCCCTTTTTCTGGAGAAGTCAGGCATTGATCCTGGACCTTGTGCCTGCAAAGCCAAGCCTGTGCTTTATTGCAGAGGCACGACCCAAATCAACCCCCCCAGAACTCTTGAGTGAAGACATCCGCCCCACCCCTGCTCCCCCTGCCAAGAGCAGTGCTGTGATGTCTTGGAGGACTCTGGTCAGGCCTCATTCAGATATAGCGTGTCTAGTGAGCTTTCAAATAACAAATTATTTAACTCCTGGCAAGACGTACAGCTCACAGAATATTTTAGGTTTGTTTCCGGGTATAGTACACAAGTCATATAATGCCAGTTGGTGGGATGAGACACACCATTGGAATATTAGGATCGAGGGGCTCGATTTGTTTAAAAGGAATAGACCAGCAAGGAAGGGTGGACGAGTAGCCTTATATGCGACGGACATACCTATTTGTGAGGAAGTACCTGAATCTGAGCATGGAAGGCCAGGTGAGAGCCTCTGGGTGAAAATAAAAGGAGAAAGAAATAATATTGACATACCTGAAGAGGCCAGGGTGGCTCCATAAACAGATTTCTAAAGGACTGAACATTTTTAAAGACATTTAAGAAATGGCTGGAGGGCTGTATAATCAGGTCTGAAAATAAACAACTTGTTGGTGCTTGTAGAGAGAGGGTTAGAAAGGCTAAGCTCAATATAAGCTTCGGCTAGCAAGAGATGCTAAACACAACAAGAAAGGGTTCTTTGGTTAGGTTCAGAGCAGGAAAATGAATAAGGGTTAGGGTTAGGCCCACTGCGGGGAGAGGAAGGTGAGGTTTTAACAGGAGGTAAAGAGAGGGCAGAACTGCTCAGTTCCTCCTTTGCCTTGGTCTTCTCTTGCAAGGAGAACAAGTAAGGAAGAAACGGAATTGCAGCCTAGGATAGACGTTGGGGTGGTACGTAAATACCTGGCTTCTTTGAATGAAACCAGGTCCTCAGGGCCAGAGGACTTGCACCCCAGGGGTACTAAAGGAATTTGCTGGTGCAATTGCAGAGCCCCCATCTGTCATCTTTGAGAATTCTTGGAACGCAGGTGAGGTGCCAGAAGATTGGAGGTGGGCAAGTGTCGTCCCCATCTTCAAGAAGGGGGGAAAGGAGTATACTTTATCTTGGTTTCAGTAAGGCTTTTGATCAGATTCCACATGATATTCTTGTTGACAAGTTAGTAAAATGTGGTTTGGATCATATTACTATTAGGTAGATCTGTAACTGGTTGACAGATCACACCCCAAGAGTACTAGTTAATGGTTCCTCATCCTCGTGAAGAGGAGTGACAAGTGATGTGCCTCAGGGATCTGTCCCAGGCCCCGTGTGGCCCAACCTCTTTATAAATGACTTGGATGAAGGAATAGAGGGGATTAAATTTGCGGGATGGGGGAGACTTGTCTTGGCAGTAGTATGCGTGAAAAGGGTCTGGGGTCTTAGTAGACCATCCACTGAACACGAGTCAGCAATGTGATGCGGTAGCTAAAAAGACAAATGTGATTTTAGTCTGTATCAACAGAAGTATACGTTCTAGATCATGCGAATTGATGGTCTTGCTCTGCTCTGCGCTGGTTAGACCTCACTTGGCGTACTGAGTTCAGTTTTGGGACACGGCAGTTTAAGCAGGCTGTTGAGAAACTGGAACGTGTCCAAAGGAGGGCAATGAGGATGGTGAGGGGTCTGGAAACCAAGTCCTATGAGGAAAGATTGAAGGAGCTGGGCATGTTAAGCCTGGAGAGGAGATATCACAGCCCAAGTATTCGAAGGGCTGCCACATAGCGGATGGAACAGAGTTGTTTTCTGTTCCCCCAGTGGGTTGGACCAGAAACAACGGGTTGATATTAAAGCAAAAGAGTTTTCATTAGAGCAGCCCCTGCATGGGCTTCCTCAGGCGGTGGTGGGCTCTCCTTCCTGGGAGGTATTTAAGAAGAGGGAAGATGGCCCCTGACAGCTCTGATGATTCTCTAACTTAGTAGGAAGGGACACAGATTAGGAGAGGGGGGCAGGAAGGGGTGAGTCGGTGCTGGCCTCTCCTCGCCTTTTCTGACATGTCCAGGTTAATGCAGATCACCATTTTAAGATCTGAAAGGGGTTTACCTCCACCTATCCTGGAGGTTTTTTGGTATTCCTCTGGGCATAGAGCATCAGTCACTGAGGGAGGGGAGGGGGAGGGAGTAAGCTGTGGATTTCCTGTGTTGTGTGTGTGGGGGGGGCTGGACTTGATGACTCTTGAGGTCCCTTCCAGCTCCCCCCCCCCGTGTTTGTGTTTATAGAATCTGTGCTTCTGTTTTAAGCCTTCATTGAAACATGACGAGTCCAAGGAAGTACCCCAAAATAAGCAGGCCAGGAGCCCCTCCCAAGGAGAGGCTCCCGATCAATTCAACTCCTTATATTTATAGGGGGTTTTTTCTAAGTGCTCATGCCAGGTATGACAAAACATATAACAACAAAAAACACGTAAATGCCTGACTAACTACTTCAATAATACATTTATTTACACATTCATCTAAAACAAAGCACACAGTAAAACAACTACTTATACATATAGTTCTACACCTCACACATGGAAAACTATTCATGCAATTGCTAAAATGAAGGTACCTCGAGATAATAAAGTGCTGGTGCTACAAAATGCTGCTACATATTCATTGCAGATACATTCAATAAAGTGAAAATGCATAGGAACAGCCCAGCTTAATTTTTTTTTCACAGGTCCTGAATAGCAAATGTCCAAGTAGTGGGTGAGAATTTTCCAATAAAAATTCAGTCTTGGTTGTCTATTATTCCATAACGGCTGTGCAAAATAGAGTCCAATGGAAAATGGTATGGTCCTCCAATGGGTTATCTAGATCCTTATGTGACCCTTCACAAAATCTTTGTCAAAGAGTACACAGTCACTAGAATTAAAATGTAACACTTAAAAATACAATATCTATTAAAATACATATATAAATTTTTTACAAAATGCAAATATCATATACTACTCACGTAAATCCTTCATGAATCCTACTCATAAGTACTTATTCACAAATCCATTCGATAATTACTGTGCAATATTAGATAATAACAAGCTTCATATCGCTTGCCACTCCACGCCCTAGCTTGCTAACAATTAGTTCTTAAAGGGAAATGTATTCAGAGCCCACTTCATGCCTAAAGCATTCAGCAGAATCAGTTTTTAGCCCCCAAAACATGAATAATCATTGGCAATATTTAAGCCCCTTGGAGTTAAACTTCTGAGTTTAAAAATCCAGTATGTTTCCTTCCTTCTAAGTTCCCTTACAACAATCTCTGAAGCTCTTTGTTCCGTTTTGTATAGGATCGTGAATTTCATGTTTCATTATGAGCATTATCCCTATAGCGTTGCGCCACAGGCGCCTCCAGGACTTCATTTTTTATTCGGGACTGACGTTCATTTAGACGAACGCCTATAGAGAGCGTAGTACTTCCCACATATAATAGGCCACCTTCCAGCTCAAATGAGAATTGAAATGCGTCGCTGGGGAACCATACTCTAGGCAGAGGGATCAGCTGGGGCAAGGGTGGCTCATCCTCTAGGTGGCCCCAGCCTGTTGCTTAAATTGCCAGGGGCAGAGGGGCACCAGGCAGCTCTCGCCCTCCTCCCAAGCTCTGCCCAGCCACCCTGACACCGGCTGGCCATCCACCCGAATATCTCAGCGCACAGAAAATGAAAAAGGCAGAATCATACCCTCTTTTGCTCTGAAACCCTACTTCTGTGGTCTTAAAGATACAGGCAGAAATAGCTCTGGTTTCTTGTTACCTTTTTCTCCCTGTTGCTGGCCATGTCTGTTCAGGCCTCCTGCCATGTGCAGAATTGGCTGTCCATCTTCTCCCCCCCACCCCCTTCCACCCCCCCATCAGTCACCCCGACAGAAAAATACATCGCAACAGAAAAATATAAAACTGGTTCAATTTAAGTTGGAAAATCTCCATTGCGCCTGCTCTCTCTTTTGTCCTCTTGGGCTACATTTATTATCATACAAATGGCTACTCTGCGAACTTACTTCGCTTGGAATTTAGAGGGAATTGCTAAGGCGAGGGGGAGAAATGGCTGCAGGCGGTTGGAGTTTAATGCCTCAGCATTTATAACCCCACAATCACACCCGGTTTCTCTTTCTTCCAGCAGGAGGCGTGTGGGAGTCAGCAAATGACAGGAAAGAACATCCAGTGATGGAGAAAGAGGAAATGTATTCAGACGGGAAAGAGGAGGCTGAATATTGTGATGGACTGAAGAAAGAGGAGGGAAAAGATCTTTATGAAGGGGGGAATGCTTCCAGTCTATTAGAGTGGAGTGATGTTATACAGGAAAACCTATACCCAGGCAAGAACAACTGGAATGAGCTCACTGCAAGCAAGGAAAATACTCCCAAGAAATCAGATTTTAATACTAAATGGAGCACATGTAACAAAAAGAAAATATTTCAGTGCCTGGAGTGTGGGAAGAGCTTCAGTCGCAGCAGAACACTTTCTTCCCACCAAAGAATTCATTCAGGAGAAAAACCGTATAAATGCCAAGAGTGTGGGGAAAGCTTCTGTTCGAGTTCAGGCCTAACATTACATGAAAGGATTCACACTGGGGAAAAACCCTATAAATGCCTGGAGTGTGGGAAAAGCTTCAGTCAGAAAGCACACCTTTCTTCTCATCAAAGGATTCACACTGGGGAGAAACTCTATAAATGCCTAGAGTGTGGGAAAAGTTTCAGTCACAGTGGACAACTTACTGTCCATCAAAGAATTCATTCAGGGGAAAAACCATATACATGCCTGGAGTGTGGGAAAAGTTTCTCTCGGTGTGACAGTCTTAAGTCTCATCATAGAATTCACTCAGGGGAGAAACCATATAAATGCCTGGAGTGTGGTAAATGTTTTACTCAGATTGGACACTTGTATTCCCATCAAAAGATTCACTCAGGAGAGAAGCTGTATAAATGCCTGGAGTGTGGGAAAAGCTTCAGTCAGAGTTCACACCTTTCTTCTCATCAAAGGATTCACACTGGGGAGAAACCCTATAAATGCCTGGAGTGTGGGAAAAGCTTCCGTACGAGTTCAGAGCTTGCATCACATGAAAGGATTCACACTGGGGAGAAACCATTTAAATGCCAGGAGTGTGGGAAAAGTTTCCGTTCGAGTGGAAAACTTACTGTCCATCAAAGAAGTCACTCAGGAGAAAAACCATATAAATGCCTACAGTGTGGGAAATGCTTCAATCAGAGTACATACCTTTCTTCTCATCAAAGGATTCACACACAGGAGAAACTCTATAAATGCCTCGAGTGTGGAAAAGGTTTCCGTCACAGTAGACAACTTACTGTCCATCAAAGAATTCACTCAGGGGAGAACCCACATACATGCCTGGAGTGTGGGAAAAGATTTTGTTTCAGTTCAGGCCTTATCTCACATCAAAGGATTCACACAAGAGAGAAACCCTATAAATGCCTGGAGTGTGGGAAAAGTTTCTCTCAGATTGACAGACTTCATTTCCATTATAGAATTCACTCAGGGGAGAAACCATATAAATGCCCAGAGTGTGGAAAGCGCTTCCGTGCGAGTGGACAACTCACTGTCCACCAAAGAATTCACACAGGGAAGAAACCTTATAAATGCCTGGAGTGTGGGAAAGGCTTCTGTCAGAATGAAAAACTTACTGTCCATCAAAGAATTCACTCTGGAGAAAAACCATATACATGCCTGGAGTGTGGCAAGCACTTCCGTACGAAGGAACAACTTACTGTCCATCAAAGAATTCACACAGGGGAGAAACCTTATAAATGCCTGGAGTGTGGGAAAAGCTTCCGTTCGAGTTCAGACCTTACCTTACATGAAAGGATTCACACTGGGGAGAAACCATATAAATGCCAGGAGTGTGGGAAAAGTTTCAGTCAGCGTGGATCACTTACTGTCCATCAAAAAATTCACTCAGGGGAAAAACCATATAAATGCCATGAGTGTGGGAAAAGCTTCTGTTCGAGTTCAGACCTTACCTTACATGAAAGGATTCACACTGGGGAGAAACCATATAAATGCCAGGAGTGTGGGAAAAGTTTCAGTCAGCGTGGAGCACTTACTGTCCATCAAAGAATTCACTCAGGGGAGAAACCATATAAATGCCAGGAGTGTGGGAAAAGTTTCAGTGGCCGTGGAGCACTTACTGTCCATCAAAGAAATCACTCAGAGGAGAAACCATATAAATGCCAGGAGTGTGGGAAAAGTTTCAGTGGGCATGGAGCGCTTACTATCCATCAAAGAATTCACTCAGGGGAGAAACCATATAAATGCCATGAGTGTGGGAAAAGTTTCAGGCAGCGTGGAGCACTTACCGTCCATCAAAGAATTCACTCAGGGGAGAAACCATATAAGTGCCAGGAGTGTGGGAAAAGTTTTGGTGGGAGTGGAGCGCTTACTATCCATCAAAGAATTCACTCAGGGGAGAAACCATATAAATGCCAGGAGTGTGGGAAAAGTTTCAGTGGGCATGGAGCGCTTACTATCCATCAAAGAATTCACTCAGGGGAGAAACCATATAAATGCCATGAGTGTGGGAAAAGTTTCAGGCAGCGTGGAGCACTTACCGTCCATCAAAGAATTCACTCAGGGGAGAAACCATATAAGTGCCAGGAGTGTGGGAAAAGTTTTGGTGGGAGTGGAGCGCTTACTATCCATCAAAGAATTCACTTGGGAGAAACCATATAAATGCCAGGAGTGTGGGAAAAGTTTCAGTGGGCGTGGTGCACTTACAGTCCATCAAAGAATTCACTCAGGGGAGAAACCATATAAATGTCAGGAGTGGGGGGAAAACTTCAGGCAGAGTACAAACCTTTCTTCCCACCAAAGAGTTCACACAAGGGAGAAACCCTATAAATGCCTGGAGTGTGGGAAAAGTTTCTCTCAGCATGATAAGCTTACTTCCCATCAAAGAGTTCACTTAGGAGGAAAACCATAGAAATTCTTGAATGATGTTAAGGCAGGTAAATTGGCTGTGAAAATTAGCAAGCAATGAAATAAAACACTGTAATAATATGTTTCATAATTCCGTATAATTACATTAAAGCTCCCAGAATAGACAATCAAATCCTAGAGCCCACTGGCCACTCCATATGGACATTCAGCAGTTGAAGGACCAAATTGCTGAGTGTGTGTGCCGGAGTCCCTAGCAACCTGGGCAATACCCACCAATTGTAAAGTGGTGCCAAATGACATCCCTCTGAGTGGCAGAAAGGCACAGCCATCTTCCACCCTCCAATCTGTCTGTAGTCTCTGGAGCCCCCCTTCCCATTCAAGTCCTAGATGACAAGCCGGAAAGACGCAGTGATTGCGCAACTACGACAGAGGGTGTGATGTCAGCAACCATTTGGTACACCCTAGAGATCAGTCATCGAGGGGGAACCATCTATCCCTACAGAGCCTGGAGTTCTCCCAGAATTACACCTCCATATCACAGAGACTCTCTTCGGTAATGAAATGAATTGTAATGATTTTTGTGTGCTCTAAAAACTCTGCCGTTTCAGCTTTGGATCTGGGGTTTCTGAAGGAACTGTGTACCGTCACACTGAGGGCTTCCAGGCTCTCTGGGACAGCTGTTTTTGCACTTAATGGCTCCAAAATCATGCAGAACACAGTTCTCCCTCTAAACCATCAATCCACTATGTTTTTCCTTTGTTATTCTACACAAGAACAACAGACCCTGAAGAAGGCGAGTATCGCACACTGTGGTTGGAAAGGGTCTGTCAAAAATATAGCCGGATGACGGTGGCATTATAAACAATCCTGCTTGATGGTCACTTCTTCCGTTTTCTCATGTGCAAAAAATTATTACTTTTGCATCTTGCTGTTGGCTGTTGGTGTCGTATTTCCTTGTACTTTGCAGCTTTTTCCCCACAATGAGGGGGCGTTCTTGCATGAATTGCCTCGAATCTCATTGCTCAAGGGTGGGCAGGTGGGTGGGCAGGCAGGCATGCAGGCAGCAGGATTCTCTGAATTCCCCCTCCTCTCCGCCCACCTAAAAAGTCCTGTGTTTTTTTCCATAATTTTTCCTTTTTGCTGTGGGCAGACAAAATAGTTTTTGAAAGGGCAGAGTAGATGAATGGCCAGCGGGAGGGAGGGAAGGAGGGAGGGAGACAGCAATCTTAAAATAGGTCTACTGATATGTAAGTCCCATGTTATTCAATAGTGCTTACTCCCAGGGAGGTGTCTTCAGAATTGCAGCCTGTAGTGAGAATTTTGGGGTTTGGATCAGGAAAATGGACTAGCTGGGCAACTGTCCGTGTAAACACAGAGCCAGCACCGGCCTGAACCAAACTCCCATCAAGAGAAGCAAGTGTGCTGCTTGCCTGCTTCTTAGAGAAGTTTCTTCCCTTGGGAAATTTGTCGGGGGAAGCACTGAAGCAATCACTAATTGACAAAGAGCACATGTCGACCCTCTTGGCCTCTGTATCTAAATTGTTCTGTAACAAGTGCTAGGACGCCTAGTTCCTGGCTTATCTGCCTGAATTAGGAAAGCAACAGAGCCTGTGCTGGAGAAACGTAAATTCCTTTTGTAATTTACATCAATGGACATGTGTATATCAAATGCAACTGCCTGTCTTCCGCAGATGTCCTGATTTCTTGTTTCAAAACAGCTTTCGCACAAACTTGTATCTGTACTTTCAAACCTTGTGACAAACACAATTGATGACTCTACCCAATTCTTTGATCTTTCCCTCTATAAGGTTGCAGCCCCCGAAGCTCGGGGCTGCTGTGCCAAGCTTGTAGGGAGCACGGATTAGTCTCCTGCAGGCTAGCACACCAGCCCAACAGCTCTCATTGTTGTTTTTATTTTTCTTTGGGGACGGCCGTATACTTTCACCTTTGTTTCTCTATCGTAGCATTGGGTATTTTAGGGGGATAAGTTATGTTCACTGCCGAGGCCCTGGCACGGCACCTTCTGGCTTGTGTATTTTGCATGCTGAGTTATTTTTAATAAACACTTTAGACTTGGGTTAAGGACATTTTTGTGGAGCTTAGTTTCTTTAGTAGCTAGGGTTAAGTTAGACTAAGGAAAGCTTCAGAGACGCACCACATTACACAGCCTGAGGAAACAGGCTGAACTGAGCATGAACCCATCTTGTTGTGAGCCCAAAGGAGTCGGGTTCGAGGATTCTTGCGATACAGCCTATTATTGAAGTCTGCATATTCCCCTTTCTGAACATTTCCAAAGCCGATAGGCGGAGAGAGATTTCTCCATGCGAGGACTCACCCGATTGACGAGGAGCCAATACCACAGCCAGGGCAGCCACAGGAAAAAATGATGCACTCACGAGCATTGCGCATATTCCTCCTTCACACCAACAGAGTTAATTAACTCTGACGGGCTCACTCCCCTGAGGATCTGATTGGTGAAAGCTGCTAAGGAAAACAAGATGTTGCTGCAGCTGTGATGTAAGAAGGGAAGTGCAACAAAACACACAAACTTTTTGATGGGGTGGTGTCATCATAATTTGGTTTCCAAGATTTGGTTCACAGTTCTGAAAACTGCTTTGTTTATTTATTTTATTTGATTTTTACCCTGCCTTTACAAAAGGAAACTGTGGTTTCTGACTCCTTTGTTTCGTTTCGCACACCCCTAGTGATCATTTGAACTGTTCAGCTCAGAAGATTTATTCTACAGCTACAAGAAACTCGAGGTTTTGTTAGATACAACTCTTGCATGGAGAGCTTGTCTTTTAGTTCAAAATATTTATATGGGTTATTTTTTCCACCCCTGAAAAAAAATCCTTTGGCCTCTATAACTGGCTCATGCACTCAGTTTGCAGCTAGCCCCCCCCCCTCTCCAATGGGGATATCACAGGCCCTGCAGTCCTGTTCTGTAGGGCATCATTTTTGGGGTGTTACCGGAACTGCTATTTTATTGGGGGAATTCGCTTGCAGTCTGGGTTTTAAATAGTGCGGATCTTAACCAGCTATACCAGAGTTCCTCTTCCAGATTACTCGTGCAATAAAGAGGCGAGACTAATAAAGATAAACGTGTTTTTACTAAAGGTGTTGCGTTAGCCTACAATAGCACACACAAACAAGGTACATACAAGAAACTAGGAAATAAAGAGTTGGAAAAATAGAGCCGCTTGCATTAGCAGGAGAGCCCACTTGAGATCGACAGAACTGGGTATACTCACCGGGTCACAGTGTGGAAGCAAGATGTAGCAGCGAAGGGTGGTGGTATCTAATGCCTGCACTAGATCCGAAGAGAGAGGCAGCGGAGGTTCAAGATAGGAATGGCACGTGCACCGTGTGGCAAGGGAGGCCTGCTTAAGTACCCCAAAACGTACCCTGGGGCGAGTGCCTTTCCCTGTGGTTCTCACGGGGGAAACAAAGGCTTAATGGCTCTATAACTACCCGAAATGGGCCACTTTAGGATCTGAATATATGATTGTGACACCTTCGGAAGAGGGGACAAAGGAGGGAGGGGGAGTGCCGGGTGGGTTGATTGGATCTTCCAGGAAGATGGAGTTGTCTTTGTCAGACTGCGGCTTATTAAAAGTTGCAATCCAGACTATCTCTTGCAATTAGACATGAGTCCATTGGTTTCAAAAGATTTTACTGAATATAAACAACCATTATAGTTCACTGGCCAAGATTCAATATCTTGGCTGGTACACGGATGTTGTTACGAATGAAGGTAAAGGTTAAGATACAGAATAGCATAGCCCAGCAAGTCCCATCCTCCCCCCACAGTTCCCAAAACACGCGGCATGAAGCTGAGAGAATGAAACTTTCCCAAGGCTGGAAGGGCTGTAGTCAAAACATTCCTCTTCTTTGAGATAAGTGTTACTGGACTGCTTGGCACCTGCAAAGGAAGAGCTTAAAACACTGACAGCATTAAAATGGAGTCTCTCTGGTTAGAACACATAAGAAACATATGTCAGGCCTGACAGTCTTGACGGCATCAGCTCTGGAATACAGAGGTTGTATAGAAATGTGTCCATTAAGTGCTCAGAGCAGCTGGCACTTAGCTTCCATTCCGGGGCGGCTTTCAAGATATGCAGAGCAGAGCGAGGCTGGCCGCTGCGGATGTGGTTGGCACGCTTCCACGAAATAGCTTCTAAGAGCAAGCTGTTCAGGCTGGTCTTCCAGCTGCCTGGGAACATGGCTTCTGCCTGGGCACGACTTGGGGCTTGCTAGCAGGCTGCCCGGTGGCTAGGGCAGACTGAGAGCCAAGCTACAAGTGACGCCTTGCACAGGTTGGACACTTGTCAGCTTCTTTCAAGTTTTGATGGGAAATGTGGGCGTCCTGGTTTTACAGCTTGGCTCTCCATTACAGCTGCAAGACCAGGATGCCTACATTTCCCATCAAAACTTGAGGGAGGCTGACAAGTGTCCAACCTGTGTCAGGCGTCACGTGTATCTTGGCTCTCAGTGACCAACCCACAAGAGGCCCTCCGCAGGAACTGACCAGGGGGCGCTTGGCCAGGCTCTCAGGGAGTCCCTCCGGCTGTTCTGAACAGTTCTGAAAAACACCAGGCTAACAAAACACTCTATACTCGACAATAGCCCTGCAGAGAAGATTAGCACATCAAGCACCAATCCATATGCAAAAGAACCTCCTCAGGATACAGTGAAGCCTCCCGCCATTAGCATTCCACACCCTGGGAAACTCTTACAGGATGACTCAGCTCAACCCCACCCATCCTGAGTAGATATAAATGACCTGCCAACATCTTTTCCACACTGTGACACTGAGAGATCTCTGTCTTTTGGTGCTACACCTCTGAAGATGCCAGCCACAGCTGCTGGCGAAACGTCAGGAACTACAATCCCAAGACCACGGCAATACAGCCCGGAAAACCCACAACAACCATCGTTCTCCGTGAAAGCCTTCGACAATACATTTATATTTTGGCTTTCTCACCTTCAGGGATGGGAAGCAAGGAGCATTCTGATTCAAGTTCTTGTGGGTCATTGGCCATGTGGGTAGAGCCTTTCCCAAAAGCCTCAATTTATCTCTCCTGTCATGGAGCTAGATGTCGGGGGGTGGGTGGGTGGGAATCATGAATGACGGCCACCACTCATTCGACATGGCAAGTGGATTGGGCTTGCCCAATTTCTGGTGCAATCCAGTGGTCTCCTCTGGGGAGCCCGGCCTGGAATGGGGTCTGCAGGCCAGAAAAACAGAAAAAGCTCTAGTGAAGCAGCCCATCTGTTTGGAGTCCAATGCATGGCTCTTTGCCCATAGTTTTAAATGTTGGAGACCAACTAGACTTCCAGAGAGGGAACTTTCGAGAGTCAGAGCTCCCTTCTCCAGACACATGGAATGGGAAGAGGTGAGAGTCTCTAAAATCCAGGCAGAGGGTAGGAAGGGTATTGAAAATCAGAGTGTCAGGAAGCTAGCTATACATAGGATTTTTCTTGTTTTACAGATGCTAATTTTACACACTTCACACCCATGTTCTATCGTTTAAAGTGCTGTCAAATCACAATGACTATGGCAACAACAGCAAGAGATTTCCAAGGCAAGTGAGAAGCAGAGGTGGCATGTGAGTGCCTCCCTCTGCAGAATCTTCCTTGCTGGTCTCCCATCCAAGGACTGACCCTGCTTAGCTCCCGAGATCTGGTGAGATCGGGCTATACCCTGCTGGCTTCCCTCCCATCAAGCTAATTACAACAGTATTCTTCCTAGCTTTAATTTGCAATCCCCCTCCCACCCTTTGTCTGGATTTTCTTCCTCTCTCTCTTTTACTATATATATCTCACTATTATATCAAATCATAAAAATATTATATTAAGTATTTAGCAGTATTTGTTGTTGTACTTTTCTTACCTCCAAACGAAGTGTATGAAACACATTATGATCTGTACATTTTTAATACTAGCAATGCTAGACTAATGCACCAAATTATACTAGCTATACTAAACTAGTCAAATAATATATGCTTCTAATATATGCCAAGACCACGGCAATACAGCCTGGAAAACCCACAACAACCAATATATGCTTCTATTTTACAAAATTTGAGACTTAAAATAAACAATATTTCTATAACCTCTGTTAATCTGAGCTCCTTTCCAAATTTACATTATTACATTATTTATTCATATTTTTTCTCATCTTTATCTATAATAGGCAAAGTGATTTTCCCATTTCGTTTTGAATTCTTTGATGGGTCTTCTATTTCTATAATTTGTTAATTTTGCCATTGCCGCATGTTCTGTCATTTTACCTTTCCAGTTTTCTCTAGTTGGGCATTCTTCATCTTTCCATTTACTTGCAATTACTACCCTTGCTGCTGTTAGCATATACCTCCAAGATTCATGTAATATTTTCTCAATATTATCTGGCATTATTCCTAGCAACATAATCTGTGGTTTCATTGCAAAATCCATTTTCAAGATATATGGGATCTCTGCATGTATTTCTTTCCAAATCTTTTTTATTTTTGGCACGTCCACCACCTTCTCCTTCTTTACATTTGCAGCACATCCCTCCATATCTCTTATCCATTTTTGCTATATCTTTTGGAGTTATATAGAATGAGTTTTGTTCCAGGTTCCTCTTAATGTTTGGATTGCAGTAAATTTTATACCCTTCATCCATAAACTTTCCCACTTTTGAAATGTTACCACTTCTCCAAAATTCTGAATCCGTTTTGACAGAAACTTGGTCTGTTTCTGTGTCATATTGAATAGAAGTTTATAAATTTGCCCTAACATATGGTATTTCTGCTGAATGATTATCTTTTCAAAATCTGGTAGATCTTTTAATCGGCCTCTATGATCTTTGACTGTTTCCTTTATCTTTATAAATTATGAAATCATTGGTTTTCCTGGTATGTTTATCACAGAAGGCATCTATTGGCAACATTACTGGTGATATCGATGGACTAATCCTTATTCTTACAGAATCCCAGATTTTAAGCAGACTGTCTCTTAATTACATGACTAGTTTGTTGTATTCTTGGTCTTTTCTTTAGACAGGTAGCCCTTCGGTCAGATCTAGCTTTATTAACCTATCATCTGGATTTTGGATCCAATCTGTAATCCATACCAGACTGGCATCTTGACTTAATATTTGATACAGTTTGGGTATACCACATATGATTACCTTCTTACCTCACAGGAAAGGGTGCCACAATTCTCTCTCTTACCAGAAATTCATAAGGGCACCCTATATTATTGTATCTGGCTGTGAATCTGTTCTGGAACCATTGGCTCTGTATGTAGACCTTTCTCAAGCCTTTTATGTACACAACCCACTCATATTGAAGGGATACTATGGATTTCCTGAACCACATTAATAGTGTACAAGTGCAGACAGAAGAAGTGCATTTTGGCACTCTGGCTGTGGTCTCTCTTTATACTAACATTCTACAAGAATGTAATATGGGTTGTATTAGATAAAAGAAACCAACAGCCCAATCCTCCTACATCTTTCCTTTGCCATATTGCTGAAGTATGTTTAAAGAAAAATCAATTCCATCGGGAGTTTTTTGGGTCAATTTCAGGCACTGCCATGGGTTGCAAATTTGCACCAGAGTTGGCTGATCTGTTTATGGACAGATTGGAGAATAAATTTATTCACAAAACTACCAGGGTACCTCCCTGGGTTACCCCGGTGGTTTTGTGATTGCTTTAGGAGGTTTCCCACCTGTTTGGGTTTAAGAATAAATTTATTCTTCAGAACAACAATATGTACAGAGACCAAATTATTTTTTGCAAAAGATTCCTTCATGACATTTTTTTAATTTGGAAGGGAACTAAGGAATCTTTGATAGATTTTGGTCAATACTTAAATCACATAACACCATTACATTTGAATTAACACAGGACTACTTTAAAGTACATTTCCTGGATGAAGAGATTAGAAGGGTTGGGAATACTATACAGACAGAGGTGTATGGGAAACCCACAGACGCCCGTTCTTATTTCACAACAGTTTCCATCCAGGCCGCATTAAGAAGAATCTACCATACTCCCAGTTAATAAGATGGAAGAAAAATGGTAGTATGGACGGTGCTTTCAAGAGACAAGCAGGCATTCTGATGAGCCAACTTGCTGACCGAGGCTCCTCTTCCAGGGTCTTAAAAAGAGCTTTCCACAGGGCTTTTATTGCATCCAGGACAAGGCATCTTACTCCAGAGTTAAGGAACAGTGTGCGACTAGGATGATTATACCTCTAACTTACAACAGCACATATAAACCAGTAAAAACTATTATAAATAAATATTGGCACCTTCTATCCAACATTCCTAGGTGCCCAAATCCTCCTTTATTCACTGCCGAAAGAGCTAAAAACCTCAGAGATATCCTAGTAAGAAGCAGGCTTCCAGAGACCACGGGGCGACAGGTGGAGCCTAAACGGGTTTTTGCACGTGGTCACTGTGCTGTACATGCTTGTGCGAAGACCGTCCGAGATCCTTGCAAAACTCATCCAACACTAGAAGCTTCTCTATTGATTCATTTTGTAACTGTGACTCTAGAGCAGGGGTCCCCAACCTGCGGCCCGCGGGCCACATGCGGCCCCCAAGCTCTTTCTGTGCGTCCCTCCAACCTGCTTATTTGCTGCAATGTTGTTGTATTTTGAGTTAAGCTGTGGCCCTCTTTAGGGACTGGGCACTCTAATGCGGCCCCCACGTGCCAAAAGGTTGGGGATCCCTGCTCTAGAGTACTAATTTATTGTGTCAAACGTCCTTGTGATTTATATGTGGGAATGACTACAAGACCAACTAAAGTGAGAATCTGTGAACATAAAAGTTGTATCAAATTAAAGAAATTGTGTGTGTGCTTCACTTGTAAATCATTATCTGGCTTCTGGTCATTCTGATACGCAGTTGTGGTTCTGGTTTATAGAGACAGTGCAGACTACATCTTCAAACCTGTTCCAACGTCTCTAAAAAAGAGAAATGTTTTGGATACACCACCTGCAGACACTTATTCCCTTGGGACTGAATGAAGACAGAGATCACGAAGCTGAAGTTGGTTCCCAGTTCCCAGTTCCTTATTTGCAGTTCCTTATTCCTTATTTGCTATTCGCAAAGCCAAAGAAAAATATTGTGGGAAAACTGAAAAGCTATAACTCCAAAATGAAGTTTGCAGGGGCACATATTATACACCTCCATATTCATAAGACTCAGCACTCTAAGGGGACCTATACTGGGTTATCCTACAAAAACCAGATCTTGAGTAAACAGCTTCAAAATAGGATTCCCCCAGAACATTACAATAAGAGGAAAGGGGTGGCAAGAAAGGGGAAAATATAAGCCCTCTGAAACCCCAAATAATCTTTGGATCACCCCAAATCACACACCCCTGAACTCCGGAGACTGTCCCCTACAAGGGGACATGTGCTGGTGCTGATCCAGTCTCTGGTTCTGGAACTAAGGCCTCCTATGTGGCCTGCCTGGAAAAAAATTGTTTTAGGCATTGCTGTGAATAAGGAAGTGGGGAACTATAAGCCCTCTGAAAGGCAAAACAATCTTTGGATCACCCCAAATCACACACCCCTGAACTCCGGAGACTGTCCCCTACAAGAGGACATGTGCTGGTGCTGATCCAGTCTCTGGTTCTGGACCTAAGGCCTCGAATGTGGCCTCTCTCCAAGCTCCCTGTATTAGACATGGCTTTGAATAAGGAAGTGGTGAAAATATAAGCCCTCTGAAACCCCAAACAATCTTTGGATCTCCCCAAATCACACACCCCTGAACTCCAGAGACTGTCCCCTACAAGAGGACATGTGCTGGTGCTGATCCAGTCTCTGGTTCTGGACCTAAGGCATAAGAACATAAGAACATAAGCAAAGCCATGTTGGATCAGGCCAGTGGCCCATCCAGTCCAACATTCTGTCACACAGAGTAGCTAGAAATCCAGTGCCATCTAAAGGACTGTCAGTGAGGCCAGGACACCAGAAGCCCTCCCACTGCCTTCCTTCCAGCACCAAGACAACAGAGCACCACCTCCCCACAAAGAGAATACCATCTATCTCTTGCGGCTAATAGCCACTGATGGACCTCTGCTCCATATATTTGTCCAGTCCCCTCTTGAAGCTGGCAATGCTTGTAGCTGCCACCACCTCCTGTGGCAACGAATTCCATGTGTTTATCACCCTTTGTGTAAAGTAGTATTTTCTTCTATCTGTTCTAACCCGACTGCTCAATAATTTCATAGAGTGCCCACGAGTTCTTGTATTGTGAGAAAGGGAGAAAAACACATCTTTCTCTACCTTCTCTAACCTGTGCATTATCTTGTAAACCTCTATCATGTCTCCCCTCAGTCGTCTTTTCTCCAGGCTAAAGAGCCCCAAGCGCCTCAATCTTTCCTCATAGGGAAAGTGTTCCAACCCTTTAATCATTTTAGTTGCCCTTCTCTGTACTTTTTCCAGTGCTATGATATCTTTTTTAAGGTGTGGCGACCAGAACTGTACACAGTACTCCAAATGAGGCCTCACCATCGATTTATACAGAGGCATTATGATACCGGCTGATTTGTTTTCAATCCCTTTCCTAATAACCCCTAGCATAGCATTAGCTTTTTAGCTACATTGAACCTCATTTGCCACATGGATTTCCACTCTTCTAGCCTCGACAGATCCCTTTGGAGTGCCTCACAATCCTCTCTGGCTTTCACCACCCTGAACAATTTCGTGTCATCTGCAAATTTAGCCACTTCACTGCTTAATCCCAATTCCAAATCATTAATAAACAAGTTAAAAAGCATTGGACCCAATACCGACCCCTGTGGCACCCCACTGCTCACCACCCTCCACTGTGAGAAGTGCCCGTTTATACTCACTCTCTGTTTCCTATTAATTAGCCAGTTTTCGATCCACAAGAGGACTTGGCACTTTATCCCATAGCTACTGAGCTTACTTAGGAGCCTTTGATGAGGAACTTTGTCAAAAGCTTTCTGGAAGTCAAGATAAACAATATCTATCGGGTCTCCCTTGTCCACTTGTTTGTTCACTCCCTCAAAGAACTCTAACAGATTGGTGAGACAAGATCTTCCCTTACAGAACCCATGCTGAGTTTTCCTCATCAGCTTTTGGTCATCAATGTGCCCACTAATTTTATTTTTGATAATAGTTTCCACCAACTTACCCGGTATTGACGTCAGGCTGACTGGCCTGTAATTTCCCGGATCTCCCCTGGAACCTTTTTTAAAGATGGGGACAACATTAGCTACCTTCCAGTCCTCAGGAACAGATGCAGAGTTTAATGACAGATTACATATTTTTGTGAGGAGATCTACAAGTTCACACTTGAGTTCTTTCAGAACTCTTGGATGTATGCCATCTGGGCCCGGTGATTTATCAGTTTTTAAATTATCTAGCAGTCGCATAACCTCCTCTCTCGTCACCTCAATGTGACTCAGGTCTTTCAAAACCCCTCCCAAAGTCAGTGCTTCCGGAGTGGGCATGCACTTCTTATCTTCCACAGTGAAGACAGAAGCAAAGAACGCATTCAGCTTCTCGGCCATTTCCCTATCACCCTTTAGTAATCCTTTTACGCCTTGGTCATCCAAGGGCCCCACTGCCTCCCTAGCTGGTTTCCTACTTCTAATATATTTAAAGAATTGTTTATTGTTTTTCTTTATGTTCTTTGCAATATGCTCCTCATATTCCCTTTTTGCCTGTCTGATCACAGACTTGCACTTTTTTTGCCACAGCTTATGCTCCTTTTTATCAACCTCACTCCGACTAGTTTTCCACTGCCTAAAAGAATCCTTTTTACCTTTTACAGCTTCGATTACATTGCTTGTTAACCATGCTGGCCTTTTCCTAAACCTATTTGTGCCTTTCCTAACCAGCGGTATATATTTAATTTGAGCTTCCAGAATTGTAGTTTTAAATAGTCTCCAAGATTCCCCAAGTGTTTTGACCTTTTTTACTTTCCCTTTCAGTTTCTTTTTCACGTACCCCCTCATCTCAGAAAAGTTACCCCTTTTGAAGTTAAACATGGCTGTGTTGGTCTTATTTGGCAATTTCCTATTTATACATATGTTGTACTCAATAACATTATGGTCACTGTTCCCAAGTGGTGCAATCACATTTACATCTCTCACCAGGTCTTCAGCATTACTGAGGACCAAATCCAGGATCACCTCTCCCCTAGTAGGTTCTGTAACCATCTGTTCCATAGCACAGTCATTGAGACAGTCTAGAAACTCACTTTCTCTCCCCCGATTCGAACACCCATTGGCCCAGTCAATGTGTGGGTAGTTAAAATCACCCATTACAACACAGTTTTTTTGTTTAGCAGCCATCTTTAATCCTGTCATCATTTTATAATCCTCCTCTATTTTCTGATCTGGAGGGCGATAACAAACTCCCACAGTTAAGTTTCCATTTGGGCCCGTAATTTCAACCCATAGCATTTCCAGAAGCGAATCTAATTCAGTTACCTTTTCAATCTTACTGGAATGTATACCTTCTCTGACATATAGAGCCACCCCACCACCAACCCTTCCCTCCCTATCCTTCCGATATAATTTATATCCAGGAATCACCGTGTCCCACTGATTTTCCTCATCCCACCAAGTTTCTGATATGCCCACAATGTCTATGGATTCGCCCAACACTAAACATTCCAGCTCCCCAATTTTACCTCGGGCACTTCTAGCATTTGTATATAAACACCTGTAACTTCCCCGGCACACTTTGCCTCGAGACGTAGTTAGGTCATCTGCACTGTTTGTCTCCATCTCAGTTGACAACTCTAATCTATCTCCCTGTAGAAGTGTTATACCTAGCCCTTCATCTCTCTGAGATGAACCATCCTGAACCAGAGACACTTTATCTCTTGTCGGCTTTCCCCTAGCATTTAGTTTAAAAACTGCTCTGCCACCTTTTTGATTTTAAGTGCCAGCAGCCGGGTTCCTTCTCGGGACAAGTGGAGACCGTCTCTCTTGTACAGCTCCCGCTTGTCCCAAAAAGAATCCCAGTGCCTAACAAACTTGAACCCTTCCTCCCTACACCATCGTCTCATCCACGCATTGAGACTCCTGATCTGCGTTTGTCTCTCTGGCCCTGCGCGTGGAACAGGTAGCACTTCTGAGAAGGCTACCTTGGAGGTCCTGGCCTTGAGTCTCCTGCCTAACAGCCTAAATTTTTGTTCCAAGACCTCACAACTGCATTTCCCAACATCGTTGGTTCCAACATGGACCACGACCGCTGACTCTTCCCCAGCACTATCTACCAGCCTATCTATAACACGTGTAATGTCCGCTACCTTCACACCAGGCAGGCAAGTC